>NC_047036.1:642500-963750 GCF_011762595.2 Tursiops truncatus | reverse complement strand
GACTCAGAGACAGCTGGCTCGGGTGCAGCCGGAGGGACTGGGTCTGCTCTGGGTGCCCCCCTCCCCTGCCGCACTTGAGTAGAGGTGGCCAGAGGGACGTCCACCCCCAGACAGCACAGGCTTCCTGAAAAGCTCAAAGGCAGAGAACGGTGGGGTCCTCAGACCAGCACCCCAGCTGTTGGGAACAAGAGTGAATCAGCCCCCTGTGGACAGGGTGGGTGTGATGACATTCCTTGTGCCCTTGTGACCTGGCTGTGGCCCTGGACAAGGAACTACAATGCTTAGACTCACTCCCAGAGGGTCTGCCTCTCCGGGAGGGAGGGCGCTGGGCAGAGAGGGTGGAGAGATGGCAGCTCCCCTCGCCCCAGAGGCTTCCAGGAGTGGGGGAAATCAGGAAGGGCACCTGGACGGAGGTGTCCGCCACTTGGCGAGGGTGCCGGTTTCCATGGGGGCAGACCCACCTCAGTGTGCCGATGCCGGGAGGTCGCCAGGCCCTGGGTGGACAGCAGGAGCTGTGCGTGCTCTGTCTGGGGATGCAGGCGGTCCTCGTGGGCCTGTGTGTCCTGGATGCCAAGCCTGGACCTGCAGACCGAGCTGAGCATCTGAAGGAGGAGGGAAGAGACCAGACAAAGACAGCATCCGGCCAGAGCGCCAGGACTGGGGCAGGGCTGCTGGCCTGAGCCCCAGGGAAGAAAGCGCTGGACACTGGCTTTGCACGTGCTCGGTGGCCAGGAACCGGTGGTCGAGCCGAGGAAGTCGAAGAGCCAGCAGACGGAAAGACCCGCGGTCCAGACTCTCCTCTACGTTCGAGGGTTGATCATCCTGGTTACAGAGAAGCAACGGTGCTCCTGGAGGGAGGGGCGTAAACTTTCAGGAGCTCTCCCGGTGGTGGGCGGGGGGCAGCGTCCGTCACAGACAGGTCTGGGAACCACCTCAGGGCCCCCGGCAGGGCCCCCAGACTCCACTGCTCAGGGTCGGACCAGTTCATCAAAAGCCCTACTCAGCGCAGCCCCAGCGCAAGGTCCGGGGTCTTACACGTGATGCCCCAAGCAGGCAGGACAGCCAGCCTGGGCGGGGTCACCTGGGGCCCTGCCCTCCCAGCAGAACAGGTCCAGCAGCCGAAGGGGCAACGTCTCCGCCCCAAGGGCAGGACTGGAGCTGAGGGGACGGTGTCTCAAGACCACGAGGCGGCCTCCTGCCCACGCCCCAGCCGCCCCCTCACACCGGACGCGCCCACATCCTGGCCTCAGTCAGCACTGCGTGGCCCGGTGCTGCCGTTTCCAGGAGTCAGCTGACCCCAGAAGGCGAAGTTCCTGTTTGCAGCGCAGACATTCCGGCGGGGGAGGGGGAGGGACGGCCCCTCCCCCTCAGCCCGCAGACCCTGCCGAGCTAAAAGGTCACAGTGACACATGGCAGGGGCCCGGGCAGCGCCCCCTGAGCGGCTTTGGGTTCCCCGAGGGAGCCTGCGGGCTTCCTCCAGGAAAGGAGTGTCAAAAGCACCGACTCTAGGGACTTTGTCCAGAAATGACCCCAACCCCCCAGCGGGGAGCATCGCACTGCCTCTCAACTCCAAGGGGCACAGACGCCTTGGGAGGGTCCCAGGAGACCGAGACCCCTCTGCTGAGGGCCCGGTGCGGACGGCGGGCACAGAAGCCTCGGCTTTGGTGGTCTGGGTGCCGCAAACCTGCTGCACATGAGGGCTTTCCCACGTGCCTCTGCGATGCTGCCCGGCCCCCACCTGCACCTGCTCTCACCTGGACGCTGGCCCTACTGTTCAAGGTCCCTTTCGTCCGTCTTTGGTGGGAGTCAGCCGCCTGCTGCCAGCCAGGACCCTGCTTATCCCTAGTGGCGCCCCGGGAGACCCACAGACGCCTGTGCAGGGCTGGCCCCAGAGCTGTTGCGCTTTGCGGCCAGGCCGTCCCTGCCATGACCACTCATCCTGATGTGGGCGGACAACGGCCACAGCGAATGCAAGAAGAGCCAGACAGGGCCGCGTTCTGGTAGAGCCTCGCGCACGCTCTGCCCGTGGGTGCCCTTCCCTGGCCTGCACCCACACCCCTGTGACATGTGACCTGGGAGGGTCCTGGCTGTGGACGGGATGACGGGGCCCCGGACCCCTGCCTGCCAGGTGCTGCCCTGAGTCCTGCAGGAGCCTCGTCCCCCCAGCCTCCCGCGCGGCCTCTTCCTCCAGGCAGCCTTCCCTGAGCAGGTCACACCTGCGTGTGACCCCCCACCCCGCCCCGGTCAGAGCCTGAGCTTGGCTGCGTAGGGCGCATGCTCCCACGTCCCAGGGGCCAGCCCTGAGCTGCGGGGACGGGGCATGAGGGGGGCAGGTTGAAAGCCAGAGCTTCGTCTGTTGAAGATGTCCTGGGCCTGTGAGAAGGGTGCAATGCCACACCTGCGTCAGGGTTTGGAAGTGAAATGACCCCCTTCCCTCGGCTCGGGGTACCCTGCAGCCCAGGCCCCACCCCTGCACGTGACTTCCACACGGTCCTCAATCATGCGGACCCGACCGTGTCCTTGCAGGGACGCGACCCTCAGGCGACTTCATTCCATGGAGGAAAAGTCAGGCAAGGCGGCCAGTTTGCACAGCATCACGAACCACAGGTGGAGCCGCTGCCCCGTCCGCTGTGGCGCTGGCATCCTGGCACACACAGAGCCTCCACGCAGCGCCCTCCTAACACCCAAAAAGCCCAGGCCCGCCCTGTGCTCCCACAAGCAGAGCCACAAACGGCATCTTCAAGAAGAATGACAAGAAGGGCCGGGAATTCACCCTGGGAGCAGGTGAAATTTGGTGGGAACCCAAAGCGGCCACTGTTGGCAGAGGGAGGGCCCATCCTGACACACCCTCATGCAGGGAAACCCCTGAGAGCCGTTTTCGGGAAGGAACCTAAGCTTCCGTGGCTCAGTAAATCTTAGCACAGCACGGAACACCCTGAGCAGCTGGACTCAGAGATGGACCTGGTTCTGCCGAAGTCAGGGCCGGGGTGGGGGCCTGCCCGACTGCGGCCCTGCAGTGACCCTCCCAGCAGCGCTCCCACCGCGTCGGGACATACCCCTGGGCCTCCCACCCAGCCCGCTGCAGACGGGCCCGTCCACTCCAGCCGGTTCCCTGGTGAGCAAAGGAGCGATGCTGCTGGGTCCCGGGAGGCCACCCCTCCCTCCTGTCCCTCAGTGTGTAATCGAAACCGTCAGAAACTTTTCAGAAGGCGTGCTTTCCATATGCAGTGGTGAGGGCCTGGCGGTCCAGATGTGGTTAGACACAGAAACGCAGCACAGAGTTAAAAAAAAGAAACTCTGAAACTAAGGAATCATCACTGCGAGGTTGTATAATCCTTGTTTTGACAGAAAAGACAGCTTCCAGATTACCCTCTTCTATAACTGAAAGCCTCACACGCTGGACCGTCCTGCAGAAAGTGCACTGCGGGCGCCGTGCAGCACAGTCAGAAAGGAGCAGCCGTCGGGCTAATCAGCGGCCGTGGGGGCCTGAGCTCCACGGGGGGTTCTCACCAGGACCCAGGGTGTCGCCTTCGGGGTGAGCCTCGGATGAAGGTGTTTAGCCTTGAAAAACACAGTTAGAATTTGCAAAGGTGTCAGGGTGGGGGGACCAATCCCATCGCTCTGCAGAGCAGGACACCGAGGGGCGAGTCCCCAGCCCTGATCAGGGACCCGCGGGGACCCCACCCGCCCCGCGCCCACATGCCAGGGCTGGCTCTGCAGAACCTCTGGCACGTGGGCCCTGCACCAGCCACCCGCCTCCACAGTCTCCCGTTCTCCTCCCAGCCCCACATGGCTAAGTTCAAAACACACCCACCTCCAGCACACACTGGCGGACAGGTGTGCTCAGGTGAAAACACCTGGAAACCACTCAGAGCTGTCCTGTGCCTACCTAGGGCTCAGAGGGGCAGGACGGTGTAAAAGGAACTTCCCTGAAGCTTCGGTTGGAGAGAAGGGAGGAACGGGGTTAGGCGGGTGGAACACCCCTTGCGGGGAGCCCACCCGGGCTGCAGCGGGTCTGCCTGGAGGGACGAGCCCTCAGCCCCGCCCCCACGCCCTGGCTGACCGCCAGCTGCAAGTCCCGCCCCACAGGGCCTGGGCCGGCGTCGCTGCGAGGACTGTGCCCAGAGGAGCAGCAGGAAACGCGCCCTCTTCTCTTTCTGCTCCGCTGATTTCTGAAAATGGGGCCCAGCAGGTTCCGCCCCTGAGATGCAGCCCCGCCCCGTCCTGGGAACTGCTGTGTCGACTGGACGGCAAGACAGCCTAGAAAGATCACACGGTGGTGGGCAAGCACCCTGCCCCACCACGTTCTAAGGTTCCAGGGCCTGAAAGAGCACGACCCCCAGCGGAGAACCAGCTGCAGACTCCCAGCTCCCAGCCGGATGCGTCCGCCTCAGGCCCCTGCCAGGCTGTAGGGTTATCCATACAAGCCCGCCTCGTCCCCCTGGGAACTGCAAAGCTTCCTCTGCAGCCCCCCAGATGGGCCCATCGGTCATGTGCCCGTGACTAATCACCTGCTGCCGGTCTCACCTGTCCAGGGTGGGGTGTGGGCAGGCCCCTCCCTTCTGGGTGGGGCGAGAGGCAGGTGGCCAGAGCGGCCCCTTTGGCTGCATTGGCTGAGGTCCAGGCATCCCTAGACGTGCTTTCCCTTGGGGTCAGGGACTCCTCCCCCTCCCTTCCTTCCAGGCAACGTCCAGACAGCTAAGGTTTCAAAGCCAAAAAAAAAAAAAAGCGATTGAGAACTGAATACAACAATTCCACAAAATCTGCAGGAATGGGGGTCTCCCCCAAACCAAGTTCCTGATCCTGAGTTTGTGGGGCTGACGTGAGCCAACGCCCCCTCCCCGAAAACTAAACACGGGACCGAGCGCCTCAGGAAGGAAAGGAAAGGTGGTCGTGAGGGTCCCGTGAACTTGGAGGTGCTGCAGAAATTCGTGGGACAGAGTCCCCTTCCTCCGGTCCACCCCCGAACCAGAATCGGGCACCCTCTGTCCCCCTCCGCGGGCTTTCCCGCCAGGTCCATCTGCAAGTCCGTCCCCGTGGCTGAGCCGCGGCCGGGACCCTCTCTGTGCAGAGCCTGTCGTGAGGGAACAGAGGCTTTTTGTTGCCCTGCGGTTTCCAGGGCTGAGCTGGCCTCGCGCACCGAGTGGTCCTGCTCCACAGACCTTGGCCGCCTGGCCGCTGTCCAGCGGGGGACAGAGGGATCTGTGTTGGGTCCACAGCACAGCGCAGCCACGGCAGGAAAGCGGGGCGGCCGTTCCCAGAGCCCTGGACTGTGCGAACGAGGTTTCTTTTTCCGAAGCCGCCAAAATGTCGGTCCATGCTGAAAGCTCACCGCCAGCCAGGGTCACGGCAGTTACATCGAAAATAAAAATACTACAGAACCGGAAGCTGAGTACATTCTTTTTTCTTACTCTCCTTCAACAAAGCTGAATGGAATAATTGGGATCAAATCCTCCCCTTCGAAATCACATTTGGCGGAGAACCATCTGTGCCAAGTGTCAGCCTGAAATAATCCTTTTGCTGACATTACAAACCCTGTGAAAGAGAGTGGACCACAGAGATGCTGACGCCACCAGAAGCGCGGCAGGACAGACGAGATGTGAGTTCTCTTTAATTTTATGCTTAAAGTGAAAGAGCTTGTCAGCGGAGCTGCATCGAAAACGAGTCATGTAAATGCTGTGAGCGGTCTCACAACCTACTGTCAGGATTTACCCTCCAACGGAAAATACAATTCAAGCCCGGAGATTAAAATTAAAAGTATTGAATATAAAAAGCCATAGCTTCATGATCAAAAGAATAAAGCTCGGGCTTCCCTGGTGGTGCAGTGGTTGAGGGTCCGCCTGCCGATGCAGAGGACACGGGTTCGTGCCCCGGTCCGGGAAGATCCCACATGCCGCGGAGCGGCTGGGCCCGTGAGCCATGGCCGCTGAGCCTGCGTGTCCGGAGCCTGTGCTCCGCAACGGGAGAGGCCACAACAGTGAGAGGCCCGCGTACTGCAAAAGAAGAAAAAAAAAAAGGAAAAAGCTCACGTCCTTAAACGTACATTCCCAGTTACATAAACACCCGTGGGTGTCTCGGTGTCACACCCCCTCCTGGGTCCAGCCCGTCTGCTTTCCTGTGCAGGACGGCAGTTGCCACAGTGAGACTCCGACGGACCCCAGCTTCATGCTGCTCCCCTCACCATCTGCTTTCGTCCATTTACTGCTGGGGTCATTTACCGTTGCTTCAACTTTCAGGAGATGTCTCACCACCTCCTGCATCTGCTTGTCAAAATCTGTTCATTTCTTAGAAGGAGTCCGAGTCCCCACCCGAAGTGCAGCCTTAGGACGCCCCCTGGAACTCTGTGCCTCTCTTCTTTGGTCTTAGGTTGTGACTGTTTCCGTGCTTCTAAACACGAAAAACAATCCCCATTCCCTGTGGTTCTCGGCTCTGCCTTGTTCCCACCGCCAGCAGCCGGGGCTGCACCTCCTTCTCGGCTACTAGTTGACAGCTCAGGGCTCCACACGGGACTCTGCGGACTCCTCTAACCACCTGCCCCCGGCTGGACGCTCCAGTTCTCACAATTCCACAAGAAAGCGTCTTCTCAGCTGTGGGGCTTCTCTGGGATGTGTCCCGAGGGCCGTCGTTCCTGGGCCACAGGGCGTGTGCTTCTTCACCGACTGGGTGTTTGCGCACTGGTTCCCAGGCGGCCGCGCTCGCCTCGCGCCCCAGGTCCTGGCCGGTCCCCAGCACCGCCTTGCCAGCCCCTCTCATGCCGCATCTCCTTGGGTGTGTCTCCTGGGGGTCTGCAGGCTCAAGCACCTTCTCGTCTCTTCCCGCCCCGCGGGCTTCCTCTCTTGGGCACTGCCTGTGCGTAAGCGTTCCCCATTTGGGGTCATTTTGCTTTCTTAGAGCCGTGTAGAATTTCTTTACTTTATCAAACGATGCTGGTCCTTTTCCCGTGATGCTCATTGTAACTATTTTCTGGCTGAGTTGTGGCTTTTATCTTCAGCTGGTTTACAGTGAGACTCTTACAATGTTAGGAAACGTGCTGGTGTCTCTTTGGCTTGTGATTTTTGTGGACTCGTTAGGAAATCCTTCCCTATCCCAAAGTCATAAAGATAATCTCCATTTTTTTTTGTTTGTTTGTTTTGTTTTTTTTGCGGTACGCGGGCCTCTCACTGCTGTGGCCTCTCCCGTTGCAGAGCACAGGCTCCGGACGCGCAGGCTCAGCGGCCACGGCTCACGGGCCCAGCCGTTCCGCGGCACGTGGGATCCTCCCGGACCGGGGCACGAATCCGTGTCCCCTGCATCGGCAGGCGGACTCTCAACCACTGCGCCAGCAGGGAAGCCCAATAATCTCCAATTTTTTTAACTTTAAATTAGCCACTCATTCACTTGTGGGTTATTTTTTTAATGTGGTAAAATAAACATAAACTAATATTCCGCATTTTAACCGTCTTCAAGTGTGTGTTTCGGCGGCACTCAGTGCATTCTCAGCGCTACGCTACCGTCACTGGCTCTTTCTTCACCCCGGACTCATTTGTTTTCTAAACCGTTTATTCAACAGACGTTATGGAGGCTGTCAGGAGGGCCGGCAAGACGCTGGGACAGCCAGTGAAGGAGCTAACAGGCCTCCCCCTGTCCTCGGCGGCCGGCCCTCGGGGACGCGTCAGCGGTGAGAAGCGGGGACTCCCCGGCTTTTGCCCGAGGGCCGAGATTTGTCCCCTCTGACCTGTGAGGTGACGCGTGGGGCCATCACCCCGGCCACGCAGGGCGGCCCGCTTGCGGACCGGACGCCGCTGCATCTCAAGGAGCTGCCCCCAGAGAAGAGCTGCTGAGAGCACCTGGTGGCACAAACCGGCTCCCGGACGCCGCTGATGAGGGCTGTCTGTGGGCAGATGACGCTCCTTCCGTGCAGGTTCCAGATCTTCTGGAGCAGAGATGAGAGCCAGATGAGCTGGTGAGAGGGGCCCCGGCCCTAAAGGGCTCATCCTGGAGGGAGGCAGGCGGCTGCTCTGTTCTCTTCTGTTCCGAGAGCAGCTTTCACGGTGTGGTCGGCGTCCTGGCCCGGGGTCGGGCGGCAGGAGGGGCGGCTCCGAGAACAGCCCAGCCCTGGGGTCCCAGGAGGTGTGGGGCGGGGGGACCCGGGATGCCCCCGGCACCTTCTTCATGTGCAGCCGGCAGGGCCACAGCGCGGCCACGGCTCCCCCGGGTTTGCTGACGGCACGGGCTCCTCGGCACAGGCCTCGGCCACATGTCCGGTGGGTAGAGGGAGGGTCGGCCTGCAGTGAGGCCGCCGGCTCGGGACGCGCCCTGGACAGAGGCACAGGGTCAGGGGATGGCTCAGGACCAGCTCGGGGTGCGGACAAGAGGCCCCGGCCGGGTCAGCCCCCTAGTCTGCAGCCAGGCTGGTCCTGACTGTGTCACTCCAACCGCCCAAGGTGTCGCCGATTTTCACTCGCCTTCTCCTGAGCGGCGAGTTCCACCGGACCTTGGTAACAGAGCCATCGGGGAGCCGTCCCCAGAGCGAGGCAGGCCACTGGGGTGCCCTTCACATGACGGCACTCAGGACTGGGGAGGAAGGCGGCTGTTCCGTGTCTCACGGGGTCTGGAGCTTACACAACTGCAGGTGCTTTCTTTAAGGAGAAAGGTGTACAATTACAGTAATAGATCAGGACGGCACTGAACACCTGTGTGCAGTGAGAACAGAAGTGGCCACACAGCATGAACATTCTAAAGCTGCATGACAAGGTCAGATGCGGGAGGAGTGCCCTCCCCGGGGCCGCGCCCTCTCCGCTCCCCGGCTGGTCCACACCTTGGACACAGGGAGTCCCGAGCCCAGCCCAGCCAGGCCACGTTTACTGACAGCTTAGGGAAGTTTCCTTCCACTTTGCCCTGCGGAAGGGCTGCCCTTCTGAGGCAGGAAGGGGGCAGGGCACAGCCTTTAAAAGCACGACATAGCCCGAGGACACGACAGAAGCTGGTTGGAACAACCAGACGGCTGACAAGCAGACCTCCGCTAGACCCCGAGCCCAGTATCCGCTCATTGTAACACATCAGCTGCGTGACTCACCCACGGGAGCCAGGAGAGTTCTGAGGGTGACCACGGAAGGCCCAAAGCGGGCGACGCCCAACTCCCAGAAACTTCCCAGCCCTCCAGCCCTCCTACTCACCAGCCTGTGGCATTACCCAGCCCCGTAAAGGCCGACAACCCCGCACCCCGGCCCTCTCGGCTTCTTGCTTCTCTCACTTCCGTCTATGGAGTGTGTTTCTCCCTGAATAAACCCTCTTTCTCTGCCACGGCTCGCTCTGGAACTCCTTCCTGTGCGAAGCCCAGATCCACACTCGGCAGCCGTGCCCGGGACTCGGATGGGACCCGGGAGGTGACCATCTTCCCACACCTCACTCTTACCTGCAACGCTTGGACCTCAGCTGTGCCAACTTCTCACCCCGCCTCAGCCTCCGGGCTCGGCCAGGTCCTGGGTGCCCCAGGGGTACCCTGCTTCACTCTTCCGCCTTGAGGGTCACAGAGGTCCACGTGGGCCATGGGTCCTGGGGGGGAGGAGGTCATGTGGAAGCCAGGACCTCGCCAGGGGAGGGGGCACCCCCTGGGCCTCGCCCCACATCCCAGAGAACGCTCTGGAAGGGTCAGGAAAGAGGGGCCCTGAGGGTGACTGGGCCGGGGGGTTGTGGGTGAGGACACGGGCATCACTCTCTGGCCAATGGGGAGAAGCACCTCCCGGGGATGCTGTGGCAGTGGGGTGGACACCTGGCAGGGGCCAGGCCCCGCGGCTTCCTGGCAGAAAGAGGAAGGAAGAGGGTTTGCTTCTCTGACTTGGGCACTTTCTCACTGCGTGCACGGTTAGAGCAGAGGCACCGGGCTCCGGCGCTGCAATTGTCATAGTTGTCACCTGGGCCCCCTTGCTGTCCCCTCACCGTGCTCTGTGGCTCACTCCCCTCTGCTCATGGGGGACCTCGGGGCCCCCACGAGTGCTGTCGCTTCCTTCCTCTCACCTCGATCCCCTCAAACCCAGCCCCCAAGGGAGTGCCCACCTGGTCCAGTGCTGGGGGTGACCCCACTGCCCCTCAGTCTCCCCCTCCTTCTTCCTCTCCGGGGCTGCGTCTCCTCTACGGACACCGCCGTCCACTCTGCCTCGCTCCATCTGTGTCCTGGAGCCGCGCCAGACAT
The DNA here is from genome assembly GCF_011762595.2 of Tursiops truncatus. Classification (NCBI taxonomy): domain Eukaryota; kingdom Metazoa; phylum Chordata; class Mammalia; order Artiodactyla; family Delphinidae; genus Tursiops; species Tursiops truncatus. The sequence continues at coordinate 953,579 of NC_047036.1, read as the reverse complement.
CTGGGCATCCCTTCCACGCCTGGAGGAGAGGAAAGAAATTGGCTTTGAGGATCTGAAAGAAACCACTGCCAAAGTAAACCTTAGTGTCCCCCACGGTGACAAATACCACGGTTGGTTACTCAGACAACCGAGATTCGAACGGAAACGTGTGGGTCCCAAAGACGCCGTGCGGGTCCACAGTCAACCAAGGAAGCGCTTTGCAACAGCAAATGGCAACATGTCCACAGATTTTATTTTCTACTGAATCTCCTATCACTAGAAACTTTCTTTACTACTGGGCTAAAGAAAAAATTTTCTTTAAGGATTAAGATAGAAAAATTTAAGTTGGAGCCTAAGAACCTTGTTACATACAGCTTGGGGGATTGACAAAAAAAGAAGAGGGAAATGGCAAGGATGTTACGAGGGTAAATCTGCAAGTCTGTCCTGCCTGCAGATGTTACTGAGAGCTTTATATCTCAAGGTAGAATACGCTTCCAAGGAAAGAAATCATTTCTGGAAAAAGGACCTTTTGAAAAATGTTTTTTTTATTTTTTTTTTTTGCGTTACGCAGGCCTCTCACTGTTGTGGCCTCTCCCGTTGTGGAGCACGGGCTCCGGACGCGCAGGCTCAGCGGCCATGGCTCACGGCCCAGCCGCTACGCGGCATGTGGGATCCTCCCAGACCGGGGCACGAACCCGCGTCCCCTGCATCGGCAGGCGGACTCTCAACCACTGCGCCACCAGGGAAGCCCCTGAAAAATGTTTGACTGGTTCACATTCTCACAGTGTGTCTTTACATTTGGACTTTGGATAAACTAGAGGAGTGGCTGTGTAACGTACCCGTGTCCCCAGGGATCCCAGCACAGGCGTCACCTGACAAGGGACTCCACCTCCGAAGCCCTCGGGGCGGGTCTGTCCTCTGCTCTCCAAGCCCTAACCCTGAAGACTTAATTGCTTAGACAGCAGGCCCAGACACCTGGGAATTCATTGGAATTCAGATTCACTGGGCATTCTTTTTGTTTGCTTGTTTTGGTTTGGTTTTTTAAGTTGATATGTTGTATTTTCACTTTTATTCAGTTCAAGGAATTTTTTTTGTTTTTTTTTTTTTTTTTTGGCCACACGGCATGCGGGATCTAGTTCCCCAACCAGGGATCAAACTCGCTCCCCCTGCAGTGGAAGTCTTGGAACTGACTTCCAAGTGGAAGCCTGGAGTCTTAACCACTGGATCGCCAGGGAAGTCCCTGGGCACCCTTTTTGGGTGTGGGGAGACCCATCCCATCGCCCAGTGTGGGACCTGCAAGGAGCTGCCTTTTCACACTTCACGCCTGTGAAGTACGACCGTGGCTGCAGAAACGCCTGGGGGAGCAGACGCAAGGGCTGCACGGGGTCCCTGTGTTTTTACCCGTGTTCGCTTCATAGGTGGGTCTTGTCACCATCACACCTGTCGGGATCCTACAGGAATTCTTCATGATCGCTTAGCCACGTGGGACGTACGTCCTTTACCCCAGGTTGTGCTGTGCAGCTGCGATGCCCTCCCCCACCTCTGAAGAGGCACTGGACGCCAGGAACGAGGAAGTGGCCCTAAACCGTTTGGTTGAAGTCACTTCATGAATCATAATGATGGGTTGGAACAATAAGCCGCATTGTGAGCGCTGCACGAGTTCACCTCAAACATACTGTGCTGCTGTACGCAGCCTTTGCCCGGATTCCTTTTTAAAAAGGGAAGACAGAAGACCTGACTGCCCGCCCACGTGTGATTCAATGTCCCTTTGTCTCGGGTGGTTTCATATGCGGGAGGTGGGTCCCTCCGGCCGTATTGGGGGCTCCAGACCCCACCTACCCTCGCCCCCCAGCCCCTCCCCCAGCTCACTCCCCCGGGGACAGGACAGGCACGAGGCTGGACCATTTACTTAGTGATTACCTCCGTAACCCTCCTGACAACCATCAAAGAGGCAACAAGATCTGGACGCAGCCAGTCCCATGGACTCCAGTGAGAAAGGGGGGGACTTAGAATCCAGGCTTAGAGGGGGCCGCCTTCAGCCCCTGTCGACTTCAACTTCTCACAGAAGCACAGCATGCCTGTGAGAGTCAAACGTATGAGCTAACGGTTTAAAATAAAAGCGCACATCACATTTAGAGACAGGAAACAGCCTGCAATTGAAAGTAATAATAATAATTTGAAAAACATAAAAAGACGACAGCGCATTGGCGCAATTTGTTCCTGAGAGGCTGCGGTGTGGACAGAGGCCCACGGTCACGAACACTGAGCAGCACCTGAGCCAACGCGGGCCACGACGTTCCACCTCGTGGAAGAGGAGGTCCCTGCGGTTGGCACGGTGAGCGAGGAGCAGCAGGACTTCAGGTTTAGGTGCGGAAGCGGCTCACGCGGTTCATGCCGGCGCTGACAGCGATCGTTCACTAAGAACGTCCTGCGAGCCCACCTTTTGCTAAGGTTGGACATGAAGACGCTGTTTGCAGGGACCCCTGAGACACGCCGTCCCACTGACCCCCTTAACTTGTCCAAGGTTCCCCTCACGGCAAAGGGCCACCCCAAACCCCAACTCTCGGGCAGCCCCTGGGGGGCAGCCTTTGTTCCGGTGCCCTTGGTCAGCGAGCACGTTCATGTGTCTAAGTCATGTCACCGTGCACACGTGCTGGGGATGTATGTCCAGAGAAATGCATGTGTGTTACACAGGAACAAACCCAAACTGTGAAAATGAAGAATACCGGGCACATGGTCAGAGTAGGACCCACGAAGCTGCATGTGAACGTGGAGGAAGTCCTTTGCTCAAAGAGAAGGTGGGGAGATGCCCACGTCGAAACACACCACCTCTCCTGTAAGAATTGGGGCTCTCTGCTAAACACACGAAGTTGGCACTGCTTTTCCCCAGTAATCTAGTCAGTAGCAAAAATCACATCCAACTGGGCTTCCCTGGTGGCGCAGTGGTTGAGAGTCCGCCTGCCGATGCAGGGGACGCGGGTTCGTGCCCCGGTCTGGGAAGATCCCACATGCCGCGGAGCAGCTGGGCCCGTGAGCCATGGCCGCTGAGCCTGCGCGTCCGGAGCCTGCACTCCGCAACGGGAGAGGCCACAACAGTGAGAGGCCCGCGTACCGCAAAAAAAACCAAAAACAAACAAACAAACAAATCACATCCAACTCTCCACAAAACCCCGTTTGCCGTCCAGGACCCAACTCTCAGAGAACTAGAACTGATTCCCTAACCTTCATGAAGCAGTTGACGCCTTGTGTTTTCCCAACCACATCAAAACAAACTCTACCGAGAACCCAGGGATGTGCTCCTGTCCACCCCAAATTCCCGCTTCTCTGTGAAAAGAGCACTGACTCTGGCGGACGAGCACTGATGAAGACCGTGGGGGCTTCAGAGCACAGGCCACGCCAGGCGCCCTTCCACGCCCTTCCAGGCACCTCATCTGCGCTCACTCGGGGCTTCACAAAAACCCTGCAGACAGGTTCAGCTCCATCCTTATTTTGCAGATGAGGGAGGAAAGTGAGGCAGACAGAGGCGGTCCCTCCCACGGTCACGGCAGAACCCGCGCTCCTGACCCCACTCTGCTGTCTTGCTGTGTCACAGAATGTAACTCCCATGACTAAAAAAGACTTGGGACTTGGGTCAACTTGTCCCAACGGTGAGATCACCATTGGTTACAAGAGGGTTTCCAGGATAACCCTTTAATTCTGAGCCCGGATGAAAGGAGAATTGCTGAGAAAACAACCCCGCTCATATCAGACAAGTTTGCCCTAGCACGGGGATTGGCACAGCTGGACGGCATGAAAGTATTTCCTTTACAGCTTGAAGAATACAACTGCAGAAGAATCGGATTCATTTTGGGTTTTCAATGCCTGTTCTAACTGGGGGGTCATTTGGGAATTCCCTGGTGGTCCCGTGGTTAGGGCTCTGTGCTTCCACTGCTGGGGGCGCAGGTTCCATCCCTGGTCAGGGAACTAAGATCCCACATGCCGCGTGGCGAGGCCAGAAAAATGGGCGTCATTCTAAAAACACACGACGACGTGAAATATATGCTGTTCAACTCGGACTAAACATGCTTTCCGGGAACCAAGGGCTGCACGCCCAGTTCTGAGCGCAGAGTCCTGACTCAGAAGCCCTTCCTCAAACCCAGGAGCTCCTTTCCACCCCTTGTCTTAAGAGATACACCCTCCTTATTGAGTCTCTAAATCAAGTGGCTTATGAAAGCCCTGTGCTCCAATACAAGTTCCCGGCCTTATCAATTTAAGTGCTGAAACTAGGCACAGGGCTCCTGGTATGACCGACACCCCGAGGTCAAGGAGCCGGATCAGGTGATTCCCTGCAGCCTCTGTTCTCGGAGACCACGTGCCCCTGCTCAGGACGACGCCCCTGTTTGCTGAAGCAAGAACCACTTGTACAAAGTGAGCCCCGGGGCTGCCGCAGCCGGGGCGCCAGTGCACTGGGAGGACGTGAAGAGGACAGGTGTGCAGGCAGGGATGTGTGCAGGTGTGTGAACAGGTGCAGGTGTGCCTGCAGGCACAGGCTGTGAGCAGCACAGCCCGGGGTGCCCATGGCTCCACGGCCCAACCCACCCACACCTGCCATACTTGCTCACTTCCAGGTGTGAGGGAGGGATGTCGCACTACCCGTCTATGTAAGAGGTCTCGCCAGAGATCTGGTGCCCAGCCCGCATGTCCCCAAGAGAGGACTACAGGGAGGGAGGGGCAGGCCACGCCCCCCCACTCCTGGCCCCACGTGCTGCAGACACCTGGGGCCTGGAGTGGATGAGGTTCTCAGCTCCTCACTCACTACTTTCCTCCTGGACCTCTTTCCAGACTTTCCCAAATGCCCTCTCCTCCTTGGAGACCTCCGTGACCTTCCAGTAGGAGTTACTGCTCCCTTCCTCAAGCTTCTGGGCCTTTCCAGCCCCTCTTTCCCCCAGGCACCTGCTGGGCCCACCTGGGCAGGTGTTATCCCCCAGCTCGGGGCAAACCCACATCCTTGCCCCAACCTCCCGGCCAGAGCTTGGGATGTACTAAGGGTTAGTCAATCATGAATATGAAGATTTAAGCCACTACACCCATCTAGAAGAAACTTTTTGCTTCTCTAAATGAGTCTATTTTCTCTCTCTCTCTCTCTCCCTCTCTTTTTCAAACAATAATGTGATACAACCAAAATGTCTCAGGAGCCTAGAGCGAAGGTGGCATCTTTGAGAAACATCTCCTGAATCCCTACGACGTTCTAGGGCTTTGAGGCGAATAAAAAGGTTCGGGAGATGTCAGACCACCCAGGGCAGGAGGCCCTCCTGACGGGAGAGCAGGGTGGGCTTTGGGGAGTGAAGTGGTGTGGGAAGGGGTGGAGAGGGGCCAGGCCAAAATGTCCTGTAGAAATTGGGATGAGAACCAACAAGGGGACTGAAGAGGAAGCGGGAGATGGGCATATTCAGAGGGGTTTCAAGGGGCCTCCTAAGTCTATTTCAGTGCACAAAGATCAATACCTAAGTCTATTTTGTCGATACGAAAAGATCAAAAACATACCCCCCTGGGCTTTGCTTAGGTTTTGTGGGGATTTTTGTTTGTTTTGTTTTGTTTGTTTTGGTTTTGCTTGGGCTTTTTCAGTCCAAGCATCCCTAGTGGCCTATAGATTCGTTAGGATTAAGTTTGCTTGCAAGCAACAGAAAAATCCGAAACAATAACCACTTAAAGATAGAAGCGTACTTCTCACAACCACGAAGGCCAGCGGTAGCCACCCAGGGCTGGGAGCATCCTCCACATGGTCCGGGACTTGGGTTCCTTCTCTCCGATTGGTCTGCTAGGATGCCTTCCACTCCCAAAGTTGTTTCATGGCTCAAGATGGATGCTGCAGCTCCAGCCATTACATTCCCCTTCCAGCCAGCAGAAAGGCACCCTTGCTTAAGGGCACTTCCCAGAGGTTCCACAAATCTTGTGCTTTTGCCCCATCTGCTGCTGGAACATAGTCATATGACCACAACTAACCGGCAGGTAGGTTAGGAAATGCAGTCTTTATCCTGGGTGGCCGTGCTTCCCTGTGAAACGTGCGTATTCCATCACGAAGGAGGTGCGGATGGGTGTGGCCTGGCCTCTACCCCCCTCCTCACCGTGAACGCCCTCCTTCAGGAATATGCCCTTCTTCCGAAAAGTGAGGTCTCCGTTTGCAACTTTGTAAAACTAATTCGACACAGTATTTCTCAATGCCAACTGGAAACAATTACTGTAAGCAATTTTTTTCATAAAAGATCACTCCTTTGAGAATATATTTTCATATTTGTGCTTTCTTTTGACATTTCGGGAAGCAAAATTACATGCAAACATTTGTTCTGCAAACCCAATGTGTGAAGAAGCTGTGCCTCTGAGTTCCAAAATCTGTTTAGTTTGCACAGAGGCCCACGGAAGAGCATCATCTCAGCTCATGTTCCACTCCAAGGATCGTCTTCTTAATGCCACAGAAAATGGAATGCTGCTAAGGGGACACCGCTAAGAGAGGGGCCGTGGGATGACGAGACTTTAAACCCCTGCGGCCCCTTACAGCTGCATCTCTGTGTAAGTGGCTTCCGATCACCAGCGTTACCCCACGTGAGTTGTAAGTGCTCACCTGAATATTAAATGACAGTCAAAAATTACACATAAGGGGGCTTCCCTGGTGGCGCGGTGGTTGGGGGTCCGCCTGCCAATGCAGGGGACGCGGATTTGTGCCCCGCTCCGGGAAGATCCCACATGCCGCGGAGCGGCTGGGCCCGTGAGCCATGGCCGCTGAGCCTGCGTGTCCGGAGCCTGTGCTCCGCAACGGGAGAGGCCACAGCGCTGAGAGGCCCGCGTACTGCAAAAAAAAAAAAAAAAAAAAAAAAAAAAAAATTACACATAAAATACAGAAAAATGTCAAGTATCTGGATCCTTACTTGATGTCCAATGTCTGTAACTTTGAGGAAAATGGTTTTGTCTGGAATCCAAGTGTTATAAAAATAGGACCTCTCTCTGGAAGGCCACCTGCAGAGGTGGATGGCCACAGGGCAAGTCCCTCCTGACACGTGAGCTGAAGGAACGACGCCTGGAAACACGGCCGCGGCCTTCACTGGTCCTGGCTTAGATCTTGACCTCAGTCTCTGCACCTCCATTTTCCTATCTATAAAATGGCCCTACTTGGCCCGAGTGTGAGGGGAAGGGGGAGGGGAGGGAGGGAAAAAGCGGTCGGGAGAGAAGGGGGAGACTGGGGAAGGTGCTGACGGGGGTGGACGAGGTCAGGGGAGCCGCCAGCCAGGGGAGAGTGGACAGAGACTCCAGGGGCGTCTGGGAGCCCCGGCAGTAAGGTGGACGAGGGGCGTGGCCAGCAGTGAGATGCCCAGGAGCGTCCAGATGCCGACGGACCAGGGCCCAGCAGTGTGGGCCCCAGGACCGGCCGTGGGAGGGTGGGGAGCCCGGGGTGGCAGCGGGTCCGGGCGGCCGGGGGTGCGGCTGCGCCAGCCCTCGGAGAGGACGGACACCTCGGGCCCCTCTGCTGTCCTGCCACCTCCAGAGGGTTCTGGGCCCTCCCCGGTGCCAGAGAGCAGCCCGTGCTGAGGGCACCAAACCAACACAGGCAAGACAGTGACGCTGCCCAGGCCACCAGCACCCGGGCAGCCCGGCTCCAGCCACGGCCACGGGTGGAGCTGGACGCCGGCAACGAGACTTGCGCGGGCACATCCTCGCCTCTGCCAGGTCTGAGGAGGGGGAAGGGCTCTGAAATCCTCCAACAAGAGGCCAGACCTCACCTGTGTGTGCTGGTGGCTCAGCCCGTGCTCGCGGAGACGCAGGCGTGAGCTCCATCCAGAGCCTAGGGGACACCGACACAGCCAGGCTTTCTTTAAGGGACCACGTAACGTAAACTCCTGAGCGTGCAAAAGCAATATTGTCTTTGTGCTTCCATGCTGGACTGTGCACCTTGAATCTAAATTGAGTACAGAGAAGATGGCGCTCTTCACTGTGCACTAGACAAACGCTGCGTAATAACGCTCAACTGGCTGACGTCCATCAACATTATATTTTGATAGGTTGAAGTCCCCAGATAGGTAATATTTTCTTTCTTTTTTTTCCCTCCAAATTGCATCAGTGTTCGGTTGAATAAGAAAGCACGACGGGGGATACTTCACGGCCTTAGAAACGCGCTCACACACACAGTCCCCTTCTGCGCACGTCGACACCCGTCTCCTGCCCTGTGGAGGGCCCCGGGGGAAGGATTCAGGCCCTGCAGCCCCGTCCCCATGGCTCACGGGCGGCACGGGGACCCCTCCCCACCTCGAGCCCTCCGAGGACTGGACGGGCAGCGGGTGCCCGGAGCAGAAGAATCCTCAGTGCACTGGGTGCTGGGGTATTTTATGGGTATTTTATGGCCAAATGCGTACGGAAAACTCTCCCAAGGGATCAGCAAGGTAACGTAACAAGGAGAGCGGCGGGCGTGCAGTGAGACGAGGCCCCGGTGCAAGTGGGGCCACGAGGCCCACAGAAGAACTTGCTCCAGGGCCGGTGCAGCTTGTGACGTCCTGAGCCATCCTTTGCAGACGCCACCAGGTTGCTTCTGGACGTGGCGTTCTGGCTGAGCTGCTTCCACCGAGGTGATAGCCCCCAGCCCACGGGAAGAGGCAGCCCTGAGCCCTGACCTCTGTGGGGTGGTGGAGGGGACAGAGGCTGTATTTTATCTTTAGCATCTATTCACAGATTTTGCCAAGATTGCCCAAGATTAGCTGGCCATAATGGGCTGGATCATGCTCCCCAAAAGAGATGTGTCTAAGTCCCGACCTCTGGTACCTGTGGAAAGAGCGTGACCTTATTTGGAAACAGTGTCTTTGCAGATGTGATTGAAGTAAGACCTCCAGGTGAGACCCTGCTGGATTTAGAGCAGGCCTTCCACCCAGTGACTGGTGTCCTCCTAATAGAAAGAAGAGGGCGGCTGGAGACCCACAGACAGACACTGCCCTATAGCTATTAAAGAGACTGAATTTCAGTTAAAAACACTCCCAGAAAGAAAACTGCACACCCAGATGGCTTCATGGGAAATTCTACCAAATATCTAAAGAAGAGATAGAGCCAGCTCCACACACACTCCTCCAGAAATTTCAAGAGAACTGAACAACTGCTTCTAAGGCTAACATCACTCTGGTTGCAAATCCAGACACGAATGTTATAGGAAAGGAAGCAGCATCCTGCGTGAATACAGATGCCAGTTTTCTTTTCAAATGTTTGCAAATAGAATCCACAATGTAAACAAATGACAGTACATCAAGCCTAGGTGGGAGAAGACAGGGATGTCCACGTCACCGCTTCTACTCAGAAGTATACTCAAGGGCTTCCCTGGGGGCGCAGCGGTTGAGAGTCCACCTGCCGATGCAGGGGACGCGGGTTCGTGCCCCGGTCCGGGAAGATCCCACATGCCGCGGAGCGGCTGGGCCCGTGAGCCATGGCCGCTGAGCCTGCGCGTCCGGAGCCTGTGCTCCGCAACGGGAGAGGCCACAGCGGTGAGAGGCCCGCGTACCACAAAAAAAATAAAAAAGTATACTCAAGACTCCAACCAGTAAGAAACAAAAGACATCCAAATTAGAAAGGGAAGGAGTAAAACTGTCTTTATTTGCAGAGAACGTGACTTTCTATCGAGAAAATACAGATACTAGAACTTGCAAGTGAATCTAGTTAGTTCACGACATGAAATCTGTATTAGAGATAAATTGTATTCTTATATACTAGCAGTGAACAATCAAAAATGGACATTTTTCAACAAGAATTTACTGTATAGCACAGGGAACTATATTCAATATCTTGTAATAATCTATTGATCTAATGGGAAAGAATCTGAAAATATATATTATATATACACACATAAGTGAATCACTTTGCTGTACACCTGAAACTAACACAATATTGTAAATCAACTATACTTCAATTAAAGAAAAAAATAAAAAGGGGCATTTTTAAAGTATTGTGTACAGTAGCACCAAAAATTTAAATACTTACTGATAAATCTGACAAAAGATATACAAGATCATACACTGAAAACTACAAAGCGTTGCTGAGAGAAATTAAAGCAAACCTAAATAAGTTGAGAGATAAACCATGTTCACGGATCAAAAGACTCAATATTGTTAAGATGCTATTTCTCCCAAAACTGATGTACAAAAGCAACACAATCGTAACGAAAATGGCAGAAGGAATTTCCTGTGTAAATTCACAAACTGGTTCTAAGATTCACATGGAAATGGAAAGGACCTAGAATAGCTGGAACAACTCGCAAAAAGAAAAACTATGTTCGAGGACCAATGCTGACTGATGTCAAGACACATTATAAGGCTCTAGTAATCAACACGGTGTAGAATTGGCATCAAAGTGGATAAATAGATCAACGCGCAGCATAGACAGTCCAGAAATAGAAGCACGTACATGTGGTCAGTTAACTCCTGACAAAGGTACAAAGGCAATTCCGTGGTAAAAGGATGGTCTTTACAATAAATGGTCTGGAACCATGTATGCCACGGGCAAAATATTAAAAAGCCATATATATATATATATATATCTCACATCAAATAAAAAATGTGTTCACAATGGACTATATACCTAAATGTAAAATATGAAATTATAAAACTTCTTGAAGAAAACAGGAGAAAGTATTCATGACCCTGGCTTCAGCAAGAATATTTTTAGATATAACACTAAAGCGCAGGATTCACTTAAGAAATGATAGATTCAAAATAACCATGAAAGACAGAACTCAAAATAAATATAAATATGAACACGTGGGGGTTTATCCAGAAATACAAGGTTGGTTTAAAATTGGAATATCAACCAATTTAATTCAACATATTAACAGGATTAAGGAGAAAAACTATATGATAGATCTTTGACAAAACGGCAAAAACTCTCAGCAAACTGGGAATAGAAAGGAACTTCCTCAGCTTTATTCAAGGTGGCTATGAAAACCCACAGCTGAGGTCGATGCAGAGTCCCTTCCCCTAAGATTGTTAACAAGGCACCACCTCTGCTCAGCATCGTGTACTGACGTCCTAACCAGTGAAATGAGAGAAAATCAGAACAATAGAAGACACACATGTTAAGGAGGAAAAGGCAAAACTACCTTTATTCACAGGTAGCATGAGCATGAATAGGGAAAAGCCTAAGAAATCTACAAGCATGCTATCAGAACGAAGAAATGAATTTAGCAAGGTTGAAGCACACACAGTAAACACACAAAATTCAGTTGTACTTCTCTATATTAGCAACAAACTTCTAGAGACTGAAATTAAAAATCAGTCCCGGGGCTTCCCTGGTGGCGCAGCGGTTAAGAATCCGCCTGCCAATGCAGGGGACACGGCTTCGAGCCCTGGTCCGGGAAGATCCCACACGCCGTGGAGCAACTAAGCCAGAGAACCACAACTACTGAGCCTGCACTCTAGAGCTCACGAGCCACAACTACTGAGCCCACGTGCCACAGTTACTGAAGCCCGCGCGCCTAGAGCCCGTGCTCTGCAACAAGAGGAGCCACCGCAATGAGAAGCCCAACGAAGCAGCAACGAAGACCCAACGCAGCCATAAATAAATAAATAAATAAAAACCGTCCCATCAGTCCCATTTGGGAATTCCCTGGCTGTCCAGTGGTTGGGACTCTGCGCTTTCACTGCTGGGGCACAGGTTCAATCCCTGGTCCGGGAACTAAGATCCCATAAGCTGAGCAGCACAGTCAAGAGGAAGAAAAAAAAAAAAAGGTCCCATTTACAGCAGCATCAAAACATAAAACAATTAGGGGCAGAATTAGAAAAACATAGGTAAGACCTATAAGTGATAAGCAAAATCATGAAACATTGCTGAGAAAAATTAAAGAAAACCTAAATCAATGAGATATATACCATGCTCAGGGATAGATAACAATATTACTAAGATGTTGAATTTTCCAAATTAATCAGTAGGTTTCACACAATCTCATTAAAAATCCCAGCAGATGTTTTTGAGATATTAACAAATTGATTCTAAAATTTCTATGGGAAGTGAAAGGATCTGGAAGAGGAACAAAGTTGGAGGACTTACATTATCTAATTTCAAGGTTTAACACAAAGCTTCAGTAATCAAGGCAGTGTGATGTTAGCACAGGGGTCGATGTACAGATAAATGAAACACTACACGGGGTCCAGAAATGGACCCCATACTCACGTCACAAAGTTGCCAAGGTAAGTCAACGGGGCAAGGATGTTCTCGTCAATGATGGTGCTGGATATCCAGAGAGAAAACAATATAAGCCTCTGTCTCCACCCTCACCACAGGGCTTCACAAACAGTAATTTCCAATGGAATCTAGACCTACAAGGCTAAAGCTAAAACTATAACACTTTTTAAATTAATTAATTAATTAATTAATTTGGCTGCATTGGGTCTTCGTTGCTGCGTGCGGGCTTTCTCTAGTTGCGGTGAGCGGGGGCTACTCTTCGTTGCGGTGCGCGGGCTTCTCATTGCGGTGGCTTCTCTTGTTGCGGAGCACGGGCTCTCGGCATGTGGCACCAGCCCAGGAACGCGCCAACCAATGGAATAAAACAGAGCCTCCAGAAGTAGCTGCACAGACACTCCTCTTCATGCCCAAAGCGAGACCACAAGTGGAGACACAGACTGATCAACGGTGTTGAAAATATTGGGTCACTGCGTAAGAAGAAAAATCTGTAGCTGGGTTAGAAACAACCGTGAAAGGCAGAACTAAAAATAAATATTAGAAGAAAATGAAAGAATGTCTCTTCCTCTCCTGTAAATAACTCTGGAATTCAAAAACTAAACAAACCAAAACTACCTCATCACCCAGGAACAGGCAGGTACCTCCCGCGCTCCGTGCATCTGGAGCGCAGGAAGTGGTTCTCTCTACATCCACCTTCACCAAACCGAGCACAGCAAGAGCGGGGAGCTGCAGGGACACAGCTGTGTCCCCAGAGCACAGCCAGCAGCTCCTGGGTCCCAGTGTCCAGGGTCCAAGAGTTCCTGGGGATTCCAGGCGACTGGCTTTAGTGGTTAAAGGACCCACCTGGTGGTTTTTTCCAAAACCAGGAAACTAAGGCCCAAAATGACTGAAAGCTTTCTTTCTCCTCTAGCAAAAGGAACTGCTTATAACTGCCTGCCCAAGACCAGCTTCTCCCAACCAAGCTTCCAGAGCCCTCTGGGACTTCCGGAACATTCCATCACACTATGAAAATTGAAGCCTAGGTGTGAATGACCAGTGCAAGCCAACAAGCTTCCCAGCCCCTCTTCCGAGCCCGCAGCACCCTCCCCCAGCTCCTACCCGGCCTTCTCAGTCCGCCAAACTGACTCCCCTCCCCCCCACCCCCCGCACGGAGGTCCCTCATCCCCAGCGGGTAACTGTCCTCCTTTCCAGCTGTAGCAGACAGGGCTCCCCATCCCATCCCAGCCCGTCCTGTCCCTTCCCCTGATCCGGGATCCTTCAGGACTGAGATGGGGCCACAGCGGTGGTTTCAACCTCCCCTGTAGGGCTGGCTTTTTGCCTCCTGCCCCCAGCCCTTCCCCAAAGAGACAGTCCTGGATCCGAACCCCTCCCCTCCCCAGGCCTCCACTTCCCTCCTACGCCTCTGTCACCCAACTTTCCCCACGGCCCAGTGCAGGCTGGTCTCCACCGCTGGCTGCTGCCACTGAGTGGCCATCCCAGTTCTATCCTGGTCGGTCCTCCTGGCGGGGGCGACTCCAGAGCATCACCCCTGGCTCCCCAGCCCCGCTCTCCTGGCTGTCTTCCGCCCTCCTCGGCCACTCGGGGCCCACCAGGCTTCTGCTCGTTGTCAATGAGTGGAGCATGCCTCCCTCACCCCTTTCCCCTCACACTGCCCAGCCCCCCGCACCATCCCACCAGCTCTCCCAGCCGTCAGAGCACCTGAGCACCGAACGTCCAGGAGGTCAGCAGAGGGCCAATGGCCTAGAGGCAGAGGAGACGGAGCCCACCTGTGTCCACCAGCAAACGAGGCCCATCATGACCCCCGGTGCTTTCGTGTGGTCACAGCATGGTGGCGACGGCAGGCAGTTGCCTTTTACAGATGTGACAGTTGCCTTTTACAGATGTGACAACCTTTTACAGATGTGACAACCGAGGTTCTTAGGAGTGTTCGCTCGCCCGGGTCGAGCATGAGGCTTTGAAGAAGTTTGGACCCAGCCCCGCACTTTCCCTTCTGTATTAACAATGCACGCAGGATGCCGGCGACTTCAGGGGGGACCACTGGCCTCCCTTGTGGCCCTCCTTGCCCCAACGTCTCTCTCTCTCCATCAAAACACAGAAGGGTCCTCAGCATGGCAAGGCTTCACCACGGCATCCATGAGGGTATTGGCTGTGTTATCAGAGGGCAGATCACTCCCTGACGTGCTGCCCAGGAGAACGCAGATGCCCCAGGAGCCCAGGGCTTTGGAGAAGGTCAGCCAGGCAGCCCCAGAACGATGTGGGAAGAACTGGGGCTCCTCCCCAAGGTTTCGGGAGTCCTTCCTCACCCGCCACCCACTGCCTTCTCCTGCTGTCCGTCACGTGCCTGTCGGGCCACAGGAGAGATCTGCGGAAACGTGGCTGTTCTTGATACTAAAGGTTTGCGGTGACTTTCTGAAATTTATAGACTTTGAACAGGGAGTTATTCTGCATTTGCCCTAGTTAGTACTGTGCCACAAGTTAGGGATCCCCTGTGTACCCCCTTCACCCAAAAGAGTAATCCCAAGAACCAGAGTCCTCAGGGAATGAGAAAGATTCATCACCCCCTTCTGAAACCACTGGGTCCCTGGACCCTGTGGTCTGAGTGGACCCCGTGCATCTGGGATGAGGCCTGCCCTCAGGGGCTCCTGGTGCAGCCCACAGCCAGGGTTGGCAGGACCACGGGGCAGCGCAGCGTAGCCCATCTGGGGAGGACAGGTGAGGAGGAAGAAAAGCCAAGGGAGCTGGGTCTGGGACGGGGACCCCGTGGAATCTCTCACACGTGCGCCTGGCCAGGCGCTGCTCAACAGCGCCCCTCGGGATTTGGGCAGCTGGGGCTGCCTCCCTTGGGGACTGCTCTGGGGCTCTGCACCCACAGCCCGGGGTAGCGCGTGCCCGCCCCATCTCCACGTCGCTGCACTCCTTCCGCTCCACAGGCCGCGCCCCGGCTCGGCGCCCTGAGCGGCGGAAGGGGGCAACGTGGCGGGCCGCGCCGCGCTGCGTACTCGATCTCCCCTTCTCCGGGACCAGGCCCGCCTCGTGAGTCCCTGTGGTCAGGCCACCGCGAGAGGCTCTCCGCCAGGGCCTCGGCGCCCCTCGGGACCCGCGCCCAGCGGCTCCCGCTGGCACACCCGGGAGCAGCGCGCGTAGCCCTGGCCCGTCCGCGCGCGCTGGGGCGGTCTCTCCGGGCCCGCGGGGGGCGGGGCGAACAAGCACGCCCCTCCCCGGTCCGCCCCGCCCACCCCGCCGGCGCCCCCCGCCCGCCCCGCCCCGCCCACGTCATGCAGCCTCCCCTCCCGCGCCTGCGCGGCCGCGCGCCTGGCCCGCTCCAGACGCCGCGCATCCTCTGCCCGCGCCCGGCGCCCCGCGCCCAGCTCAGCGCCCGGCTCCGCGACCCGCTCCTCGCCCGGCCCGGCGCCCCGCTCCCCTCGCCGCGGGCGGCGCGGCCATGAGGCTGCGGGGACGCGATCCCCGAGCCGCCCCCGCCTCCAGCGCGGGGGCCGGCGACGCGCGGCGGCTGGCGCCCCCGGGGCGGAACCCTTTCGTGCACGAGCTACGACTCAGCGCCCTGCAGAAGGCCCAGGTGGGTGTCCGTCGTGTGCCCAGCCCGCCCCGGGCCCGGGGCCGCGCCGAGGGTCGGGGATGCGCGGCCGGAGGGGGCTGGGAAGGGGACCTTGGGCGCGGCCCAGCCCCGCGGCGCCCCGGGGCCCGCGATCGCCACACTTCCCTGCGACCCGCAGCCTGCATCCCCCGCCGTCCTCACCCCATCCCCGGTTCCCGTCACCCTGGTTCCCACCGCCAGTGCCCTGAACCTGGCTCCGCATCCCCTTTCCCCAGGTCCCCGCTCCCGGCTGCATCCCCCTCTCCTTGATCCCTGGACCCCGCAGCCCTTTGCCCTGGCCTCTGCACCCCAATGTCGTACCCGCACCCCGGTCGGTCGGCGCCGCGCGCTCTCCTGGTCCCGGCGTCCACTGCCGCCGCGTGCAGGCCCCGCGCGGTACCGGAGCGGCTCCCCCTGGATGTGACTTCGTCACTTGATGCGCTTCGTGTGGGGGGACCTCTTTGGTCACTTGAGTCAGTGCCGGCGGCAGTGGGGTGCGGGCTGTGGGCTCCCTGGAGCTGCCGGCAGGACGGTTCTGCGTCTGCGGGTTTCCACGTTGTTTCTGGGGGACTCCCTTGGGGGTTAGTCTGCGGCCAGAGTCGGTCGCGGCCAGCCTGGTGCAGCCTGGGGTACAGCGCGCAGGCAGCCTGCTTCTGGCTCGTTTTATCTGCGGGGTGGTCTGGTCCTGGCTGAGGGACGGCGGCTGCAGGAGGCAGGGCGGCCCCTACACTTGTCCCCTGCCTTCACGTGGCTCCCGACCTGGAGGGGTACTTCTCTGACCTGCTGGGATCTCTGAGCTGACCGTGAGCTGTGTCCGCATTTCTGGAGGATTGCTCACAGGAGGGCCTTTCTTTGACTCCAAAACTATGCATAGAAGCAGGGAAGTTTCAGGTCTTCAGGGGTTGTCTAGCCGGTGGGGCGTACACCTCCAGCAACACTTTCTGTGGGAAGATCGGAGTTTTTTAAATGTGTAAAATAACTCATCTGAAATCATATTAAAGTGAAAAGTTCTTGAAGTCAGTCTAAAACTGTCATTTCCCCAGATGCCTGCCTCTTCTCTAACAGCCCCCTTGGTGGGCCCGATGGTTGTCAGTGGGGAGCAGAAACGGGCAGAAGACTGGTGGGGGGCGGAGAACGGAGAGTGGCAGCCCCCCTGGAGACACGAAAGGACAGGGCCGTCCCACCCCGCCCGCCATGTGGTCCCCGGTGCCTCCCCCCTCGTCCTCATTGGCTCACACGCCCCCTTGTCTCCCCCAGGTGGGGCTCACAGTGGCTTCCTCTGAGCTCCTGAGTGAGCCCCCGTCACTGTCACACCCCCGCCCCCTGCTTCCAGGGTCTTCCTCCCGCTGCTTAGAGCCCTCGGGAGGGGGCTCCCTGGGATGGAGCCCTGAAGCCTTCGGGCGGTTTCCGGCGCCCCCCAGGCCTGTCACCCTTGCTCCTGCTGCTGCAGAGCTGGCCCCTTTCCGCTCCTAACCCCTCTCTCCCGGCCCCTCTGCTCCTCCCTCAGGTCTGGGGTGAACTGTCTCCACCAGCAGGAAGCCCCCTGCGCCCTGGAGGGCCTCCTCCGTGTCCCTGTCACACTGGCAGCCCCCGTTGCTGCGGGCGCACGGGGCGGGGGGTCAGGTCTGTCCTGCCCGACACCGTGCTCACTGCCCCAGGGGATGGAGGAGCCGCACGCAGAGCCAGCTGGCTGTTGAGGGAATGAACGGGCGAAGGGACAGATGTCAGAGCAGAGTCTGAAACCCTGACCCCCTTCAGGTGGGGGCCACAGGGTTGGGAATTGGAGGATCCCAGCTGTGGGCTGTTGTCTCAGCATCTGGATGAGTTCAGAAGAAGAATAGGTGTGTGGGAAAAAAAGAACAGGTGGGTGGCATGTTTTCACCTGCCTCCAAGGGAGGGATACTTTGTTTGTACCTTGTTGCAGTGTTTCAGAGGCCGGGTCAGAATAATCTTGGTGTATTTGTAACAAAGCCCTGTTTCTGCCCAGGGGTCTGAGGCCCCAGGTGTAGTCTGTACTCTCCAGTTTCCAAGTCCAGCTCTGCAGAGGCATTTCGCTTTTTACCAGCAATGTTCTGCAAAACTCTCCCCCTTTACCATACTTTGTTACAGTAAAGTTTGAGCAGAGTGGACCTGGCCTATGCAAGCAAAGAAAGCCCACCTCCCGAAGTCAGTACATAAACGGATCCTGCAGTGTCCGAGAGAGCCGGGGCCGCTCAGAGCTCACCTGAATTCTGAGTTGAGATAGAACAGTAAGCGTGCCTATATTTACCTGCTGGCCTTTGCTGTAGGGGAGGGGCTGCTGCGTGCCTGGGGATTAATGCCCAGTTGGCCCATCTGTCATTTAACTGCAGCTTTAGTGAGGAGCTTAAGCATCTCTTTGGACAGAAAACAACATGTTAAGACCTGAAAAACCATGAAGAGTGGAATATCACATCATCACCCTGTGATTCGGAGTCAGGCGGTGGGTCAGTGTCACCGGGTGTTTGTGTACTTCCCGCTGGAAGCCGCGGGTGTGAGCACATCCCCTCCAGCTCTGGTGCTTCCCCATTTCTGAACCCCCTGAACCAGTGTCACCGAGAGTTTACTTCCTGGAGAGCAGCCTGGTTTCCCAAACACCTTGGAACTGAGCCCTCGGAGGGAGAGGCCCTGTGTGCACCCCTCCCCCGGTCTGGTCCTCAGAGAGGATCACAGGAGAGTGACTCCAGGGACAGACCTGTTGGGCAGCCTGCGTGGAGTCCAATCACCCAGAAGCGGGTGATCTTTTTCTCCAAGTTCTGATCCAAATGCCCGAGTCTGGGGCTCGGTCCGGATGCCGAGCTAGGGGCAGCCGCTCTGGGGCAGGGAGCCCGCGCCCCGCACACGCCCCAGCCACTCAGGGGAAGGCCCCACATGTACACACACCAGGCCCACCTGCACGCCCTCATGACCCGCAAGTCTGCGTGCTCCACGCAGGAGACTCCACAGTGAGCAGCTCTTCATCCAGCCCCTCCCACAGCCCCAGCGCTGTGCCTGGTGGCGGGGTGGGGGGGTCGGTGGTGGGGGGACGGATGAAGGGGGAGGTGGCCCGGCCTAAAGCCAGTGCTCTTGAGGGGCTGGCGATCATAGAAACTGGGAACGGGAGACGGAGGCCCTCCAGGAGAGCATGTGTCCTGTGGAAGGGGCAGGCTGTGTCCCTGGGGATCTGGGAGGCCAAGGCCCAGAGGCCCCTTCTGAGGACTACTGAGGACCCGGCAGCACGGCCCTGGAAGGCAGGCGGGTGGAGGGTCGGGGGCCGTGTCCTCATGTCCAGGTGAGGAAGCCGAGGCCCAGGTCCTGTGCTGTCCCCGGACTCCGGGCAGCGCGGGCTGGCTCAGGGCAGATGTCTGACCCGCCGCTTCTCTCACAGCTCACCGGGAGCCTCCTGTACTCGGCTCCTACTTTTCTGGAAGGATGCACGTGTGAAACTCCGCGGTGGTTAACGTGGAGGAGTGAGACGGGGGATTCAAGGGTGCGGGATCCGTCTTCTCATTCGTTGCGTTCTTCTGCCCTGAAGTGGGACACACACACGCACGTGCACACAGTTTCCTCTTACACTCGCTTTCATTTCTTAGTGCTGAGCAAAGCACAGTCTTATTTCTCATTTTCCCAAAGCAGGATTTTGTCCCTGAGAGTGGGCCCGGCCCGCGCCGGCCCCGCAGGCCCGGGGACCGTCCTTGGGCTCCTGTACCCAGCGAGTCTCAGCACGGCCTCCAGGAGCCTCTGTCACGAAGCCGGGCCCTGCCCACCTGCCCCCGGGCTGTCACCACACAGCCAGGACAAAGGCCACCATCCCCGGCGGGCGGGGCCCCAGCCCACTTCTCGCGGGATCGCTGCAGGTTAGCACTGGTGTTTCCGTGTCCCGTAAACCTTTAGTCTTGCTGTGAGTTATTCTGAAATGAGCGCAGAGGAAAGCATGTGTTTGGAAATACCCTGTGGAAATGCGGTAGCGGGTTTGTTCTCAAGCCCAAGTCACCGCTCGGCCGTCAGTGCGAGGTTTGCGGTAATTTGCTCATTCACACGTTCCTTGGTGTTTTGACCACGTTCCAGCCTTGTGGGCCGGGCTGGAACCGTGGCTGAACACCCTTCGTCACTGCGCACACGGCTGCCGGCCTCCGGGCCCCCCTTGGGCCCAGCATCCTCGGTGGCGCTCCGCAGGGGTCCTGGATGGGGGCCGAGCCGAGGCGCCTGGGACTGCAGCCTGTGTACCCCTGACTCGTGTTTCCATGTTAGACCCAGAGGAGTGAGTTATTTTCCCTAAAAAGTTAGTTGCCACCTAAGAGCTCTTTACACTACATCGTTCACGCTTTTAGCCTTTCAGTCCCTGGAGCTGGGCCTCACCTTGCAGGGTCGTGCTCGGGGTCCTGAGGTCCGGCTGGGGAGGACGGGCCAACCGGCGGGCCCTGCTACTCCTTGCCACCCGAGGAGCCCGGGAGCACAGAGCGACCTCAGTGCCCGAGACAGCGGGGATGCCGCTGGGCTGGACCAGGCACTGAACGCCCGCCCAAGGCGGGGGTCTGTTTGCTAGCCCTGGAGGGGTAACAGCTGTCCCACGTACAGAGCGAGCGACAGAACCTTCTTTCGGTAGCAGTAGATATTTCTGACCAAGAGGGCAGAGCCAGTGGCCGCTTTTGTTTCTGGGCCTCATAATCTGCACATCCTCACTGGGTCTCGGCAGCTGGAGCCCTGGTCCCCCACCCTGGCTCCCTTCCTGCGGCTGGTTGCTGGCCTGCGACCACCCGGCACGAAGGGGCTGATGTGGGATGTGGAGCCCCTCCTCCCTCCCCCCAGAGTAGCCGGGGCCACTCTGCTTCCAGCCTCCCCGCAGTGCAGTGGCCTCCGTGCAGTGCAGTGGTCTCCCGCAGTGCAGTGGTCTCCCTGCAGGGCAGTGGTCTCCCGCAGTGCAGTGGTCTCCCTGCAGGGCAGTGGTCTCCCCACAGTGCAGTGGTCTCTCCCGCAGTGCAGTGGTCTCCCGCAGTGCAGTGGCCTCCGCACAGTGCAGTGGTCTGCCGCAGTGCAGTGGTATCCCGGCTGCCTGCTCTGGCCCCGCCCTCTCCTTCCATCACTGCCTCACCTGTACCTGGTCCTCAGGAGCTGTCCGACCGGTCACCTCCCCGCTTCCCCAGGCTGCTCAGAGGAGTGACTGCCTGGCTGGGGGACGGGCTGCCCCAGGCTCCTCCCCCCTCCTGCTACCCTGAGCAGCCCCAGGGCCCAGTGCTGGGACCAGCCCAGCCCATGATGATGGAACTGGCGGGCCAGGGGCTACCTGCAACCAGGGCGGGGGGGGGTGGGCAGAGCTGGGGTGTTCTGGGGGGCTGCCTGCTGCTGGGGGAGGTACAGAACGTACCCATGGGTCGCCTTGCAGCTAGAGGGGCCATCCCAGAGCTGGGATTAGAGCCAGGATGTGGTTGGGGGGAACCCCTTGCAGTTGGGGGTAGGGCCAGGATGTTCCCTGGGGCTCCCCACAGCCGCAGGCCTGGAGGCAGAATTTTGGTGAGGGGCCTCCAGCCGTCGGGCTGGGGTTGAGCTGGGATGTCCTGGGGGTGCTCTCGGTACCTGAGGGTGGGGTGAGTAGGAGGTGCCCAGCTGGGGGGCTGCCTGCAGCTGGGAGCCCCAGAGGGCCCGAGGCTGCTGGAGAGGCTCCCACAGCAGGGGGACCAGGACACTCTGGCCAGGGCCCCGCCACTTCCTGCAGGTATTTGCTGAACAGGTGGAAGCAGCGGGAAATGCTGCAGGTCTGGAATTTCGAGATTCTCTTCTTCAAACCCTGCAGTAAGGGCCCTGGAGATAAGGGATTTCCTTGAGCCACAAGCCAGGGTGGGTCTGACGTCTGGGCGGCTCTGAGCTGAGTGAGCAGGGGCCAGCGAGGAGCCTCTCAGGCCCGTTCTGTGCGGTGGGCGAGGGGTGGGGGTGGGGGGGCGGGTCCTTTGTCCTCGGGGTTCTCACAGCTTCCTCCATCCCTGCCTTGGGGACCACCCCAGGCCCCCCTTCCCGTGTGTCCTGCCCCTGTTGGCCACCCACCAGGCGTGGTAGGATGCTCCTGGCTTCAGACAGTGCAAACATGAGAAGGGGTGCAGGTAGGAGCCGGCCGCGAGAGCCCCGAGGGCAGGGACCGCCGTGTCCTGCGACACAGCCAGGGGTTCATAGCCACCTGCGGTGAGCCAGCCAGTCGGCAGACGTTACCTCTGGGCCCTGGCACTCACTCGGGTGGCACCCTTCGGCCCAGTGTGTTGTTTGTGGACACAGAGGTGCCCCGCCTCAGCTGCCCCCCCTCCCCCCTCCCGTGTTTCTCAGCCCCTCGGGGAGACATTCTCGAGGACCAGGCTGCTGGTAGTGCTGGTGGGGTGGGCCCTGCACCCCGGGGCCTGAGCCTCGGCACCTTTGTGTGGGACTTGCAGCCCCCTGGGTCCGCTTCTGCCAGTGGGGAGCTCGGAGCCTTGGAAGCTCCCTTTCTGCAGACACAGAATTACCGGGTGTCCTAACCCCACAGGAGAGATGCCTGGGGAAGGAGGTCAGGTGTCGCCGAGTTCCTGAACCAGCACTTGCTTTGGGATCTGAGCCTCGTGCTGGTGGAGCGTCCGGCCCAGAAGGCTTACACCTTCCAGGCTTTCTGCTGCTGCCCATCCGTCCTTCCCACAGAAGGGCTCCAGCCTGGGGTTTGCTTTACTGTGAATTTCACAGCTGGAGACCGCAGATCGCAATCACGGGGACCCCGGGACAGAGCTCTGGTCTCCAGCAGAGCGGTCCTGAAAACCCGGAGAAGATGAGATTTGGTACAAAACTTGGGTGCGTCGGAGGAGGAATGAGGAGGGCCAGGGAGGGTGCGGGCAAGACCCAGAGGCCAGCCCGGCGGGCGCCGGCGGCCAGAAGCAGGGGCGGGGCACCGGTTGTGGGCGCCCCCCACGTGTCCGCCCTGCCCCTCCAGGCCCAGCCTCCCCTCCCACACGTGGGAGGCTCTCCCCCTGCACTTCCTTCCGGCCTTGCTGAAATCCCACCAGTTATTATCCTAGGGGCCTTTCTCAACTGCCCTGGAGACCCGGAGTCCACGTGGCAGGCGGCTCCCGGTGTCCCAAGCGTCCACTGCCCTGGCCTCCCGGGTGGGCTCCTCTGCCATCTGCTGGAATGTACTGAGGCCTCCAGCCTGGCCTGAGTGCCCTGCCCGGCCTCCTTCAGGCCCCCGGGGCTGCGATCTCTACTGCACTGCCCCCGAGGCCCCCGAACTGCCCCTCCGTGCTGACCGCTGACCCTGGGGCTGCCTTCCCACCTCCTTTGCCTGTGGACCATGGGCCCCACCACCCCCGGCATGCCCCGGCCCCGTAAAAGGCCAGTGTGAGTGCCGCGGCCAGACGCAGGCCGAGCCCGGCAGGATCAGCTGATGCGAAGACTTCGACCCGCCCCCTGGAGCCCTCGGACCCCGGCTGGGAGGAGGAAGGGCCAGTGTGTGGTTCTCCTTGCCGCCCGGGCTGCAGGGCGTCACGCTTAGGGTTCCCTCCGACCAAGTGGGTCTGGTCGCTCAAAGAGCTGCACAGGTGTTCACTGCGGCCTCACAAGATCACCCTGTCAGCTGTGGTTGAAAACGGTGAACATGGTCACCTAGGAAAATCGCTCTGCGTTGGACCGCGGGACGGATTTGTAAACCCGGTGAACTACCGAAAGACACTCATTTTGCAGGAGGTTCCGGTTGAGGCAACACGCGCTAACACTTGAGTTGAAAGCTCTTGAATAGAGACCACTGGGATGGTGCGGAAGTTGGGCCTGCTTGAGAGTTTGCAAGAAAAAAATAGCTCTTTAGAAAAGCTATATTTAATTTTAGATTTGAGTGGGAGAGCTAGGAAGAAGTAGCTTCTATACACAGTAAGCATGGGCTCTGGAAGGAGAGTTTTCCCGAGTGGAGGCACAGGTTATCCTGATAGACACACAGGTAGATGGAGGACCTCAGAGGTCAGTCAGTGGAGGCCTGAGGTCAAGAAGACAGTCACACCTTAGCAAGAAGAAGACAGATGAGTCCAGTGTGAATTTGGGCACAGGATTTATGCAAGTGGGCAAACCCCCAAAAGAAGCCCAGGTACCCAGTAAACATAAAGTGCTGCATAAGCACAGGACAGGACCTGGGCCCCTGGGCCCCCCTCGCTGGTGACCCCTCGGAGCTCTGGCCACACCTAGTGTTTCACCTGATGGTAAAGAGAAGCCTCTTCTGGAGAGCAGCTGTGTGTGTGACAAGGTCCAGGGAACAGCCACGTTTCAGAACGCCAGCCTTTTCTGTTTCGCTTTTGCTTTCAAGTATTTTAACTATTCGAATTAGTTGGGAAAAGGACTGCTGATCTCCTATTTGAAGGCGGTGTATGATTCGGACCGGAAGGCATTTTATATTAAGGAAGGTGTTTTGCTGATGGGGGTGAGCGGAGGGGATGCGCTTCCAGGTTGATTTGCTCGCTTTGCATCTCAGGCATCGGGTCCGGAGCTGGTACTTCTCCTTCCCAGCTGTGACCTCCAAGGGCCTGTGGCTTCACTGTGCCGGCTTGTAAGACTCCGTGGCAATAACTGTGCATTTCCTAAGAAACATAAGTAAAGTTAGATGTGGCTTTTTCTCCCTCGCCGCTGCATCCAGCAGGTGGAGGGTTCCCTCAAGGTTCTGCCGGCTTCCTCCCGAGCGAGGCTGCGGTGCGGCCACCGGCTGCCCAGGGCGTCAGGTGTCACCTTGGCAGTTTAGCATCTTCTGTCTACTCTAAAGTGGGATTCTCAAAAACAGCTGGCTTTATAGTTTGTTTGTTTGTTTGTTTTAATGCATGTAAGTAACAGCAAAGCAAAGATTGATTCCCTAGGTGAGGCCTTCCTGTGTTTCTCCCACGTGCCTTGGAGATCTTTCTGCAGAATCTGCGAGGCTCATTTCTTACTTGCTCCACGTGGAAGAGCTTGGAGGTGACCAGGGCCAGGCTCCCAGGAGAGCACAAGACCAGCCCCGGACGCACTGCTCCCTCCCCTTCCACCCCAGCTGTGCTTGTCTGCAGGGGTGAGCTCTGTGCCCCACCGGGACTGCAGCTGACCTGTCTCGGGAGGCTCCTCCGGGTCAGGTCCAGGGCGCCTGTCTGACTCCCTCACTCCTCACCCTCTGGCCCTCGTCTGTGGCCGAGGGGTGAGAGGGTGCTGGACCTGGCCCTGCAGCTTGGGGAAGGACCCCCTGGGCAGGGAGGTGCAGGGAGATGGAGGAAGGAGGCCAGTGTGTCCGGCAGCGCCCGTGAGAGAGCCTGGGGTCAAAGGGTTACTCTGCAGCCATGCAGAACTCTGAGCCCCGATCTGTTTTGGAGGCGGAGCCAGGAGGAGTTGGTAAGAAAGAGAGGTGGCGAGTGTGACTCCCAAGTGTGTGTCCAGGAACAGGCGGGTGGGCGGGGCCAGCTTGGGTGTCCCTTTGGGGGTTGTTGCCAGCTCTCCCGGGACGTCAGTGTAGGGGCCTCGTCCGCATCAGGCCAGGGTCCGAGAATGTGAGGGTGCTCACGGGAGGGAGGGGGTCCCAGGCCTGGGCTCCCCCCGCCCCCTCCGCCGCCAGGGCAGCCCCTTCTGGTCCAGGCTGCTCCTCGAAACTTGGCTTTGCTCCCACCGGCGGCTGACCTTGGGAAGCCGCCCCGCCTCCTGGCCCGGCCTCAGTTTCCCCGCCCGTCTGAGCCCATGCACCGTGGGTGCGTTCTTTCTCTGGGGGGTGGCCTGCACCCTGCCTTCCCTGGAAGGATGATCGCTGACGCCCCCTCTGGCGGCCTGCCTGCGTCCCGCACGGGGTGCCCACACTGTTTGGGAGGGTGAACTGAGTTGCGGGGAGTTGACGGTCGTGTTCCTGGCGCTGCTTCCTTGCACGCTGTGAGCTGGTGAGCCGTCCCCGTGGCTCGCTGCGCCCGTGCCGGGTTCTCTGGCTGGGAGCCGTGTGGGCTCTCCTGGCCTCTGGCGCTTCCTGTGGCCACCAGTCAGCCCAGCGCCTGCGTCCTGGGCTCCCATCCTCGTCGGTTTGGGGAGACCCACAGGGCAGGGCACCTTTTGTCCTTCACACCTGGGATCTGGGCACCCTGGATGCTGGCTGCGTGCGCCCCAGGCCCCTGTGCTGGCAGTGCCTGTAGCGCCCCCGTTAAGCCAGGCTTCACCTACCCCTCAGCGCCACCACCGTGAGTGACTGGCCTATTTTCTGTGTGCTCACCGAGGTCCGCCATCCTTGAAAACACTTCATTCCAGGTTGTGAAGTCATCTAATTGGCTTGCACAGGTCTGTCCCGTCTTGTTTCGTGCCTTTTTTACCGACTGTCGCCCTGGGATGTGTCCGCTGTGTCCCGTGTAATTCATCGCTCCTCCCCTGGCTGGCCCCTGGTGTCTGTCACAGGGGTGACCTTCAGCACACCTGTCCCCCGGTGGCGCCCTGGGTGGCATCCAGCTCCACGGCTACCAGCAGCACGCCCATGGGAGCAGCCCCTGGGGAGCGGGGCCCGCCAGCTGGCCCAGTGTCCACACACAGCTCCCCACCCCTGACCCCGAGTTCTCAACTGCAGCAGAGGCTCCAGCACCGTCCTCACGGCCTGGGGACCAACTCTGAGCTGTGGTTATTACCAGAAACTCAGGAGCACGTGGACTCCAGCAGAACCAGTGGGCCCTGGGCTCTGCACTCAGTGGCCTTGTGGGCAGTGGTGCAGAGCTCTTGGCCACATGACGTCAGGAGCCAACACGTCTGATGGTCCACATCTGTTCTCTCAGTTCATGGATCTTACCCACTGCCCGAGGATGGTTTGTGGTGACTGTGGTAAATCGAGCACCCAGCGCACGAGGGCAAAGTCTATTCCTTTTTCTCTTTTCTTAAGTCCTGCTAGGATTTTTTTTTAATTTATTTTATTTATAGATTTTTGGCTGTGTTGGGTCTTCGTTGCTGCGTGCAGGCTTTCTCTAGCTGCGGCGAGCCGGGGCTACTCTTCGTTGTGGTGCGCGGGCTTCTCATTGCGGTGGCTTCTCTTGTTGCGGAGCATGGTCTTTAGGTGCTCAGGCTTCAGTAGTTGTGGCACATGGGCTCAGTAGTTGTGGCACATGGGCTCAGTAGTTGTGGCGCACGGGCTTAGTCGCTCCGTGGCATGTGGGATCTTCCCGGACCAGGGCTCAAACCCGTGTCCCCTGCATTGGCAGGCGGATTCTTAACCACTGCGCCCCCAGGGAAATCCCCTTTCTATTTCTATCAGCATGATTTTCAGGAACTTTCTGAGAAGAGAGATAATGGCTGAGGATGTGGGCTCAGCGCCGGGTTTGTGTGGCCAGCTGGCTGTGTGTGTGCTGGCTTATTACATTTCCTTTCATCATAGGAGGGAGTGCATTTCCCTCCAGCCTCCTGGTGAATGCGGTTCCTTTGGAATGGCGGGATTTCTTCCCAGGATGAAAGCACTGGCATCGGAAGGCGGCTTTGGAGAGTCTTCCTGGGCCTGCCGGTCAGCGTGCTGACGGTCCCGACGTGCTGGCACCCGGCATCTGGAGCGTCTGCTCTGCCTGTAACGCGGCCGCTGTGTTCTCCAAGCTGCTGACACCGATTCCCTAGTGCTGTCCTGGCCGCACGTGTCGCGTCAGGGTCTCGCACGGCTGACCGGGGTCCCTCAGCAGGCGTGTGCTCGAGGGCACAGGCATCGCAGCCCCCTGGGGCCTGTCCTCCCTGGGCGAGGGCCTGGGTCTCTCTAGAGATCTTGTCTCTTAAGTAACGCGTTATGTTTCCTCGTTGGTTGTGAAACATAAGGCACTTGGACCGACTTGCACGTGGGTGATGCCAACGGCCTTGGTGGCCTTGGCAGGGAGGAGGGGTGATTGCCAGGCTGGTCTGAGCCGGGCTTTGGAACCTCAGGTGCTGCACCTGGATAGTTCTGGACCGGTGGATTCGATGAATTCAGGGGGAACTGGAGACTGTTTACATCCAAAGTGAAATTGTCACTTTCACAGTTCTTATCACAGGAAGTGTCAAACTACAGCAAATGTTCTTGCTTAGGGCGGCGGTAGCAAAGCGCCCCAGAGGGGCCGGCTCAAACCACGGGAATTCATTCCTCCCGTTCTCAGGGCTGGAAGCTGAGATCCCGTGTCACAGGGCTGGCTCCTCCTGAGGCCTCTCTCCCTGACGTGTAGACGGCCGTCTTCTCCGTGTCCTCCTGTGGTCCTCCCTCCATGCATGTCTGTGTCCTGATCTCCTCTTCTTATGAGGACCCCGGTCACATGGGATTAGGGCCCACCTTAGTGACCTCATGTACCTTAATCACTTCCTTAAAGGACGGACCTCCAAAGACAGTCACATTTTGAGGTGCTGGGGGTTCGGACTCCAATACATGAATTTGGGGACACAGTTCAGCCCCTGACACCAAAGCAGAGGAAACGCAACGAGCCGCCCCCTCTCCCCACCTCAGCAGTCCCCCCTTACGGCCCCTCTGGGCCCACTGACACCCCCTCTTCCCCCACCAGTGATTTGCAAGCAGAGCCCAGACTCCGTCCTTTCACCAGTAGCAATCCCGTGGGTATCTGCCACTCAAGGACAAAGACGCTGGCAGCCGCTGTGCAGGCCACTGTCACCCCGGCTCCGGGGCGGGGGCGGTTCTTGGCTACAGCCGCGCCACCCCCCACCCCCCACCCCCGCGACACACACTCTGATCAGAGGGTCCCCGTCCAGCCTGTCGTCTTGGTTTTCTTCCTACAGTGTATTGGTGCATCTGTGTCTCCTGGCCTTCCTTTTGCCGACTGCTTGCTGGTCGTCCGTGTCTTCTGGAAGCTGGTGGCTTGACCCACAACTAGAGAGATCCCATTCCTGTCGGGCACGCCCAGCCCCGCCCACCTGCTGGTCTGCTTCCGGGCAGGACCCTCTGTCACACACACGTGCCTGGATGGTGGGTTCTGGACGCCTGTGCGAGCCCTTCGTGGACGCCCCCACGGACACGCCCCCTCCACCCCTTGGCCGTCCCGAGGGACAGTCTCACGGGACAGGCAGCGCGAAGCTTGACATTGCCCCTAGGCCAGTGTCACGATCGGGAGATGGTTTCGTAGGGTCGTCCAAAGGCAACCAGGGAGGCTGGGGCGCGTGTGTGAGCGTGTATAAGTAGAGGTGTGGGTGAGGGTGTGCGTGGACGTGAGCGTGTGCCCTGAGGTGTGCGGGCGTGAGGCTCCCATCACGCGTGGCTCTTCCTGTGTGCGTTCCAGTGCACCGTGTGCTTGGGGCCCTGGGTCCTTTGGGCAGGAAGCGGTGCCCTGGGCCCGGACGGATCACCGCCTGGACCCGCTCTGCTAGGGGCTCGTGCTGAAGTGTGCGGGGCGAGAGTGGGCAGTGCACCTTCAGGTCTGGGTTGAGCCGGCTGCCCGACGACACGGACGTGCAGAGGACTCGCATGTCTGCGTCTGTGCCTGTTAAGCCCCTTTTCCGTGGGGCGGCCTCTCGCAGGCGACTTCTGATGGCTTAATCCAAGTGGCTCAGCTGGGCACTCACTGCACGCCACCCTCAAGGGTTGTGTTACAAGCCCTAGTGTGGCCCTCGAGAAGGGTGACCATGCAGTTGATCTGGCACTTTTGAGGGTGATGGGCCCCCGGTGACGGCCCAGGGCTGAAGCTGTGGGCAACATCTCAGGAAACCGGTCCCCCCACCCGCCGTGGGCTCCTGAAGGGACCCGCCTCCTCCAAGCAATTTCCACGGCCCCCGCGCGCTTCCTGCCCACCCCGCCCCCCCACCCCGGCGCGTTCCGTTGGTACCTGCCCATCTCGTCTGTGGGAGGCCTGCCTGTTTGCCGAGGGTCGAGGCTGTGTGGTCACTCACACGTCCTTTCCCCACTGGCTGCAAAACTCAGACACCAGGACCGCCTCCCCGAGGCACACAGAGATGCATCCTCTGCGAGGCAAATGTGGTCGCGTCTTGTCCGCGGGGAGTGGCCGGCGAGCCAGCTTGCGGGACGCCATCCGCTCGTCAACCAGCAATTTGAACCGTGCACTTGCCCCGACTCCAGGGTCACCCCTTCACGCCTCGTCATCACCCCAGTTGGTCCGGACAGACTGGGGTGCTGCCTCCCCGGGGCCTCAGAAGCCGTGGGGAAACTGGGTGCTCTTTCTGGAGCCCTGAGCTCTGTTGTTCTCTTCTGTTACCTGCAGTAGCAGCCGTCCTGGCCATGGAATGTGGCTGCGCAGTCGGGGCGTGTCCGCGACCCGTGAGTGCTCTGAGCGTGCTGGCCCCGGAGCTCCTGTCCGGCACTTTGCTGCCTGCCATTCTGTCTAAGGCACGGGCACCGGCTTTAGGGTCCATTTATGGGGACACACCGCAAAGTATCCAGTGGCTCAGCTGCCCTGCAACCTGGAGGAGCAGCGGCCACGGGTCATAGGACGAGCGGGTACGCGGGGCTCCCAGCACAGCCCCCGGAGCCGGAGCTCTGGGCCGTCGAGGTGACAGGCAGACCGAGAGGCAGCGCCCCGCCAGCGAGGAGGTGGGGTGTCTCTGCAGCAAAGTTACAACAGCAAGGATGGAAGAGGATATGTTTTGAAATGAAGGAAAGGCTACATTTTAAAACCTGTGGGATTGAATTAAAGTCCTTAGAGAAAGCTGCCTTCTCCATGTGAATTTGGGGGAAATAAGGTATTTCTGAAAATATGCTCCAGGCTCTTTCCTCAAGAAGTTAGAAAGAACATTAGGGTGCACTCAGAGTGGAAGAGAGAGGCCCCTATAAGATACAAAATCAATGCGACTGAATAGGTCACAGCAGAGATAAGGAACAAATGCGCAAGTGGTTCTGTAAACAGATTAGCGAAGGGGAGGGCTGTCTGTCAGCACGGGCCTGAAGGGTCTCAGAAGCACAAACGCTATGAACGACGCCTAGATCAGGGCAGGGTTGATGTAACTTCAGGGCAGCGGTTCGCACGATTATCCTGAAAATGCACGATGGGGAGTCGGGTGGGAGGAGAAGCCTGCTGAGGACGCCCAGAGATTTCCTCCCTGACAGAAACACTGAAATAACTCCAGAAAATAAGAAATAGGAAATCTAGATAAACAATGAAAAGCATTGGAACAGCCATCAGGAAGCTCCGTAGGAATTCCTCCAACGAGGTGGGCTGGTGTCTGGCGTGGTGACCGCAGGACCCGAGGACGGCGGTGCGGGGGACGTGACCAGGCTCGCCTTCCAGACGCATGTTGGCAAACGAACCTGGCGAGGCCTTAAGAGAGGTGGTTTCCCAGCACTGGAACCGAGGTTGTGACACCAGAGAAGCCGTGGCTGCCGTGGGTCACGTGGACAGGGTGACAGATGAGCACGTAATTATCCCGCAGGGAAGACTTGTGGTGACATTCACCCCGTTCACGCTGACCCCAAAACAAGACGCTTAGAAAACCCGGGGTGGGAGGCACGTTCCCGCCAGCACGTTCCTGCTCTGTCTGACCCCCTGGAGCAGACCCCCCACCACCACCATTTAACAGGAAGCATTGTCCCCAGCGGCGGCCACGACAGATCCGGGGTCACCGGCCCTGTTCCACCTTGTGCTGAAACCAGAGGTTCAGCCAGGGGACCCCAGCCCCTGAAGGCGGGGGGGAGAGGCCGTTCAAAGTCACCATCGTCACAGCACATGGAGATCTGGACCCACACCGGCCATGGGCGGCACAGGCCACACGTGGCCGTAGGGCAGCTAGGATGTGGCGCGTGAATGAGATGTGCTGTGAGCACAGAACACGCCGGATGCCCTGGACGTGATGAGGATCGTGTGAACTGGCTCGTCCACGCCTTGTGCTACGTGCGTGCGGAAATGATGGTATTTTAGGCGTGTTGGGTTAAATAAACTGCACGTTGAACTAATTTCATCACCTTTGTGTTTTTAAACATGGCTGCTAGAAAATGTAAAACGGCACACGTGACCTGCGTTGTATTCCTGTCGGGCAGCGCTGGCCTTGGTGGAGACCCCAGAGGATCAGGGAACGGTCAGCGTGCAGGCCTGCAGGCGGCAGAGACGGGCGTGGCGGGTGGTGGGGTGAGCAGCTTGGACACGGTACCACGGACCTGGGTCTCTTCCCGTCTTTCCTGTCTCCTGTGCACCAAACCTACGTGTTTCAAGTGTATTTTCTTGCAAATAATCAGAAACTCATATCTGTTGGTTGTAAGGCTCCGTGAGTTCTGTCTTGTCATCCCTCCGCTCCCCTATTTTCTAATCGACCGCCTGAGATCAAGTTCATCACAAACACGCTGTTCCTGAATGTCCCCCACCCCCGTGTGGAGCCAGAACCTCACTGCACGCAGAAGTGCTGGCGCCTCAACCACGGCTGCCCGTCCACCGTGTGTCCCCCTCGTGCGCAGGGCCCGCCCCCCACGGAGCCCTAGCCTGCTTTCCCCGCGTCCACCGGACCGGGCCCGTGGCTCTGGACGCCCCCCTCCCTCCCTGCTGGGCCCCCATCCCGTCTGTGACTTCCTGGGGTTGGAGAGTCCCCGAGTCCCCGTCTTCCTTGTGGTCTGAGCCCAGTCCTGCCAGCTCTGTGCCTGTGGCCCCGTGAAAGCATCCTTGTGTGCAGGGGCTGCTGGGCGCGCTGAGGAGGGGGCTCGGGGGCGGGGCTGCCTGCTGGGGGTGCTGGGAGTGGGCGGAGCGCCGTCGGCCAGGAGGGCACCCCGACCCCAGGCGTCCCCTCGGTGGCTGTAGGAGGCACTGGGCCGCAGCGTCCGCGGGAGGCGGGTGCCGGGGCGGCGCGAGGAGCCCAGAGGACAGTCCCGCGCGTGACCGTGCCCTGTCCCCGCAGGTGGCCGTCATGACGCTGACGCTCTTCCCCATCCGGCTGCTGGTCGCCGCCGTCATGATGCTGCTCGCCTGGCCCCTGGCGCTTGTGGCCTCGCTGGGGTCCGCTGAGCAGGAACCAGAGCAGCCCCTGGCCTTGTGGCGGAGGTGAGTGCACGTCTGTGGGGCCCTGGGGGGTGTCGCAGGCCCACGCTCCCCCTGCCAGCATCCTGCCCTGAGGCTCCCTCCAGGGCCCCGCAAGCCGAGTGGCCGCTGTGTTGTGTCCTGAGCACAGGGGTCCCGCGCTTCCCTGTCCGCTGCCCTCGAGGCCGCACGTCAGCCTGCTGCCGCTGCTGTGGTCTCTGCTTCGTGTGGATGGACGTGTGAATCCACCTTAAGTGAAGATCCAACAGGGGCCTCACAAAAGGACATGAAACCACAGCATGTTCTTGTGTATTTAAATACCTAAAGCTGTCCCTTAACTCAAACCACACGCCGTTTCTAGTGAAGGAAAACGTTGAGCTATGGGAAGGATTTTGGTGAGTATTTCCAGTGTGTTAGCAGACACCGTTCCGGTCATAAAACCAGGTTGCTGGCCACCTCCTGTGTCTGCATCTCCGATCAATCCTAAGGTCCTTGGACGGTTTATTCAGAACAGAAGTGTTCTTAGTTGAGCGCAGGGCCGGGGGTCGGCTGCAGCCTGTTTTTGTGAATGAGGTTTTATTGGGGTGCAGCCCTGCCCGTTCATTTGTACACCATCCAGGGCTGCTGTCCTGGAGGGCAGGGGTCACTGTGGCCAAGGCCACAGGCCCACAAAGCCTAAACTACCTGCTGCCCGGCCCGCAAGGTTTATGGACCAGCTCAGGCCCCTCCTTTCTCTCCCAGTGTCTGAGCTGCTGGAACGCTGATGCCCTGAGAGGCTGTGGAAACGGGCGCCCATCCTGGACCTTGGTTCCCCGCTGCCCACGTGCCATGGTCAGAACAGCAGTTACATGCAGGGCAGAGACGGCCAGTTAAGGTTCAAGGGTTTTCGGAGCCTTTCACGAGCATGGTGCCTGGGGACCCCTCACCCTCCTCGTGGTAACATTTCACGTCCTCAGACCATCCCCAGTTTCAAGTGAACCATGGTCTCTCCCCCTCCCTAGAAACCAGAAGGTAGACGTGGCTGTCTCCGTGGGTGTGCCCCCTGCACGGAGCCTGGCCTGAGGGACGGGAAAGTCTCCCCCAAGTGAATGAATGAATGAAAGAGTGAACGAGTGCATAGACAGCTGGGTTTTCTAATCTCTTTGGAAATCATGCTTTACCTTGAGATCTGGGGTTTTTTTTTAAAGTTTTAACTGTAAAATATGAATTTGGTATCAAATATATAATCAAGCAAAATAAATCCAGACCAAATCGGAATCAGAATTTCAGTTTTCACTTGGTTGAGGACCCAGAGCTAGAAAGCAGAGATTTTGTAGTTTTTTACAAATTACGAATGATTTGATCAAAAGCGTCTTAATTCCCTGTTCCCCCCGCTCTGTTCTGGGGCTGGGCTCCCCTGCCTCCCTGCTGTCCTGTCCCACGAAGGAAGAAACCTCGCACAACCTCGGCGTCTGTCTTTTCAAAACAGGTGACTCTGGGCTGTTTCGGTTTCCCTGTTTCGACTCCCTGTAGCTTTTCTTGTCTGCGGTAATGTACTTGGTCTCATCGGGTGATAAACGGGCCACAGCCAACTTTAGTTCCGACAGCCGCTCGCTTCCCAGAGGCACCGTGTGTGTGTGCGCGTGTGTGTGGCGTGCACACCTGATGTGCCCCACGTGGGGAGACGTGGGGTTAAGGTTCCCGGGAGCTCTGGGTGCTCGGGTGCGCAGAGCCTGAGCGTCGTCCTGAGTCTATGTGCGTATGGGCGTGTGTGTGTGTACACGTGTGCGTGTGTGTGTACACATGTGCGTGTGTGTGCGTGTGTGCGTGTGAGTGTGTTTATATGTGCACTGGCATGTACCCCAGCTGCACATGCCGCCCACACTGAATTCCCACCCCCTGCAGCCCACGGGGTCTCCACACAGCAGTGTTTCTCGGGAACTCGGTGCACAGCCCTGGGCTCCGTGGAAACAAGAACAAACACCCGGCCCCGAGCTCCTCAAAGGAAACACAGTGACAGCAGGTCCTGAGTTTGGGACACGGGGAGTTAGGAGGAAACAAGTTTAAAGTAACAGGACTCCGAGTAGAGGACGTCACGTCATCAGCTGCGGCGGTGGGTTGGTTCACGCCAGGCACAGCTGTGCGGTTTTGAGCAGAGTTTTGTTTTGATCAGGGAGGCTTTTTGCTGAATATAAGTTAACGTCAGTCAGACCTTCCTAAAATAAAATCTTGGGTTTTCAACGAAAGGAGGAACGACACAATTTCGCATAAGACTCTGTGTTTCAAAACACAGAGTGTTGTAAAAACTTCTTACAGAACCCAACCAGGCAGGGCAGGAGACACTGCTGACCAGTCCTGCAGGCCCTGGCCCTTGGCCGACTCAGGGTTCAGGAGGGTCAGCTCAGCCGTCACAACCGGGTACCACGGCGGGGCTCAGACAGCAGGATTCGTTTCTCACGGTTTTAGAGGCTGAAGTGGGAGGTCAGGGCCAGCAGCCACGGCTCGTGGCGGGACCTCCGTCCACCTGCAGACGCCGCGTCCTCACAGGCAAGACCTCTTCCTCTCCTGTAAGGACACCGGTCCCCTGGATCGGAGTCCCACCCCGGGACCTCACTGGCGCTTAGCTCCAGATACAGTCACGTTGGGGGTCAGGGCTTCAGCATAGGAATGTGGGGCGACATGAGTCGGTCCATCGCAGACGATGCCCTTTCCTGAGTGCCCCGTGTGGGGACGTCCATCCCTGGGTCATCTCCATGACGACTCTGAGTCGCCACGTGTATGCTGGTGGCGTTTCTCACTTTCGTTGGAGTAACGCGAGTTGGTGGTTACAGCAAAGTGGTGGGGAAGGGAGGGTGGCCGAGGGCAGGCCTGCAGTCCCTCCTCCCAGCGCCACGCAGACGCCCTCCGCGCGTGTGTGTGGCTTTTCTGCCGTTGCCTCTGTCACCCTGGGGAAGGAGCCACGAGCTCCGGGCCTGTCGGGGTCGGACCCCAACCCCGAGGGGCACCGGGCGGCCTGCGCATCTGCACACGCGGGGCCCTGCGGTGGGTGACGGTGGTGGGCGGCATCACCATGTGCTTCTCTCTCACACGGTTTGTCAGAGTCACCTGCACATCTGCCTGCTTTGTGCCGTCAAGTCTGAACTTTACTTCTTGTATTGTGTTTTCCATTTCACAGAATTTCCGATTTTATTTTGCCTGTTAACCAAGAGAATACTGAGCCCTGAGTGTAGCCTCAAAATTCTCCACCCCCAGAGTCCTGCGGCCGCTGCCTGGGATTCATCCTCCTCCCCGAGGGTCCGGGGCCCTGGCCGCTGCGTGGCGTGTGTTTCTCTTCTGCTGCACTCTCAGGCATGATCTGCATTTCCTGGGCCTGTTTTCTTTGTCTTTGTTCCAAGATTTTCTGAAGTATTGGGTTCTCAGAAGGAAGATGTGCAGGAGGAACTCATTCACATCTTGTGTCTGGAAACGTCTTTATTCTCTCCTCTGTGTTGGTGGGTAGTGTGACTGGGTATAGAATTGCAGGTTTCACGTCATGCGTCCCCAGAGCTTTGGAGATGCGCTGCTGACACCTGCAGCTTTGATGCTAGAAACCCGTTCGTTCCTCTCTGGGAGGTTTTAAAGTCTTCTCTTTGTCGTTGGAAATTTGAAAAATTCTCAAAGGAAATAACATGAGTCTTCTTCGTAAAATTCATTCTGCTGAGCACCTTGCGATGGTGCTGGAGATCTGGGTCTTTCTTCAACTCTGAGAAACTGTTTTCTTTGTATCTGATAGTTCCGTCCTTTTCTTTTTCCTGCATGTTCTGGGAGGTCCCCTTCTCCGCGTTTTTGAGCCTTCTTAGGGAACCGGTATTTCTGCATGAGACTTTTGATTTGCAAGAGTATTTTCTTTTTCTTGTCCTCTGGACCATTTCAGAGCATCCCTCTCTCCTGGCACTGTAATGTCCCGATTCGTGTGGATTTTTACACGTCTCTTCCGATGCCTGCCCTCGGGTCTCCTCAGGGTCATACTCCTCTTATCCATCATGTAGCTGGTTCTGCCCACACGTCCAAGTCTGAGGTGTCCACCTGTGTGATGAACGACAGATGGAGTCGGGGTGCAGGTCCCTGCCCTTGAGCATGTAGACCTGTCTCCCGATTCCCTTCCCCTGGAGAAGCTCTGGCATCTCCGGTGTCACTGGTGCCCTTGCCTTGGGGACCGTGGTGCTGGCCCTGCACTGGGCAGTGGCCGGGGCTCTGCTCTGAGGCCGGTACCCACACCCATAGGCATCTCTTCCCCACAGGCAGCTTGGGGACAGAATTCCTCCAAGACCTTAGAGAATTATCAGATTTGGTTTTTCCTGTCCCAGTACATCACGGTCACTGTTTGACCTTTGGACCCGAGAGGTGGCGGGTGTGTCTCCGATGGAGGGGCTGAGATCTGACCCCCTTTTCACCAGCTCTCCTCCTGGACCTGCCTTCCTGGGACTGGCTGCGCTCCCACTGCAGCCTCCCCCGCAGTCTTGCTTCTTTCTCCTTGTGCATCAGCTGACATCCATTGGCTTTTATTTTTGTAAATGACTTTATCGTGAAGAATAACATGCATGCAGAGAAGTGCATTTAAAACTGTGCAGCAGAACAGGCGATGGAAGTGCGCGCTTTGTGGTCACCTAGCTCTAGACGCAGCGCCCAGCGTGGCCCCGCGTTGCGTGGGCGACTGACTGTGCGGGACCTGCCCGTGGTCGGAGGAGGTCGTTTCCCGGTGGCTCCTTGCAGGCGCGGTGCCGCTTCAGAGACCTGCTCAGACCTGTCGGGGCTCATCTTGGGAATTCTCTTGCGAGGGTTGTTAAGCCCCTTGGGAAATCAGTCCAGTAAGGATTGAGGCTCCTGTGCTTCTATGCAGTGACTTTTGCCCAATTTGATCGCCCACGTAGCACAGCAGCACAGCGAGACATGGGTCCTTCTCCCAAGGACTCGGGTGCGTGGCCTGCCGTCACTCGCCCGCCGGGCCGTCACTCACCGCGGTTTCAGGGACGTGAACAGTGATCTGGTTTGTAGTGTCAGAGATTCCCGTGAAAGGGAATGTGCAGGTTTAGATGCTTACGTTCTCATATGTTTAAAAAAGAATAAATAAGAAGCAAATTCAGTTAATCTAGCCTGATTTTTACTCTGTTTTCCAAGTTTATTGTCCATCTAATTTCATCCGGAAAAGGCTGCATCCCGGAGCCTGAGGCCGCCTGTGGGAGGCGAGGGTGAGGTTCACCCAGCACGTCTCTGCTCCTGACCTCAGCTCTGCCGCCTCTCCACATTTCAGCGTGCATTTTAGGTGCTGACGATTTCTTTTCATTTAAAACTTATATCCTTAGGATGCTGAGAGCTCACCCGACGTGTCTGTGTCTCTCGTTCTGTCCTGGGGGCCTCCCTTCTCACATGCTGCTGTCCCTGTAACGGGGCTGAGACGGCTTCCGTTTTCCTGAGTGAACGGATGCGACAGCGTTCTGCTGCCCACGTGCACAGTCGGAGGGAAGAAAGCACAGCCGCCTTCCCTTCCCTCCTCGGATGTTTCAGTGACAGTGGCGGCAGGTCTCCTGGGATTGGCACAGTCCCTGATGGGGTGTGGGCAATGGGGCTGCGTCCCCCGCCAGGCCTGGGTCTGACAGCTGCGCTTCTGTTGCAGGGTCGTGGACGTCCTGCTCAAGGCCATCATGCGCACCATGTGGTTTGCCGGCGGCTTCCACCGCGTGGCCGTGAAGGGGCGGCGGGCACTGCCCGCCGAGGCCGCCATCCTCACCCTGGCACCGCACTCCTCCTACTTCGATGCCATCCCCGTCACCATGACGATGTCCTCCATCGTGATGAAGGCGGAGAGCAGGGACATCCCGATATGGGGAAGTGAGTGAGCCCCCGTCCTGCTGGGAGTGAACCCCCAGTGCCGGCCAGTCCGGATCACGGTGACAGCACAGCCACGCCCACACAGCCACGCCCACACAGCTCACGCCCACACGGCCACGCCCACACAGCCACGCCCACACAGCTCACGCCCACACGGCCACGCCCACACAGCCACGCCCACACGGCCACGCCCACACGGCCACGCCCACACAGCTCACGCCCACACGGCCACGCCCACACAGCCACGCCCACACGGCCACGCCCACACGGCCACGCCCACACAGCTCACGCCCACGTGAAATAGGCACCGGGCCTTGCTTCCCTGTTTTCTTTTCTGTGATTTCTTCTGTGATATTGTTGGGATTTTCATTTTTTATGAACACGCAAGTGCCCTTGGCTATGAGGTGTTGAAGTGCTCCTTGAAGTTCTAACAAGAACGTGTCGCCCTCATCACACAGAAGCTCTAGAAGTTGGGGACAGCTCAGTAACTGTCCCATTGAGTTAGTTTCTGTACCGTAAATCCAGGTGTATGAGCGTCCTGAGACCTCGTAACCCGTCACCAAAGCTGAGGGCTTAAAATCACAGGAATGCGTCCTCTCCCAGCTCCGGGACCAGAAGCCTGCCATCAAGGTGCCCCAGGGCCCCGCTCCCTCCGGAGGCTCCAGGGGAGGCTCCTTCCTGCCCCTCCCATGCATTTACCCACCGCTTCAAATGTCTTGACCACAGAGCCGCCCGCGGCCTTTCGGCGAAGCGGGCGTCGGGCCCTTGTTGTCCGGGCTCGGGGCTCGCGGGACAGAGACTGCGTTTCCCTTCTGTCCTCAGAAGCGTTCAGTTCTCGGGTGGGACTCGGGTGGGGTCCCCACGGACATGCGCAGTCGGGGACCCCTGCCGTCCTGGGTCCAGAGAGCCCTCGGGGTTCCGCGCCTTGGGCCTCGCGTCCGTCCAGGAATTGGGAAAAGCCTCCTCATCCACTTTCTTCTCTTTGCCGTGTAGACAGAGTAGCTCTGACCGGTAAAACCCACCCCCGCCAGGTGAGCCGGCCTCCTTCCCCCTCGCCCCCTGGGAAGCGGCGCCGTGCTCGGCCAGGCCGGTCGCTGGGCTCACCTGTTTCCCTGCGCCCCATCCTTCTGGGTGATTCCACCGAACCTCCCTTTCCTTCTCATGGTCATTTTTTAGCAGCATCAGGAGTAATTGGTGCGGAAGGATAAAAGAGTTCCAATTTGGTGAAGAAGCAAAATGTTTCAAGACATGGGAAAAACTATCGCTGAGATCCACTTAGATTTTGGGAGTGCCATGGACCCAACTAGATAGAATTTTATTCTTTTTTAAAATGGTTTTTCCTTGCTTTTCGGAAGACCTCCAAGACGTAAGTCATGAAATATTACTCTTTACAAGTAACAGAAATGCTCAGAAAAGAAGCTCAGAGCTCATCTTGGTACCAGCGAGGTGTGGCCCTGGGGCAGAGCAGGTGGGGACGTGGCCTCACGGGCCCAGGAGGGACCAACTGCCACGGCCTCTGCCTGCCATCAGTGCAAAGTTTTCTAAGAAGTATCTTCCCGCCTTTACATCCTCGTTCGAGAGGACCAGTGGGCTGGGTATCGCCATCAGCTTCGGTCAGGGAGCCCTGACCTCACACGCGTGTTGGGGGCCGTGTGTGTGTTGCTGGAATGGGGTCTGTGTGAGTGTCCTGGGGCAGCCGTGACAAAGCAGCACAGACCACAGAGCTCAAAACTGCAGAAATGTATATTCTCTCACTGTTCCGGGGGCCAGAGGTCCAAAATCAAGGTGTCGGCAGGTTGGTCCCAAGGGAGAGTCCATCCCAGGCCGCCCTCCGGTCTCCAGTGGTCCCGGCTCTCCTGGGCCTCCCCCGGCCATGGCCACATCACCCCGTCCTTGCCTCTGTCATCACGTGGCGATCTCTCCCTCTCTCCTCCTTACGGGGACACCAGTCACTGATCAGGGCCCACCCCAGCGCAGTGTGACCTCATCTGAACTTGACGGCATCTGCAGAGCCCCTGTTTCCAAACGAAGTCAGTCCTAGGCACCTGGGCTAGGACGTCAGCCTGTGTCTCTGAGGGACACAGTTCAGCCCGCAGCGAGGCTGGTGGGGTCTGAGCCACGTGCCCCAGGCCCTTCTGGCTCTGGGGCCTCCCCACTTCCCCCCCACAGCCCCCCACCAGTGACACGGGTGACCAAAGGCTCTCCACGCCCCATGGGGTCAGCCCCATCTGTCTCTTTCTCCTGATTTGTCATCTGAGAACGCTTGGAGTTGTTACTGTGGGCCCCTCAGTTTGCAGGGCTTCTGGCCATCCTCTAAGTCCACTGAAGCCTCAGTGCCCCCCCTCCCCGGTCCCTCGTGGTCCGCGCTGGCTGGCTGGCTGCCTGCCTGCGCCACGGCACAGCCCTCGGGGCACCTCTGGGGGCTCACCTCTCACCGGGCGCTGTGAGCAGCACCGCAACACAAGCACCGCCCCCCTCTCTTTCAGCTCTGATAAAGTACATCCGGCCGGTGTTCGTGTCCCGGATGGACCAGGATTCGCGCAGGAAGACGGTGGAGGTGATCAAGAGGAGGGCGCAGTCCAGCGGGAAGTGGCCGCAGGTGTGCCGCGCTGCTTGCGTTCTCAGCAGTTCTCCTAGAGGCGACCTTAGGGATTGGAGGGGAAAGGGAAGCACGAGGGCCAGAGCTTGCTTTCCCCGGAGGCTGGGTTCCTTGCGTCGCGTTTTATTTTCGATGAGTGCAAATCCAAGAACGTGCCGACTATCAGGTAGTTTGGGTTCTGGCGTTTTAAAAATAAAAGAAATAGGGGGAAACGATTCTCACATGCATCTCAAGTTCCCGAATCGTC
The DNA here is from genome assembly GCF_011762595.2 of Tursiops truncatus. Classification (NCBI taxonomy): domain Eukaryota; kingdom Metazoa; phylum Chordata; class Mammalia; order Artiodactyla; family Delphinidae; genus Tursiops; species Tursiops truncatus. The sequence continues at coordinate 912,270 of NC_047036.1, read as the reverse complement.
TTTTAAGTTCTGTGTCGGAAAGAGCCAGCTGCCCTGACCCTGGGGTCAGCATGGTCTCATGTCTGAATACTGCCTTAGGCTGCAAGGTGTACCCCATTGCTTCTAAGAGTTCCGGGCTTGTCTGTCTGGCGTGCGTCTGGTTCCCTCGGGGCATCGGGAAGGCTGCCCCGGGCCGGGGAGCAGGGGCCTCGGCCAGTGTTAGCTGTGGGTGCCTTCGACCTACGCTGCGTATGTGTAGTTTTTCTTTTCACTCGAGCCGACCTCGAGAAGCCGGAGGTCCCACAGGACTCTGGGTTCTGGCCGCTCGGAAGACATTGAAGGCCTTGCTGTGGCACCCATGCCCGAGGACGGGCAGCCCTTTGGGGGCTGTGCTTCCGGGGCCTCCAGCTGCCATCCACACAAGAACAGGTTGAGCCCCTCCGCCATTCAGCTCACCTGCCTGACCCGCAGGCGTGCTGGGGTCGGTCCCACGCCGACTCGGTGCCCCTTGGAGATGATCTTTCTCTGGGGCTCAGGATTGAAAGCAGCCTCACGGGCTGTATTTTCCACCACGCAGGGGAAAGTTAGCTTACGTTATGTTGATGGAAGTCAGTAGGAGTTGGAGTGACTGGAGGTCCCGGTGAGGAAGGCGTTACTCCGCCGCCGATGCTGTGGGTGTTTGCGCTGCTGGCCCGGCCCCAGCCTCTCCCCGACCCCACCCCAGGTCCCGTACTCAGCCACGGGCTCTCCATCCCTGCACCTTCGTCCTGCCTTGTGCTCGTGGCTGCCGGCTCCAGGCAGGGGGATCTCGTCCGCACAGCAGCTGCAGGTGGGCGCTAAGGCCACCTGTTCACATATCCCACCGCCCAAGGAGGCACGCGCTGTTCGCGTACCTGCGTTGCTTCCAGGTTTTAGTCAAACCAGCAGTCAGAAGGGAAATTACTGAAGCCTTCTGTATGCATCTTAACTTTTTCAACTGAATATAATTAAAGTGCCTAAGTCACATCAGGGCTGGAGGAAATAGGTTGTGAAATTGGCCCCTGTGAACTCGGAACTGTCCCTTTGATGCTGATTTTTTTTTCCATTTCAAGATAATGATTTTCCCAGAAGGCACTTGTACCAACAGGACCTGCCTAATTACCTTCAAGCCTGGTAAGTAGTTTTCTTAATTATTTCTTTTCTGCCTCGAGAAGGTGGGGGAGACCCTCACTCCCACCAAAGCGCCTCACCCAGGAGATGCCCTTGTGCCTGTTTCCTGTGACCCTGGGGTTTTCTCTGAGTGTCCACGGCTGGCACAGATGTTGAGGAAACCTGCCCAGCACTGAATGACCGCTGACCGGGAAGGCCTGTCAGAGAAGCCCACTTCGTTCTGAGACCCACACGGGAAGTATGGGCAGGGGACTTGCTGCCATGGAGATAAGAGGTGTCCCTTTCTCCCTCTGCAGGTGCGTTTATCCCAGGAGTTCCCGTCCAGCCGGTGGTTTTGCGGTACCCAAACAAACTGGTGAGTGTGTTTCCCTGGCACGAATGTCCAGTGAATTTCCTGGGCCTGAGAATTGCCCGGTATCTCAGGACATTGTCTCCATCTACCCTGGCACTCTGCCACACTCCCCAGCACTAGCTCACAAGTCCCGCTTTCATGGATCGCAAAGCCCTGGCCCTTCCTTGAGCCTGACGTGTAGGTGTGAGACCCCCGGGTCCCCAGTGGCTCTTGCCTCCCAGCTCGCACTCTGGGACACTTTAAAACTGAGAATATTTAATTCCCAGAGGCTGGCAGCAGGAGGGAAAGAGGCTAAGTACCTCCGTGGTCCCTCTGCCAGGTGCAGAAAGGTGATCTGGACGGGCCCCAGCTCAGCTCGCAGGGTGGGGGGCCCGGACGAGGTTCTGGTGCCTGTGGGCACGCCTCCTGGGCCGCCCTGCCTGTAACCCCCGTGTGACATCTGTGGGCACCAGGGGCTTTCAGCCCTCCCTCTTCCGGGCCAGGGCCCTGGGGTCCAAGGTCAGTGCACTGACCGTGTGCCCATGGGTGTGGACAGGCCCAGTGTGTGAGCGCCAGTCAGAAGTGGCAGCCGCACGGGCCGGCAGACACAGCTGTCCCTACAGCTCTGAAGAGGTGCGTTCGCCAGCCAGCTTCTGAGAATGAGGATCCGTCACCTGTGTGTAGGATTCTAGATTTTCCCCTTTTTAAGTTTGTTGCATCCGCGTATTGGAAGCACGGCGCTGGGCTCTTCGGGGAACGGTGACCCCCGCCTTGCGCTCAGTCTGTGTCACGTGCTCTTCGGCTGGCTAAGGTTTGAGCACCGACCTGCGTGGAGGGGGCTGGGCTGGGGACTGCGTGTGGGACGCCCCGTGGCAGGTGGGTTTCCAGGAGCCATAGGGGGCAGGTGGGTGTCAGGCCTGCGAGAGAAGGAAGCCCTGGTGGGTGACCGGTGTCAGGGTAGAAGCAGCACATGTGTCACCCACGGTCCTCTCCAAGGTGGCTGAGGATGGAGGGCATCTGAAATGTTCCCGTGGGACCCCGGGCAGGCACGGGGTGGGGGAGATGCGGCCCTGTGGCTTTGTTCCGTGCTCCCTGCCCCCGTCCGGGGCTGACCGTCGGGGGCGCGTCTCTGACCGAGAGTCCAGGCGGGGACCCTGGGGGCTCAAGTGGGTGTGGAGCTGGAACGGGGCTGCCAACAGCATCACCTGGCTAGGTGGTGGTGGTGATGGGCAGGGCGGGGCCTGCAGAGCACAGAGCAGGTCCGGGTGTGGACTGAAGTTGCCCCGGGCGCCCGGAGAAGGCGGAGGCAGAAGGGGGGCAGGACGGGGTCTTGGGCGGATGCTGGGATGGGTGACCCCGGGGCCGTGGGAGGAGAGGTGAGCGAGTCTGGGGGGACCTGCGGTGGTGGGCTCCCCCTTCTCCCCTGCCCCAGAGGGGACGTGGCTGGTAGGGAAGACAGCGCCTCTGGGGTCCCAGGCGGCCAGGGCGAGGGCGGGGCGAGGCCGGCATGCCCGCGGGCAAGGAGGAGGGGCGCGGCGCCCAGGGCTTCCTTCCTGACTCATCGCTCCTTTCCTGCCCCCAGGACACCATCACCTGGACGTGGCAAGGCCCCGGAGCGTAAGTCAGACCCCGCCCTGTCTTGTTTGTCCTGTCCTCCCAGGAAAGCAGGCCCGCTCCAGTGACCGCCGTGCTGCGTACTTTAGCAAAGGCAGAAACGGAGCGCAGGGCCACTGCTGCTGGGCGGCAGTTCGGTTCGGCCCAGGGAGGCTAGCTGCACGAGGCTGGCCTTCTTCCCACTCCTGGATTCCAGGGCCCTGGCGGGAACGTAACTGAGAACCTCTCTTCCCGCCTGTGTCTGTCAGCTCGGCGATCAGCTGCACACGGTCGGCCCGGAGAGGAGAGGGGAGCGTGGGGCCTCCTCCCGCGCGGCCGCTGGGGGCGTACGGGGGTCCAGGCGCCGGCATGTGGGCTGGCGTTCGGAGGCGGAGGGCCGGGCGGTGAGGCCACGCAGAGCGCTCTGAGGCCCCTGGCGCATGGGGGGGGGGGGAGGGGCAGTGCTGAGGCTGGAGGGCAGAGTGGGCGGAAGCTGGGGAGTGTCTGGGAAGGGGATCCTTCAGGGTCCCAGTGGCCTGGGCATGGGGATGGCATGATGTAGGGCCTGGGACAGCCAGGAGGGGCCGGGGTCGGGTAGACGAGACCTCCTGAGCCGGAGGTCAGACAGGGCACAGCCAGGCGGGTGTGCGTGTGTTTAATAAGCTCAGTGGCGGCTTCTGTTTAATCAAAGTAGGCTTGTCACTCAGCGGTGTGTTTAAGGTTCAGGTTTAGGCTGAGGAAGGCGCCGCATCCCCTCGGGAAGGAGCATTGCCTGCTCGGTGGTGCTCTCTGCAGGGGAGCGGGGTCTGGAGACTTTAACTAAAAGGAATTGGGAAGCTTTTAACCAGTGCTGTAAATCCGTTCATTTTTAAGGTTGAAAATCCTGTGGCTCACGTTGTGTCAGTTTCACAATCAAGTGGAAATTGAGGTTTGTATAGATACAGTGTTACACAATGTTGTGTGGGAGTTTATACAGATGCCATGTTAGACAATGTTATTCTGTCTGTATTGTTATAATGTTACATTGTGGTCTCTGTAGATACAGCGTTACACAATGTTATTTTGACGTCTCTATACATATAATGTTATATGGATACAATGATATATAGGGGTCTCTGTAGATATAATATTATACAACGTCATGTTGGTATCTGTACAGATCCAAAGTTATACGTCATCTGTCTTGCTTTGAACTTTTTCCATTTCGCGTGGCTCCTCAAAGGTGCTTCCCAGGGGGTTTGCATCAACTTTGTGTCTCTTGCGTGACTGTTTATCCATTCAGATAGGATTTTAAAAATCAACAGGAAGCTAAGCCCGCCATTCTTTTATTATGGTTAGCATAGCTTAAGGGCATACCTGCAATTACTGATTCTTTTGGCTTCTACTTCTACCCAGTACTGACACTGCTGATATCGAACTGCTAAACTTATCATACTGTTATCCTGTTTAATACTTGGTCAGACCAGGTAGACTGCCTCCCCGCATTCAGCCCGTTTCCAAAGTCACAATACCTGTCCTCCCTACTCAGATAAGTATGGTCACATTCATGCAGCCTGTAAACTTAATTGAGTGGATGAGGAATAGGGTTTATTTTCTTCAAAGGGGAGTTAACCTGCTACTCCTACACCTGAACATGAGAGATGAGTCTTACACAGCTTAAAGCATTTCATTTGCTACCTTCTGATAAATACTGCAGAGTAATACCGAATTTACAAATGAGCCCGGCTTTCAGCCAGGTTTTTCACTTCAGTAGAACATAAGCCGCTTAATTATGAAGGACTGGGCTGGAAGGGCCGTGGCCCGGGTCCAAGGGTGGCTGGCCTGCAACCCACGGTATTTTATGTGGCTCGTTTGCTGGTGGCCGAGAGGCAGCAGCGGGGAGAGACTCCAAGGAAGATGCTCTGTTTCAGACTGGTTTCTAATTTGAAGAGTTGGAAAGAAACTGTATGGCTTTGTGAAATCACTCTAAGTTCTTTGCGTCACTCCTACAAGACGCCAGTGCTGATATGAGGAACTGTTGCAACTTACAAAGTTTTTAAAAAGGTAGCAGTAAGCGAGAGACTAGCATTATACGATGAGAACTGATAGGATTTGGGGATGTTCCTGTATTCTTGAATGTCCATACTAAAGAAAAGGGCTCGGTGATGGTCATTTTCCTTTTCTACAATGGGGGGTCGGCACAGGCTGTGAGACGTACTTATTTAAAACACGCAGAGACACACGTTCCTGGGACAGTTTATTATATTCTGCAAATGCAGTGGTTGTCAAAAAGCTAATAATAGTCTTTCAAGTGGAAATAATTTGTCGTGTTACCCGCAACACAAAACTGAGACTTTAGAAGTGGAAGCACACCTGCGATTCTTTCGATTGCAAAGACTAAGCCCCTGTGCGAAGTCGTAAGCACGACTCTCTGGCTTCTGTGTCGGAGGAGTGGTGCTCCTGCTGAGGAAAGGTGGGTTGTGAGTTTACACACGTGTGCGTGCATGGGCGGCAGTGACAACTCCAGAGACGATGCCGGTGGAGGGCGCTCTGACAGAGATCCTGATTTGTCCGGGAGCAGGTTGTCATCGTGGGGGGGGGGGGGGGGGGGGGGGGCGAGTGCAGTGTCTCGTGCTCGTGCAGGTAACCGGCGTCTCTGTGTGCACAGTTCCTTCCCGTGTACACCCCGTCGGAGGAGGAGAAGCAGGACCCCGCTCTGTACGCCAGCAACGTGCGGCACGTGATGGCAGAGTGAGTGCGCGCCCCTTCCGCGGCGGGGAAGCCCCGGTGCCCTTGGCCACCCTGAGTATTTGTTACCCAGGGTCCGTGTCCGCCAGTGCCGTGGCCTCGCTGTAAAGCCAGTCAGCGGCGTCGGGGAGGCGGCTGGAGCCAGCCTAGGCTGGGCATCGGCCAGCGTGTGCTTGGCTGCGTGCATTGTCTCCTGATCCTGTTGGAGGACGTTTCTGCTTGTTCAACATTTGGAAGATGGTTCATTGCCACTTAATTCTGCACATTGCAAACGTCCCCATTAGCCAGCAGTCCCCACGGGGGCTGCGTCCGTGTGCGTCCCTTGGAGACAGGCAGCGGGGCCTGGGCTGGTGCGTCCTCGACACGTGCCATCTACCCAGACAGCGTTACCAAGGTTCTGCCTCCGTCCCGCCGAGCCGAGTGTGGTATTTGTGCACTTAATCTCGCGCTGCTCGTACCACAGTGTGTGTGTAGCTAGGAATATTCTCACCTCCTACTTCCCTGCAGTTCCCGCTTGTTTCGGGCCCTGGCAGCCTCAGCGCAGACCCCAGGTGCCTTCACCCTTCCTCTCAGTCCCAGCCCCTCCCTCCCCTCCTCTCTCCTCCGGGGCAGAGGCTGCCTCTGAGTTCGGCCACTGCGGTGCCTGGAGGGGTGCTCGGACGGCGTCACCTGTGGGGAGGGGCACACGGCTGCCTGGCGCGACTTAGTTTCTAAGGGAAAGTCCATCTCCTCGCGAGGGATGCGTCGTCCCCGCTCTGGTGCGTCCTGTGAGACACGCTGAGCGAGGTCATGCGTTTAACCTCGGTACACGTGAATTGAACTCAGCCAGGCGTTCAGTCCGCCCAGGCGCCCTCAGAGTTAGGCGCCGGCAGTGGAGTCCAGCCAGACGCGCCCGCTCCCCTCAGGCCCCCCTTCTCCGAATCCCACATGCGGACACAGAGCTGCCGGGATGCGGGAGATTCTCAACTCCCAGCGTTTGGGAAGTCAGGGCAGTGAGTGACACCCTTGATCAACCTCTAGATAAGAAAATAATACCCACAGAGTCGCAGGCCTGACAGGTTAGGTGTAATTTTTTGTTGTCGTTGTTCGTGTTCAGACAAATTAACTACTAAATATTTTAAATATGTATCCTAAAGAAACTTCTATGGCATCCTATAATCGGTGTTAACAGAGACACGTCATGTTCAGTGGAAAAGGGCAGAAACCCATCGGGTCTCCCCTTGCCTCACAGCCAGAACCACGGGCGTGGGCCGTCACCTGCCTGGTCTTTAGTCACACCGGGGCTGCACCCGGGAAGGGCCGGGGTCCCGACAGCTTTGCAGGCGGCCCTGAGCCAGCCCCGTCCCCCTTCCCGTGGATAGCCCGGGAGCTCCTGGGGCGCTTCTGGCGTCCGTCCCCACGCGACCAGGCCTACGCGCTCCTAAGGGGAGCTTAGCAGCCCCGGAAAGAGGCCTTCAGCTTCGCTGTTTCCTTATTACCTGACGCACACAGCGTTGCCGTGGCAGCAAGGAGCTATAGCGGTGCCCCAGTACCCGCCAGGGGCTGGTTCCCGGACCCTCGGAGACCAAAACCCAAGGATGCTCGAGTCCCTCCTGTGAGACAGTCTAGTGCAGCCGCCCCCCGCGTCCTTGGATCCGGAGGGCCGACTGTCCCATCGGAATGAGTAAACGCCCTTTCAGTGACGGAGGCGGGCTTGGGGGCCAGTTTTCTGTATGTGGTAAATTTCCTCCCGTGAACGCGCTTTCCATGATAGTCAGGAGAAGGCCATTTTTCTAGAAATCTGACGCCGCCCTTGGAATGACTGGGTTCTGACTCTCCCTCTCACTTCAGGGTGGTACCAGCACAGATAGCAGCGGCCCCTGCTGCCCGCAAAGATGACTTGAGCTGAACTGAGCACCACTGCGGGCAGCGTCGTCCTCTTCAAGGCGCTAGATGCATGCTAGCTCCCTAGAGGGCGGAAACCACAGCGATAGAGGCTAACCACGAAGCCGGGCGGCCCCAGGTGCCACGTAACTGAGCTTTGGGTCAGCTCTCCGGCCTTTATGTTTAGCTGAACGTGGTCTTTATTCTATTTATTGATTTGTTTGTCTGTTCCTATTTTGGCCACACCTCGAGGCATGTAGGGCTGTTCCCCGACCAGGGATGGAACCCGGGCCGCTGCAGTGAAAGTGGCAAATCCTAACCACTAGGCCACCAGGGGACCGCCTGAACGTGGCCTTTAAACATCACCTTCCCGCCCACCTCAGCGTCCAGCGCGCTCGCTCTGCTGCCCCGAGGGGCCGGCTGATGGCAGTGCCCTCCTCTCCCGCAGGGCCCTGGGCGTCTCCGTAACTGACTACACGTTTGAGGACTGCCAGCTGGCCCTGGCGGAAGGCCAGCTTCGTCTCCCCGCGGACACGTGCCTTCTCGAGTTTGCCAGGCTGGTGAGGGGGCTGGGGTGAGTTCCCTGCTGCTTTCTCTCGAGCACCCAGTTGGAGGCAGTGCTCCTGTGGGCGCCTGTGACGCCCACCAGGCCACCGCAGGGTCTCCGCCTGGGCACTTGGTGACCGAGCTGGAGGTCACGGGTGGCGGGCGATCGAGATAATTAATGGTGCTTTTTCTGAGGTTTGGGGTTTTTTTCTTTTCTCTTTTTTTCAAATTCCACACAGAAGTAAGTGTCTTAAACCCTGAATGGTCGGCCCCGGCTGTCTCTTTAGGGACGCGCCCCACCCGCCACCACCGTCCGCCATCCCCTGAGGACCTGCCTAAGGGTGGGGCCCGCACACCCACAGGGGTGTCAGTGCTTGTGCGGACGCTCACACAGGGCACACTCGTGCCTTCAAGCTCCTGGAAGAGCCTCTCTTCTCGAGGACTGACTGCTGCTTGGTCTATGAATCGTTTTAATGTTTTGTTGGGTCTTAATACATGGCAGTAAATCTGCCATTTTCAGCATTTTGTAATTTTATTGAAAAAGAATGTTCCCCTCATTTTTTGTTTAGGCTAAAACCAGAAAAACTCGAACGCGATCTGGACCGACATGCAGAAAGCGCGAGGATGAAGCAGGGCGGGAGCTTGACGCTGCCCAAGTTCGCGGCGCAGCTGGAGGTCCCCGAGTCCCGGGCGCTGGAGGACCTGTTTGCCCTGTTTGATGAGGTACGGCCTTGTTGGGGGGGCTTGGGGGCAGCTGTTTCCCTTGTGATAGAAATGTTCTTCAGACAATTTTGGAAGCAGAGAAGGGGAGACCAGCCCTTGTTGCCCATCCTGCCAGCCACCCAGTCTCTGGGGGTATTTTCTCCCCAAAAGATGCTGTCGAATGCACCTAGAAATTTGGCTTTAAATCAACGTTTGCTGATAAACACGCCTGTAGTTGGGGTTTTTGTAAGCGGGTTGCCAAAAGGCCTGTGACGTCACACCCATGCTCGGGAGGGGGCAGGGCTGTCCCTGAAAGCGTCTCTTCCCAGAAGGGCGGCGGGGAGATGGACATGCGGGAGTACGTGGTCGCCTTGTCCGTCGTCTGCCGGCCGTCGCAGACCCTGGACACCATCCGGCTGGCGTTCAAGGTAAGTGTGGCGTTCACGCGACCTGTAAGTTGTGGGGTCGGTGAGACCTGGGTCACGTGAGGCCTGTGAGACCTTTTATAGCCCTTATGACTTTGGTAAACTTGCCGTCTGCCTGCTCTTCTCACATAAGCTTGTACTGCAGCCGTTGTTTGTAAAGAGGCCGGCAAACCTCCTCTGCTTTATTTCTCCCTGGAATTTAAAGAGCCCTCACTCGTAAGAAGAGTGTGGGGAAGGGTCTTCCTGAGTCCTGGACGCCTGAGCGGGACCAATGGGTTCTGTCTCCCAACACGGCCTCCCCATCAGCGTGTTGACCAGAGGAAAGCAGGGCTTTGGGACTAAGGAGCCGCCTGCCCCGGCGTAGCCCAGAGCCAGGCCGTTCACCATGGGTGCAGTGAGTCTGGGGAAGGCCCATTATGGGGTCCCGGCCCGCCCGCAGATCCACCTGGCTGCCCTCAAGCATGGCCTCACCTGGTCAGTCCCCTAGGGTGGAGCTGGGCTCGCTTTGCCACCTAGACACATTCTGTCTGTGTCTCACAGGTGCAACTCACATTAGCCAGACTCACGAAAATATGATGTATAGGTCAGGAAGCCGCGGTCACTCACTGCCGGGAGAACCCCTTCTCTCCCTCCTGACCCTAGCAGACCCTCTCCATGGCAGACTGGGAGAGTCCCCCACGGTGCAGGGCGGCTTCTGCGGGCCAGGCCACGGGGGCTAATCAGACGGCGGCGGTCCTTGGTAGCGCCCTGTCTCGGAAAGCCTGTCCCCTCCGGCCTTGGCGGGCACCTCCCAGGGTTGCCCTTGGGCTCAGCGCCCCTGTGCCGGTGCTGCCTCGGCCACGCCCATCTGGTGGCCCTGCAGCAGCTTCTCTGACATCTTGCGGTGGACTCTGCTGCCACGACAGTGGCTGGCAGGGAGGTGGCCAGCTTGTCGCTCAGTGAAACAGCTGAGCGTGCGCACGAGCACCTTGTAGCAGCGCTACCAGGCCCCACCGGAGGGCAGGTGCGAGGGCTGCGGGGAGGACGGCACCGCTTGTGCCGCCTTGTGGGTCCCGGCACTGCTCCACGGCGACCTCCCCTGCGGTGACCACCCCTCACGGGCCCCCCGGGAAGGCAGACGGCCCCGCGCCCGGGCATCCCCACAGCGGGGCCGGTGTGTCCTGCTCATGTGGACATCCCGCCGCGGGAAGCCCACCTCTAGGCGGGAGGGCAGAGTGAATGCTCCAAGAAGTTCCAGGGGTTGGGGAGCAGATTGGTCAGGGGGCCCCCAGCGTGGGGAGGAGAGCCCACAGACAGCGCAGCGGTGACGGCCCCCAGCTCTCCTGCAGCCCTGGTCAGGCTGGTGGGGGGGGGGGCAGGGGCCGCTCCTCCCAAACTAGGGCAGCAGGAGGAGGACGTCAGGAATTCACGGCGCAGGATGGAATGCAGTCGTGTGCTGGTCTCAGCCCGTCGGTAGCCAGGGCTGCGGCTGGACTGGCCCCTGGGGCTCTCACAGGGTGACTGCAGTGCGCCCTCGGCAACAGCCATCAGGGAGCTTGGAAAAGAAAGGTCTGTTACTCACAGGTCTGGAGGCACACGGCGTGCCCTGGGGGCAGCGAGGTCACAGCTCACGGGGCGAGAGTGTGGATCTGGGGCTCTGCCTTTGTCAGGGTTGAGGGTAGGGGCCTAGGGTTTTGGGGGTTCACTCTTTCTTGGCGAATTTAAAGCGTAAGAGTGGGAATTAGGGCACGGGAGAGGAGAAGCGGGGTCCCTGAGGTGGTCAGTTATGCGGGTCACCCAGGGCCTTCTGGAAGGGGGACCTCATGGTGGCGGGGCGGCCTGGCTCCTTTCCTGGTGGTTTCACTGGTCACCGCGACTCACAGCCGCAGTGTTCATTCAGGTGGGCATCCGTGAAGTGGGCACCTCGCAGCCAAAGGCTGAACGCCAGGTCCTCACGTTGCAGTGTAGATACCACCCTTTCTTGGTGGATTTAAAACACAAGAGCAGGGCTTCCCTGGTGGCGCGGTGGTTGAGAGTCCGCCTGCCGATGCAGGGCACACGGGTTCGTGCCCCGGTCCGGGAGGGTCCCACATGCCGCGGAGCGGCTGGGCCCGTGAGCCATGGCCGCTGAGCCTGCGTGTCCGGAGCCTGTGCTCCGCAACGGGAGAGGCCGCAACAGTGAGAGGCCCGCGTACCGCAAAAAAAAAAAACAAAAATAAAAACACACGAGCAGGGAGCTGAGGGCTCCCGGCTACCACCTGCCCGAGGTGCTGAGGGCTCCCGAGGGCTCGGTCGTGCAGCTGAGTTCCGGCCCTTCTGACCCTGTGCTATCTGGGCCGGCCGGAGAGCTGGGAACGCGAAGGAGGAGAAGCAGCTGCCCTGGATAGTCGGGGCTGGCGGGGCCGCGGGGTGACTCCTGCCCCTGCCTTGCAGATGTACGGGTCGCAGGAGGACGGCAGCATAGACGAGCACGCCCTGTCCAGCATCCTGAAGACAGCCTTGGGCGTGGCTGAACTGACCGTGACCGACCTCTTCCGGGCGATCGACCAAGAGGAGAAGGGCAGGATCACATTCGGTGAGTGGCTGGGAGCTGGGGAGGACGCCCCTAGTGCGAGGTGGGGGAGGCAGTGCCCCCTGCACTCTCGCCAGGCTCTCCTGAAACCTGGCAGGGCTGGGGTGGGAGCTTCCAGTCTCGCTTCTGCAGGCCGTTAACAGAAGCACGTTCCCAGCCCAGCTGTAAAGTAGGCGCCATCCCCGGGGCTGCGGCCGGGCTGAGGTCAGGGTCCCCGGTGGGGGAGGGACTCCGTGCCCGGCCCGTCAGGACCGATTCCTGGGGCATCTCCTCTCCCGGGGTTTTGGCTGCGTCACCTGTCGCCACACAACGCGGGACAGCCGAGATCCTCGGGAACTGGGACCGGAACCCGCCTGGGGACCGAGGCCGGGGGTGTGGGGGCAGCAGGAGCCCCAGAAGGCGGCCCGCTCAGCGCGCCGGCCCGCGTGCACATCTGAGGATGAGCCCATAATCTCCCTAAAGTAAGAGGAGACGTTTGCTCAGGAAAGGTCATTGTGCACGTTGTGTTTGGATGTGTTTTTAATCGCGTCCAAATGTCAGGCAGGTGCCGCAGCGCGTTGGTCCGGGTGTGCGCGCGTGTCTGCGCTAAAGGGGGCCGCGCCTCCCGGGGAGCGGGTGCTACTGCCGAGGCTCGGAGCCCTGACCGACTACAGACTCCCCGTGGAGGCAGCTCCGCTCCCAGCGGGAGCACGCGTTTCCCTGCAGCCGCTGGAGCTTGCAGTGCCCTGGGCCCGGGCCTCTGAGCATCACCGAGCCCGAGGGCGCTCCCCACCCCGACGCCGGGACCCAGGGCCACCAGGAGACACAGAGCCGCGCAGGCCCCACGATGGCTCGGGGTGACTCTCTGTGCACCCGGTGTCCCCAGGGCCTAGCTGTGTCCATCGAGGCTCCTGCCTCGGGGGTATGAGGCCGCTGCCAGGATGTGAGCACGCAGAATACATCCCTGACTTGACCCTTTAGTTTCCCCAAAGCAGGAGTAGCCGAAATGACGTGAGAGCCACCCTGGTCTTCACACAGAAAACTGAGGTGCGGTGCCTCTCGTGGCCTCCCGAGGGTCCATGTAGATGCCACGACGCCCCCAGGGTGTGAGTGGGGCGCCAGGGAGAGACCCCAGACTCTAGACCTTTGCCCCCGCAGGCCGGTAACCAAGGTGCCTTTGTCTTTCCAGGCGACTTCGAGAGGTTTGCCGAAGCGTACCCCGACTTCGCGGACGAATACCTGTACCCCGAGCAGACGCACTCCCAGAGCTGCGCACAGACACCCCTGACTCCCACCCCCAACGGCTTCTGCGCTGACTTCAGCCCCGAAAACTCGGCCGCTGGGACGGAGCCTTTTCGTAAGAAGCTGGACTAGGACGTAAGGTTCTGGAGAGACGAGGCATCTCCGCAGCCGCCGCCCCGTTTGCTGTGACAGCATCCGGGCTCCACGCTCCCACACGCGCTGTCCCTTTCCTGCCCTCGGGCCCGAGTCCTAGAGCAGCGCGGGCCCGAGGCCGTGGCTGTGCGTGCCCTGACGGGCGGGCGCGGTGAGCTCACGGGGGCGGCTCCTGGAGCTCCCTTCCCGGCGGCGGCACTCGGGGGCCGGCCCGGGCGTTGCTCTCTTTTCACCTCGAGCCTCCCGTTTTGTTTCCATCCTCTCCCACCGTCCCTGCTGGTCCGTTCCAGGCTGCGCAGGCCGGCGGCTGCCACGCGCACCTGAACGCGGGACGTGTCACCCGCGTATCGATTCCGGCACAAAGTCTCTGCCGACCTCGGTGGAATCGGTGGGCAGACCCGCCATCTGATTTTTCAACGTTTCTATATTTGCAGGAGCTCATGAGTATTTTATAAACTTCATTTAGATACTTCAGGAAACACTCAGCATTTTTTTACGAAAAGAGAATTGCTTTTCTACTTCATCTTCCTTGGAGGGTCAGGGGATGTTTACTTACAGGCCCTTTTCCTGACAGACCCTGAGGCTGTCTGGGGCTTTGAGCTAACTCTCCCTCCGGCCTCTCTCGACCAGGGAACTCCTCTCCGCTGAGGCACCCAGCCCGGAACCACTTTTTTGTCTCCTCGGTCCTTTACAAACCCCCTCTTTTTATACCAGCTTGGGGTTTCTGTTTCCGTGCGACATGATCTACTTCACCAAAGTGTCAGCTCCGATCAGAGCATTGAATGTCGGGGAGATGAGGTGGGCCGGGGTGTAAATGGCGGGGGCGGGGTTTCCTGTCTCCCGGGCCGGGTGCCCCAGGGGATGGTGACACTCTGGAAGGCCCCGCCTGCGCTGACTGTCCCCCCATTCGCACCAGGGTTCTCGGGGCATCTGGAGACGGATGAGCCTCGGGGAAGGAGGGGGTGGGAAGCAGCGGCAACGGGCAGTTGGGGCGCCCGGGGGGCCCGGGGGGCTCCAGTCCCTCTCTATGTCCGGGGGCGTCAGTGGGGCGCAGCGCCACCGGGCTCGGGGAGGGGCTCCAGGTGCTGTCTTCACTCTCATGAAACCACCTTGATTCATGTCCTTGTGACATAACTAGAAACCTGTCCTCAAAGCACAATGACAACCACACACTGAGTCTGTTCCCTGAAGCAAAGCCTCTGGGTCTGTTTGGGCAATTTTTTTTGGTTTCTAATTTCTCCTGGGGGCATCTCCATAGGAAGGGACCACCAGAGCCAGAAGTACAGGGGAAATGTTTACTAACTGCCTGAGGCTTGGAGATGTGCGTGTCTACGGTTAGACGTCAGAAAAAGGAAACACCCTTAACTTCCTACGGTTAGACGTCAGAAAAAGGAAACACCCTTAACTTCCGTTCATTCCGAAGCCCCTCCTGCCCCGCGCAGGGTGCGGGGTGACTGACATTCCAGGGCGCCGCCCGTCGGGCACAGAGCTTCCCGCACGGCCTTGGTAGCGACCAGGACTGACTTCATGATCGTGGGATGCGTGGAGTTTCATTTTTAAAAGAGAAAAACCCACACCTGGCAATGAAGGAGGTGAACGAACTGAGATGTTCCGAGGAAGGGCCTGGGCCCTGCGTCTGTGGATGAAGGGTTTTTGAATGAAATGCCGCTGTGCGTTTTCAGGAAAAAATCTCTGATAAACAGACATCGAATGGATGTTTGTTCCTCCTGATAACTCTTCTCTTTCGTAGCGACTTAGGGTCGCGGGCATCCAGAACTGTGAACGTACAGAGCTCGGGACTGAATCCCCTTGTGTGGGGCCAGGAGCCGCAGGGGCGCCCGCCGCCTGCAGAGGCCCTGCCGGGCGCGAGGGGGTGGGACGGGTGCCTCCCAACAAACTCGGGGTTTTCAATGGAACGAATAAAACGCAAAGTCTTATGTACTTGAGGACGTATTTGTTATGTGCGGTTTTTTTCATCAGAAAGACAACAGCGGACGTGACGCAGGCTGTGACAGGAGAACCAGTCCCGCTGAGATTTCTCGGTGCTTTTCTAGGACGTTGGGGAAGCATCGTAATTGAACTTCTGTAGAAAAAGCTTTCTGGATGGCAAAGGGAGGGTCGGAGGTTTCACGGGCACGCAGACAGCCGCTGACGCCTCACAGAACTCAACCTCGTAGGCTGTTTGCCGACCTGCTGAGTTGGTTTCTATAATTTCTCTGCGAAACACGCACCTTCTATGTACGCTTTGTCGAGCGGAGAGAGACAGGGATCTTGAATTCGTCCTATTAAGTCAGTGAGGGATTTAGAAATAGAAGTGAAAGAAAGAGCTGGCGTACTGCAGTCCCGAAAACTGTAGAGGAGAAAATTGAGGTTGTGTAGCCAGCGGCTTCCGGATGGAGTGACACTTAGCATCGTGTTCATGTCGTAAGTCAGGGAAGCCGGAGAGGGAGCCCGTGGTCTGACCCCATCGGGGCGGCGGCGGACGAAATGCACCAGAATGACATTCGTGCACCAGGGGTAGGCATTGGCCCTTCCTAACATAACAAGTGGGTGTTGCCTTTGAACTTGGTTAAAGTTTGCTCAAGTCTTTAAGTAAAAAAAAGGGCCAAAGCAAGCCAGGGTCTGGACATTCCACATTCAAAGCTGGACACAGCTTCCCAGTCGAAGGAAGGGGACAAGCAGCCTCTGGGAGCTGCGGTGGGGGCGGGGGGGGGAGGCACACTGCCGCGGCTTGAGGGGGTTCCCAGCGCCCCAGAGGGGACGGGTGTTAAGGAGTGGTGGGCGCTCAAGGTGTTCCTGGTGGCGATTCCTACAGAAGCAGAAGGTTCACCTCTGCCCAACCCCCTGCCCCCATTTGCTGATCCGGCCGGAAGCCTTCCAGCCAGTGGGACAGTGGCAGACCCCGGCCCCCTCCTGGGGCAGAGCCCTGCACATGGGGATGCCGCCGAGAGCAGCAGGCGGCCAGTGGCCAGGACAGCCCATCCCTCCAGCCACGCAGGGCCCATCCTCGCTCCTTCCCGCGAGGGAGTGACGCACGTGACGTAATGGTCACTTCTGCAAACGCAGAGGCTCCGCCTCCTCCCAGAAAGTAAGATCCCGGGAACCCTCGCGTCCATCCCGGAGATGTTCATTCTTCTGGTGCTGGCAGACACCCCCCGATGCTCTGTCACACGGAAAACTAGGTTTTCCCTAGTTCCCAAAGTGCCCGCTCCTCAACACTGCCGTTCCCTCTGTAAACTGAGGACGGACACACACACACACACACACACACACACACACACACACACACACACACACACACACACACACACACACACACACACACACACACACACACACACACACACACACACACACACACACACACACACACACACACACACACACACACACACACACACACACACACACACACACACACACACACACACACACACGCGCGCGCCAGGCAGGAAGGCGGCTGCAAGGGCGCTGCCGTCCTCACTTCCGGGGCCGGTTGTGTGGCTGAGGCCGGTATTTACAACTTCCTTCCTCCCTCCCCTCCCCCGTCCCCCGTCCCCCTTCCTCCCCCTCCCCCACCCCCTCCTCCCTCCCCCTCCCCCGTCCTCCCGCCCCCACCCCCTACCCCCTCCCCCGTCCTCTCTCCCCCGTCCCCCCTCCCCGTCCTCCCGTCCCCCCTACCCCGTCCCCCGTCCCCTGTCCTGTGGCCCCCACCACACCTTGGACGGTTGGGTCTTTGCCCAGTGAGACGACTCACATTTTCACTCCAAAGTATCCGGAGCCTGTGGTCTTGCCTCTGCTGGTCACAGGATTTGTCCTGAAAGTGCGGAGAAGCACCCAGAGGAGCCCCGGGCCCCCTTCCCCTGCTGCCGTTAGCACCCGTGACACCCCCGGCCCTGTCACGTCGCCGGCCGGAGGAGCCCAACGGCTGGTGGCCATCTGAACTTGCAGCGCAGAGGCTCCGCGGTGTCCCGAGTAGGAGTGTCTCATCCAGCGGAACGGAGACCCTCAAGACGGACAAGCCCAGAGCTGCAGAGAAGAGAACAGAAGCATGTGGCTGGCTCTCGGGCCAAGATTCAGGGCAGCGACGGGTTACCCCTCGCTCACCTGTCCTGGGGCAGCTCCAGCTGCCTGTACCCGCGCGTCCCCGTCTGCCAGCGCAGCCTCTCTCCCGGGTCCAGCCAGGCGGCCGCACAGGGAAGAGAAGAGCCCGACGCTTCTGCACAGAAATAAAACCCTAGCGCTGCTCACATGTCCCCGGCCGGAGCGCAGCACGTGGCACCCGAGTCCCACAGGCTAGGGCATCCCACAGACGCAGAATCACACAGGCCACACCCCGCGGTCCCCGGCCATGAGGGTGAGAAGAGCGTTCCCACGGGCCCCCGGGTGTCGCGGACGTGCGTTGTGAGCGACCAGCTCGAAGCACAGCCTGCATGCCACGGGGGCACCCATCAGGACGGGCCCCGGTCTCTGAAGCGTCAGAAGTCGTTCTCCTCCCGTCAGGCCGGCGGCTTCTGGTGGGGGCTCGCTCAGAGCTGCCAGGCTTCCCTTGCGGTAAGATAGATCCCTTCTTGGCGTAACACGAGCTGGGCGGCGGGAGTCAGCGGCCAGTGAGGTCCGCAGGCCGTGCTGCCAGAGCCGCAGGGGCGGGAAGGAAGTCCACCCCCGGCACAAGTGCATCAGGATGACGACAAGCATGTCCCCTCGAGGACGGGGGTCCGGTGCGAGCAAGCCGACGCCCAGAGAAGGGGCCGCGCTGGGAGCTCAGTCCTGGGCCCGTGTCTGACAAGGCGGGGTCCGGCCCGGCCACGCCAGCCGGGGCTGCTCTGGTCGCTCGGCTCCGGGTGGGCATCCGTGCCTCACCCAGCGCCTCCGTCCCCTGCCGTGCTGTACTCGCTGGGTCGGCTGCAGGCCCATAGCCACCAGCCGCATCCCGCCCTGGGCAGGGGCACCTGAGATACGCACTACAGAGAAAACACCACGAATCCGTCGTGTAGCAATGTGTGGGCCCACTGGAGCAAAGACTGGGTAGAAAGCTGACCGAAAGAAACACCAAGGGTCCTATCACAGGTGACGGAGGCCCAGGGAAGGGGAGGTTAGGACAGAAAAACCTATTGGACAGAATAACGGCCAGAGTTTTCCCAAATCTAACAGCTCAGATATCCAAGAGGCTCCACCCGCCACAAGCAGAAGAAATATAACAAAAATACGGCAAAAGGCACTTTACAAAAAATTCTGGAAGCCGCTGGTAAAGAGGTAATCTTAAAAGCAGCCAGAGAAAACGAAAATACTATCATGGAACGAAGGTAAGAGTGACATGCATGTGGAAACCTGGCTCTGCAGAAAGAATTAGTGTTATTTAAAGAGAGACCGTGAAAACTTAAAAACGTATTGGAAGCCTTCAGAGAAAACAAAATAAAAACACAGAGGTATGACTAGTTAATAAGCCTATAGATAAATAAAATGGGATAGCTTAAAATAATAATGTCACCCAGACTAAGCAGGAAAGTAAGAAGAAAAAAATAAAGAACAAAGGACAGATGATACAACTAGAAAACAGACAGCGTGGTAAACCTAAATCCAACCGTACCAGTAATTACATTAAATATAGACTAAAAACTCCTAAAGGACAGTCGCTGGACCAAATTAAAAAGCAAACAAAAACCCTAACTATATGCTGTTTAAACACATGTTGAAAGTTTAAAAAAAAACAAAAAACGGAAATATATGTAATGTGCAAACATAACCACAAGACAGCCGATGTAGCAGGAGTAATAACACCACAGCAAGCGACCTTTAAGAGGAGGAGGATTACGGTGTCAAAGACAAACACCGCAGAGCCATGAAGGGCTCAGTTCACCCGAGGACACAGTCCTCCTAAAGGGGTACATCCCCAGTGACGTACCTTGAAATATACTAAGCAAACATAGGCAGAATGAAAAGACGCAATAAGTAAATCCGCAAACATAGCTGGAGATGTTCACACAATTCTCTCAGTCGTCTATAGAACCACCAGGGAAAGGAGCACAGTTCTGTAGAAAATTTGAAAAACGCTGTTTACCAAATTGACTTCATTGCCATTAAAAATGCACATGAAGCAGTTGGCAAAATAGACTCCGTGCTTGGCTCGAGAGTAAATCTCAAAATATTTAAATCGTACAGTGTGTGTTCTCTCATCCAAAGGAAGCCGCCCATATTCCAGGGGCAGGACCGACCTCCATGGCCCCCCAGCCACACGAGAGTCTGGCAGGGGTCTACCACGGGATTGTCAAGAGCTGCTCGGGCTCTGATTAGTTCTTTCCAACTTAATAAACGCTAATGAGGCCACAATCTTGCTTTTGGTCAAGACGGAGGGGCAGAGGCTGCCATCCTGGAAGGGGATTTCGGGTAGAAACTCAGATGGGTTTTGCCTGAGTCGTGAAGAAGTCGTAACCCCCTCGGCCAAACTCGACTCTGGTCTTGCTACACAAAGCTTAAAAGCAAGACCTGAAAGAATGACCAAACTCTTTGTAAGTAGCTTACCTGCAGCCCAAAGTTCAAGAATATTCAGAGGAATATACAACTACCCAGCATTCAAGGGGTCAAATTCACAATGACTTGCATCCCATCAGAGGCCACCTAGACGCAAAAAAGCAGGAAGGATGATCTACAATCAACGAAAACAGACCCAGAAGTGACTCGGGCGATGGAATTAGTAGATGAAGGCGTTGACAATCATTATGCAAAATCCGTGTTCAAAAGCTAGCTGGAAGCAAGACTAACCGTGTGTAGTTAAGACATGACAGGTGTCTTTTAAAAGACACAAATCGAAATTCTACAGGTAAGAACTACGATGTTTGTGACGCAAGATACCCTGGTTGGGATTAAGGGTGGCTTTGACATCACAGAGGAGACAGCAAGGGAACGTGAAGAGTAGTAGTGCAAACTATTCAAAACAAAATAGAGAAAAAAGAGCAACATTTGCACGGAGCACCCGTGAGTGTGAGACTTCAAGTGGCCTGATATATATACCACTGGAGTCCCAAGGGCAAACAAAAATATTTGAAGAAATACTTTCCCAAATCCAGTACAGACTATAAACCCCTGGGTCCAAGGAGCTCAATGAACTCCAAGCACAAGCACCATGGAGGAAACACACCAGGAGCATCGTAATCGAACGCTTAAAACAGATGATAAAGAGAAGGTCAGCCACCAGAGGAAAAGGACACGGCAACGACCGTGTGCACAGAGCAGATTCTTCATCAGAACGACAGAAGCCACGTCCATAAACTACGCAAAGAAAAAGAACACGGTCAACCCAGAATTCTTCACTCGGCAAAAACAGCTTTCACAACAGAGAAATAAAAATGTTTTTAGACACAAAAGCTAAAAGAATTTGTCACTGGCTGGCAGACCTCACTACACAGTGTGTGAAAGTAAGTCCTTACAGCAGAAGGAAAGTGATTCCATTCTGAGATCTCGATCCACACGGAGGCCTGAGGAGGCTCAGAGCTGGAATCACGTGGGTAAGTAGAAACACTTGTTTCTCATCATTTAAACCTCTGTAAAGGATGACTGAGTATCTAAAGTAAAACTGACAATGCATTCTGGGGTTCATAGCACATAGGTGACAATGGCACAGAGGCCGGGAGGGGTGACTAGAAGTGGCCCCAGGTCCGTCCTAATGACATGTACAGCAGTGTGATGCCACTGGAAGGTGACACGAAAATGACACAGCAAAGAGATACGGCTACGAGTCCAACAGGGGAAGCAGAACGTGGGACTTGAAAACTCCTCAGTCTGAAGGACAGCAGGAACGGTGGTAAAGGGGGACAGAGGGCACAGTGTAGCAGATGGTAGATGTAACCCAACTGTATCAGCACTACATTAAACGTAAATGGTCAAACACCCCAATCAGTCAGCAGAAATCGTCAGATTGGATGTAAAAGCAAGAACCAACCACAAGAGGCCTGCAAGAAGCACACTTTACCCGGACACCAAAGGGCCAAAAGGAAGAGGACAGTGCCAACTCCATCCAAAGAAGGTAGGGCAAACGTTGATCTCAGAGCCCAAGTGGTCAGCGGGTGTAAGAGAGGTCATTTCACGTAAGGATTCAGCTCCCAGGAGGCCATGGCAACCCTAAGAGAGCTTCCACATGAACCATGCAAAGACAGCAGAACCACAAGGACTATAAGACCAGCCCCCATGGCTGTGCCTCAAGGTTTCAACACTTCTCTCCCAATGACCAATAGGACAAGGGTACGAAACTGATCTATACTTTACACCACGGTAATTTTAAGTGGATCTTATTCATGAGGGTAGAACCTAAAATTTTAAAACTCTTAGAGGAAAACTTTTTTTGTGAAAATTTTTGTGATCTTGGGTTAAGTAAAAATTTCTCAGACACGGCACTAAAAGCAGGATTCATTAAAAAATTTGATAAGTTGGGCTTCATCAAAATTAATAACTTCTGTTCTTCAAAAGACTCTATTAAGAGAATGAAAAGGCAATCCAAGATTGGGAAAGATATTTACAAAGCACCTGATAAAGGACTTGTATCCAGAATATGTAAAGAACCCTCAAAACTCATTAATAATATAACAAACAAACAACCCAAATGTGCAGAAGATTTGAACGTCCACTTGACAAGAAGTGATACTGATGGCAACCACACACATGAAGGACTGCTGAAACACTTAGTCATTAGAGAAATGCCAATGTAAACGGTAATGAGATACTACTGCACACTTATTAGAATGGCTAAGATTTAAAAGACCGGCCATTCTAAGTGTTGCCAAGGACCTGGAGCAATGGAAACTCTTGCACTGTTCTTGGAAATGTCAAACAGTATCACCACTTTACAAAACAACCTGACAGTTTTTGAAAACAGTTAAACACACATCAACCAAATGACCCAGCCATTCCACAACCAAGCGCTTAACTCAAGAGAGATGAAAGCACATGTCCACACAGAGACTCGTGCACAAGTGTTCACAGGGCTTTTATTTGTAAGAGTCAAACGTCCATCAGCAGGCGAATGGATGAATAGATTATATGCTCTATCTATACGATGGAATACTACTCAGCAACGAAAAGGAATTCACGGATTCGTGTAACAACACAGATTCAGCTCAAACATGCTGAGTGGGAGGAAGAGACCAAAAAACAGTCCTTACTGTAGGTTCCACTTATATAAAATCCTAGGAAGAAAAAAGGAATCTACAGCTGTCGGACGAGCGGTTGCCTGGATGGGGCGGATAAAGATGGACACGCAGGAGCGCGACGACTGTCCGAGTGTGATGAACATTATCCTCTTGGCGCTCGTGTCCCGTGGCCACGTAAACGGCCTCCCAAATGGTGCACTTGAGACCCGCACTGTTTATGGTATGTCGATTAACCCCCAATAAATCTGTCTGTAGAGCGAGGACACAAATGGCAAAATAATGACAGAAAATACAGTTAAGTTTTGTGCAGACGGTGGGATTACAAAGTTTCCTTTGTCCTCCAATCTCGTTCTTTTTCGGCATTGTTTTGGCTACTCTGGGTCCCTATGCATTTTAGAACCAACTGGTTGAGCTGTTCAAAAGAGCCAGTTAGAATTTTGGTTGGAACTGGGTCAATCTATAGTCAGTTTGGGAAGAAATTAACATCTTAATGAGACTGAGCCTTTAGATCACGGACATGGTCTTACCACTCCACTTCCTCCGGCCCTTTTAGTTCTTCAGCTGTGTCTAGATTTCAACATTCACGTCTTGCACGCACGCATTTTATGCCTAAGCATTTTGTTTCGGATACTGTTGTAGATGAAATTATTTTACATTTTACTTTATAGTTGTTTCCTGCTGGCATGTAGAAATACAACTGATTTCTGTGTATCCTGTGACCTTCTAAATTCACTTGTTAATTCTAGCTTCTGTTTTGCAGATTCATTAAGATTGTCTCCATAGGTGATTACGTCATCTGCAGATAAAGGTCATCAATTTCCCGATTTTCTTTGAACTCTCTTATCACACAACCAAACACTAGCCAATGTGTAAGAATCACTGAGACCCGTACCTCTGACTGTCTTCTTCCTGGCTAAGGTACAGCCCTGTGCACTGCTCAGGTATCTGCCCACTGGGAAGATTTCCCTGTGTCTTCCGAGCGTGGCTGCAGTGCTGCAGGCTTCCACTCCCCGGTGGGATCGGTACACTGTGGGATCCATGTTTCCGCAGTCAGATGGTCATAAGAAACGCCCGTGAAGCCCAGGTCCGGGTTAACGGGGTGATACCGGTGCAGCAAGGGGGGCACCTGTTCCTGCAGCTTACTTGTGTCTGCAGCACCCGCCCGAGCCTGAAAGCGTGTATATTGCCTCCACTTGGTGATAGCAAATTGCTGTCTGTACCAAACTTCATGGGTTGGCTGGTTAATTTATGCCAGGCAGCTCAGCTTATAGGCTAACTGAGTTTCTTTGAGTTTCTACTACGGCTCAGCGGTATATAATTCAAACGGAGCATAAGGCTTTTCAGAAGACTGTTTGGTTATTCTCCAAAACTCCAAGTGTTTGCACTGAGTCCCTGCAGGGGCTGCCGGGGGCTCCACGCTGCATCTCTATCTTCCAGAATCTTCCACGCCCCATGGGTCCGGCCAGGTCAGTGTTTCTCAGAGTGTGGCCCCACAACCAGCAGCAGTGGCATCCCCCGAGAAGTTGTTAGGAATGCAGGTCCCCAGGTCCCACCTCAGACCTGCTGACTCAGAGTCTCTGAGGGTGAGACCCAGAATCCTTGCTTTGGGTGCGGGCCAGGGTTTACGTGGGTGACTTGGGAGCTGCGCTAGGTCACAGCCCCCTCTTGCCAGTGCCGCCTGCTCTGCGCTCCCCTCAAAATGAACCCCATGAATAACTTGGGAAGCAGGCCCGCCCACGGGCCTCCTCCTCCGTCTCTGCAGCTGCCCCTGCGGGCTTGGCCGGTCTTCCCAACGCAGACCCTGAGCTGGCCGGACGGAAGCCCTTCGGGAAGCGCAATCCTAGGCTCCAGCCTCGGCACGTGGGAGCTTGGGGTGCAGGGTCCAAGCATCTATCCGGACAGATGGCCACAGCAGCATGGAGTGCCCGGGGGCGCTCCCAGGCTGCTGGCGGCTTTCCTTTCCGTCTGCTCGCTGCCCTTTGTCCCTCGGTGAGGAGACGCCAGGCCAGGGTGGCCAGGACCCTCTGAGCGCAGAAGGCCGCTGAGCAGAGCCCGGCGCTGCCCTGAGGGTCGCTGCCGGAAGCGATCGTCATTTCGGTCCCTTTCGCACCGTGTGAGGGTGGTCAGCAAGCAGAGGGGAGGACGGAGGCTGGGCCACCTCACGGACGTCGTGTGACCTGTGAACTTGAGGCGAGGCCTCGTCCGGCCACCTGGAGCCCGGCATCCTGGTCTGGTGTCGATGCCTGCAGCAGCGTAGGGTCAGAAAGGGCGAGGGGGCTGTAGCAGAGGTGCTCCCATGGGCTCCGAGCCCAGTGCCCAGTAGGGTCCAAGCACCACGGTTCTGCTTGGCCCCTTACGTCTAAAGCAAAGCCAGAGGCAGCGAGGCCTGAACTGAGCCCCAAGGGCCCTGCCAGTGCCTGAGCAGGGCATCTTCTCCCACCCTCTGTTGGCACCGCCCCCGAGAGTCCCTTCTTCCCTGGAAGCAGCAGGACGCCTGAAGCCAGCTCTCCTGCACCGCACTCCTCCCCCTCCAAGGCTTTGCGCGTCCAGATTAAACTAGCCTGAGCTGCTGGGACCACGTGTCGGGAGGCTCGGACATGTTCTCAGCTGCTCCCCTCGAGAATGGCCCTGTTAAGGTTCTTCTTTGTTGTGGGTTGAACTGTGCCCCCAGATTCAGATTGTGAAATTCTAAGCCCCAGGACCTCAGAATGTGGCCTTAATTGGAGCTGAGGTCTTTGCGGAGGTAATCGAGCTAAAACGGAGCATTGGGTCCGGCCCCGATCCAACATGACACAGACACACACACACGCGCACACATGCAGAGAACACCATGTGAGCGTGAAGGCGGAGATGGGGCGACGCTTCTACAAGCCAACGACGCCAGGGATGCCAGCAAACCCCAGAAGCTGGAGGGGGGCCTGGAACTGACTCCCCCTCAGTCCTCGAAAGGAGGCAGCCCTGCCGACGCCCTGATCTCAGCCTTCTGGCTCCAGAACACAGAGGACGCTATTCTGTCGTTTAAGCCACCCCATCAGTTACGGCAATCACCCTTAAAACCCAGCCGGGGACCGACCCCATCACCAGTGTGGTGCCACCTGAGCTCTCCAGCTCTTCCTAACAGAGCTTCGGGGTGGCGGCCCTCCAGCCAGGCACCTCCTGACGGACGTGCATCTGGGGATGAAGAAGCACCTCCCCTCTGCTGTTGGACTGCTGTGCTCACCGGGCACCACTACCCCGGCCTCACCTGCAGGTGGCTTTCTGAAGCGCGGATAGAATTCTGCGTTTATCCACCATGGCTCCAGCCTCTCGGGAACCTCGAAGGCCTTGACATCAGCGCGTGGCCTTTGTCCTCCCGTGGATGGGCCCCCCGTCGGGGGAGCACCCACACTGCCTTCCAAGTCAGGGTGAAGCAGGCTGCTCGAGACAGGACACAGGGCAACGTCCAGCAGCGAACTCCTCGGTTGGCGGCACCCAGATGGGTGTCACCATTGGGGCAGAGCTGCTCTGGGGGCAGCAGCTGGCAGCCAGAGCCCCGGGCTCTCCCCTGGGGCCCCCCACGGGCTCTGCGGCTGCAACAGGTCCACAGCAGACAGCGAGCGCATGCCCTGAGGCTCAGCAGGACGATACTCTGAGATACTTCGTCCATCCAGGGCTCTGAGCCAACAGCAGCCACGCCAATAATAAACCTTGGGCAAAGTTCCAAGCACGCGAAGGCCGCCGTCTAATCAGCTCTAACCCCACAGGTTCCACCCGCACAGGTGCCGACAGGGGGGACCCTGCCGGGGACAATGCAGGTGCCGACAGGGGGGGCCCTGCCGGGGACGATGCAGGTGCCGACAGGGAGGACGCTGCCGGGGACGATGCAGGTGCCGACAGGGGGGGCCCTGCCGGGGACGATGCAGGTGCCGACAGGGAGAATCCTGCCGGGGACGATGGAGGTGCCGACAGGGGGGACCCTGCCGGGGACGATGCAGGTGCCGACAGGGAGAATCCTGCCGGGGACGATGGAGGTGCCGACAGGGGGGACCCTGCCGGGGACGATGCAGGTGCCGACAGGGGGGCCCTGCCGGGGACGATGCAGGTGCCGACAGGGGTGCCCTGCCGGGGACGATGGAGGTGCCGACAGGGGTGCCCTGCCGGGGACGATGCAGGTGCCGACAGGGGGGACCCTGCCGGAGACGATGCAGGTGCCGACGGGGGGGGCCCTGCCGGGGACGATGCAGGTGCTGACAGGGGGGCCCTGCCGGGGACGATGCAGGTGCCGACGCGGGGGGGCCCTGCTGGGGACGATGCAGGTGCCGACAGGGGTGCCCTGCCGGGGACGATGGAGGTGCCGACAGGGGGGACCCTGCCGGGGACGATGCAGGTGCCGACGGGGGGGGGGGCCCTGCCGGGGACGATGCAGGTGCCGACAGGGAGGGCCCTGCCGGGGACGATGCAGGTGCCGACGGCGGGGGGACCCTGCCGGGGACGATAGAGGTGCCGACAGGGGGGGCCCTGCCGGGGACGATGGAGGTGCCGACAGGGGGGACCCTGCCGGGGACGATGCGGGTGCCGACACGGGGGGCCCTGCCGGGGACGTTGCAGGTGCACAGGAGCCGGGCAGCTGCCTGCTCTGTCTTCTGCGGCCAGGCTGCAGGCCCAGCTCCCACGTCATTCTGCTCCAGAGCACCCGGGCTCCTCATCCTGCGTCACCGTTAGAAGAGAGGGGCGGGTGGGGCGGGGGGGTGGGTGCTCCTGGACGCACGCAGGACTCTTCTCCTCGGTGCAGGCTCGCTGTTGGGCTTGAGCCACAGCTGCTCCCACCTCCCCAGCCCCGGCAGAGTTTGCTCTGCTTCCCAGGTGTTCCCATCTAGTATGTGTGCTTTTTTTGTGTGTGTGGTACGCGGGCCTCTCACTGTTGTGGCCTCTCCCGTTGCTGAGCACAGGCTCCGGACGCGCAGGCTCAGCGGCCATGGCTCACGGGCCCAGCCGCTCCGCGGCATGTGGGATCCTCCCAGACCGGGGCACGAACCCGCGTCCCCTGCATCGGCAGGCGGACCCTCAAGCACTGCGCCACCAGGGAAGCCCTAGTATGTGTGCTTTTAACATACACATCTGAGCTCACTGGCTCTGCTCTGTGTTCCTGTGACCCTGCCCATTAGGCCCAAACCTAGGACCACTCCTCTTTCCTGAAACCCATTGTGGAGCATCTGTGGGGAGAGCCTGCCTGCTGTGATGGCCACTGGTCACAGATTCAAGGCGGCACATCACCATCTTCTGAAATCCCTGCCCCTCCCCGGGTGTACGGAATGAACTGCGTCCCCAGAATTCATGCTGAAACCCTAACGCCCGTGCGATGGTCCTAGGAGTCGGGCCTCTGGGAGGTGATCAGGTCACGGGCTGAGCCCTCATGAGTGGCCCCAGTGCTCTTATAAAGGTGGTTCCAGAGCACTTCCGCCGTGCGAGGACTTGACTTCCAGCCAACACTTCCCTGTGCGTAAGCTGCCCCGCCTGTGGCGTTTCTGTTAGCATAGCCAGCGGAAGCCGGGACCCTGAGTCGTGGGCTCTTCCACGGGTCCCAGTCCTGCCTGGAAGAGCAGCCCCTGCCGGTGCTTCCCCGGTACCAGGTACCAGCCCTGTCCCGGGCACCAGCCCCTGGTGGGGAGGCTGCCGGAGGGGCAGTGAGATGAGCCAGGGTGCTCTGCGGGCCCCTGTACAGGGTCACTGCTTCTGCGGCACCGCCGAGGAGGGACATACGGCCCAGACAGGGTGGAGAGCAGCTGGCGTGGACGCCCCTCTGCGGCCAGCGCAGGGCAGGAAAATCAAAGCTCACACGGAGTGGGGAGGGGAGGGTTACGGCCCAGGCTTGGGTCACCAGGGCCTCCACCATGTGCAGAGCCAGGGTGCCACCTACCTTGATGCTGTCCTGCACCTGGGGGTCCTGGGCCTGCTTGGTGGTCTGGGGACTCCATTCCTCCGCGTCATGAACGTGCAGTCTTGCTGGGGGTCATCTCAGCAATGATTCCGAGTCAGTCCGTCCTGAGCCAGTATCGACAGCTGTGGCTTTCCGGGCTGTCCCTGGAAATCGTGTTCCGATGCGAGTGTGACTCGAGCCCCTTGGTTCCAGTCGATTCGCTCTCCATGTGGGCAAAGCACGACGACGCTTCGCTCCTTGCTTGACGCGCGCGGACACTGGGTCCTGCGAGGGGTCGGCTCTCGGGCCACAGAAGGACCCGCGTCCCCGCAGCCCGGATCCGGGCGAGGATCGGGTACCTCGCGGCCGGGGCGCAAGACCGGAGGAGAGAAGGCAGAGACCCGGGCGGGGTCTCCGCGGCCCGGCTAGGGACGCCCACAGGACCCCAAACGCCAGACGCAGGACCCCTGCCCCCAGGCCGGCCCAACTCGAGTGGGACCGGCTGGTGGAGGTGATGCCCCCAGGGCGCCAGACCTCGGGATGGGCGGCCGCGGCGGGAGGAACGGACGGAACCGACGTCTGGGGAGAGGGGTCGGTGCAGCATCGGGAAGGCGGCCCCTGCGGCAGCGGCGGGAAGAGGGAGAGTGGGCAGGAGAGGGGGAGGGAGGCAAGACCCGGCTCGGCCCCGCGGGATCCCGCGCTGTGCCCCGCGCGCCCGCCGCCCAGCTTCCTCCCCGGGCGGAGCGGCGGGTGGGCCAGGGGAGCCCCGCCCCAGGCAGATGCGCGGGGCAGCCCCGGGGGGCGCAAGCTCGAGTGGAAGGAGACAGAAAACCGCCCGTCTCGGTCCTGCGAGGCCTGGGACCCAGAAGGGACCCTGCTGCCACTCGCCCCAGGTTCCGGGACGCGCGAGGCCTCGGGCAGAGCGCGCTGCTGGCCGCTGACTGGCGCCGGCGGTCGGGTCCTGGGGGGCGGGGCTCGGGGGCGCGTCCGGGCTCGTCCTCCGCCCACCCGGGGCGGCACGGAGGCGGAGCCAGGGCGGGTGAGCGCCCCCGGTGGCCGGCGGGGCGGGTCCCGGCGACAAGATAAGAGCCCGGAGCGCAGCGGAACCCGAGCGGGAGCTTCCGTGGACGCTCGGTGTCAGGACCCCAGCAGAGTCGCGGCTGGGGCGCACAGGTGAGGCCGGGCCGCCCCGTGGCCCGCTCCCCGCACAGGTGCCCCTGCGCATCCTCCGGGCGCTCCGCTCCCGCCTCTGAACCCGAAGGCTGCGGCCGGGGGGCGCCGGGCCGGGGCGAGCACCGTCGGGGAGCGCCGTGTCCCGCAGGCTGCGGCGTCTCCAAAAGTCGCCAACAGTTGGGGTGCACAGCGCCGCGACAGTGCCGTTGGCGATCTTAAGGTGAGGTGGCCGAGAGGTGCGAGCCCCGGAGCGGGCACGGGGCTGATGTGCGCCCCCGTGGCCCCTGGCCCCATCCTGCCCCAGGCTCGGAGAGACGGGGCAGGGGCCGGCTGTCCCGGCTTCCCTGAGGCGCTGACCCCTCCCTGCTGAACCAGACCTGCCCGGGGTTGGGGGCACCTGGGCAAGCGGCCCCCAGAGCCAGTAGTGGTGATTTTCTCAGCCATCGCTTCTTCTCACAGGGCTTAGTCTTTGACTTTTAAGGTGGGGCAGGGGTGCAGGGTTGTGGGGTGCTGAGCGTCCAGGCTGTAGGGTCGGACTGCGGCTCTGTTTCTGTTCTCGGTGCAGAATCACACTTTCTAAGCACCACATTCGCTTTCTGTACCCAAACCTGGCCTCTGAGGCCGGGGCTTCAGGGGTGGGGTGAGCTCACCCCAAATGCAGAGCCGGGGTCTCCCTGGCAGGTGGTCCCCGATGCGCCTGCGAGGGCCGCTGTCAGAGCAAACCGGCCGGGATCTGGAGCCTGCCCGGCCCTCTCCGCTGGACCCCGCTGCAGGCCCGTCCCTCCCGCTTCTCCCCACCCCCGAGTCCCTTCTGTCCCTTTTCATTCATCTCAGGAATGTGCTGTTGTGTTGGTCACAGAGACGTGGTGCATACGATGACGTGTTGTGGGTTTCTGTTCAAACTTGGGTGCAGAGGAAAATAACCCCTTTACCACTACCATCCTGCTACCTGCTGCTTCAGAGTGTGTGTGTGTGTGTGTGTGTGTGTGTACGTGTACACGTGCAAGCGTCTGCAGTTGAAACATCCAAATGCCAGAAGAAGTCATATTTGAAGCTGCCCTGGGCCTCGAGGGCCGCGTAATTTCTGTGTTACGCACTGTGTGTAATTCCTTGTGTTCTCCTTGATTATGTTACCCAGAGTTTCAAGAAGGTAACCTGGAGATGATTTCCCTGGTAAAGCTACTACGTGCAGGAGCTAGTCCTGTAAACCCCCAGGTAAATCCTGGCTGGAAGGATTTACCTGACCGGGAGCTCTTGTCCCTGCCCAGCCCTTCCAGGTGTGGCCACAGGTGGACATGAAATGTGCGGCCATTCCTTGAAGGAAACTCTTGTCATCGTTCCTTTGAAACTTTGAATTCCCGTGGCTGACTCTGGTTTTAGAATTTTGCTTTTGCCTTTGGTCTCTGAGTATAAAGAATGTATGTGCACTGTCGTATCTGAAGGTTGTCGAGATGGGGCAGGGGTGCAGGGTTGTGGGGTGCTGAGCGTCCAGGCTGTAGGGGTGCTGCCAGTTACTCCCTGGCCATGTGGGGAGTGCGGAGGTAGCATCCTGCATTATTACTAAATTAGAGAGGACACAGCCTTGCACTTGGATGGGAATGGAGAGGGGTGCGTGGGAAGGGGGGAGTGGAGCAGAGTCTGTCCTGAGGTCTCCACGGCCCGTCTCCCAGCCCCACGAGGAAGGCAGCTCATCTCCTACTGTCCTCAACCCTGGCTGTGTCCTCCTGGGTGCTTGGAGTGCGTTTGCTCTGCCCCCCAAAAATGGCTGGAAATGCCTCAGATCTGTGCTCAGGCCACCGGGTGCACCGTGATCCGGCTACTAAATCAGTGCATCCCTGTGTGTTTCTCTTTCATGCTGGTTGTAGACCAAGAGGGAGGAAGCTCTGAGTCCAGGAGGCCATGAGTAAGAGCAGGTGCTCTGTGGCACTGATGTCTTCCGTGGTGGCCACAGCGAAGGAGGCCAATGCCACCGGCCCGAAGGCGGTGGAACTCGTCCTGGTCAAGGAACAGAATGGGATGCAGCTCACGAACTCCACCCTCCTCAACCCCCCGCAGAGCCCCGCGCAGGCCCAGGATCGGGAGACCTGGAGCAAGAAGGCCGACTTCCTCCTCTCGGTGATTGGCTTCGCTGTGGACCTGGCCAACGTCTGGCGGTTCCCTTACCTGTGCTACAAAAATGGCGGGGGTGAGTGCGCCCCCCTCCCCCGCGCCCTCCTGCCAGCCAGGGCCGCACGGCTGGCATCCGGAGGAAAGCGGCGTAAGTGGGGCGCAGTTTCCCCAGATGAATGTCCTGGAGCTGATGCTGAGGCCAGGAAGGCAGGGTCCCCGAGCGAGTGGTCAGAGGCACCGTGGCTCCGCTTTCTGTTTCCAAAGGTGACTTTCACTTTGGAAAAGAAAATTCTCCAAGGCCCAGAGAGTGGTATCTTTGGCTGATTTAACCCGTGTTTACAAGCATGCAGAGGCCCGTGGCCGTTGACAGCACCAAAGATGCCCTGGGAGTGTGCCCGTCCCCCTCCCCCTGCACAGCCGGTCCCAGAACTCCCGTGTGTGGGCTTGAGGCAGAAAACTAAGAGATGGGCCAGGGTCACCACGAAAATTCGAGCTGAGAACAGGTTGGTGCCTGTTTCCCGTGAGTCCCCCGACTCTGCCAGCCCCTGTCAGGGGTCACTCCATGCCCCACACTTGGGGCTTCGGCAGGCTTCCTTGGGGAGGGCCTTCCAGGGTGCCTGGGCGTGGGTCGGCGTTTTGGCACCCCACTGGAGACCTAAGCAGGTACAGAAGTTGCCCCAAGACAGGCATCACTCTGGGGTCTCCCTGTCTCCCCCGCCCTCCCTGGAAGAGAGCCGAGACAAAGCCCTTATCTGAGGGGGAGCCAGAGGGCTTAAGGAGGCTGAGCCTGCGGGGCCTGAACTCTGTGCCCTGAGCGAGGCTGCAGCCCCGATGGAGGGAGGCTCCACATGCCAGGGGCCGGGCAGGGTCACATCCCGAGGATTCACGGCTCAGGAGGGGGGAGGGGGACACAGGGCAGGCCCTGCCGCGCAGGTGGGGAAGGGACGGCGCCCAGGAGCAAAGCCGCGACGTGGGCTGACCCGTGACTTGGGGAGGGAGCTGACCGGAGTCTTGGACAGCGGGGGCCAGGCATGGAGGCAGGAAGCTCACCGCCCCTGCCTGCAGGGAGCTTCAGGGAGAAACAGGGACAGGAGACGGATGACAAGGGTCGTGCCCAGGACGCACGTGGTCGGCTGGGACGGCCGAGCCGTCGCCCCAATGACAACAGGCCAGCCCGTCCTCGGCCGCAGGCTGAACACGCTGTCGTGTCCCCCAGGTGCCTTCCTGGTCCCCTACCTGCTCTTCATGGTCATTGCCGGTATGCCGCTTTTCTACATGGAGCTGGCCCTCGGGCAGTTCAACAGGGAGGGCGCTGCCGGCGTCTGGAAGATCTGCCCTATCCTGAAAGGTAACGGCGGGGAGGGCCCCTTGCACCCGGCGCGATGTGGACCAGGGCAAGCCTGGAGCGATTCTGAGCAAGTCAACCCCAGCTGTGTGCGTTCAGTCCTGCTTTGCTGGGTGTCTAGGCACGTGGACACATCCTTTTAATGTTGGTCCCACTTTAAAGCTCTGTAATGACTAAGGATTTGCGTGTGTCTGCTTGTTCCCAGGTGAGGCCAGCCTGCAATGGATGCTGTTTTGTCAAAGTGCTAAAATACTAGAAAAGATAAAGCACACTCCTAGCTCTGAGTCTGCCGTCCGTCACCTATGATCTGTCATTCATCTGCCTCTGCATCTGTATTAGTTTGCTAGGGCTGCCTTACGGAGTGCTGCAAACTGAGTGGCTTAAATAATAGATGTTTGTTGTCTCGAAGTTCTGAAGTCCAAACTCAAGGCGCTGGTGAGGTTGATTCCTTCTGAGGGCTGGAGCGGGGGCGCTGCTCCAGGCCTCACTCCTTGGGTCGTGGGCGGCTGTCTTCTCCCTGGGTCTTCACATCCTCCCTGCATGTGTGTCTCTCCATCCAAACTTCCCTTTTTACAGGGACATCAGTCACACTGCACTAGGGCCCACCTCTGTAAAGACCCTGCCTCCAAATAAGGTCACATTCTGAAATACTGGGGGAAAACGTCAACAAATGAACCTTGGAGGCCACGACCCAACCCACAGCACGATCTATCTACCATCTGTGGTGGAGTTCTTCCTTTCGATGGCCTGCTGGGTGAACCCTAAGGCATGAGCCCCTTTCTCCTAGGCTAGATGATGCACAGCTCACCCAGCCATGCAGCTGCAGGGAACCCCTGGCCCAGCTCACCCCACACGCCTCTGCAGGGCGAGGCAGCAGCTCTGGGTTCAGGTGCCAGTGCTGGGCGTCCCCTTAGCAGGATTTGCTCACAGCAGTCAAAGCTTAAGTAAGTCACTGGAACGGCCTCTGGTGCGCTCGGGGTTCCCGAGGGCGGAAGCGCAGGAAGCTGAGACTGCGGGCGCCTCTTCAGAGCCGGGCAGGTCGAGGGCACGGCCGGTGTCTGCGGGCAGGGCCGATACCGTCAGGGGCAGCGAGTCCACCCTGACACTTCAGGACGCGTGAGTTCATCCTGTCCTCCGGGCCTGCCGGGCAGCCAGCATCTCCCGCGATGGGCTGCGCAGCAGTCGGTAGTTACACAGCACGATGGTGCCGGGTCGGACATGAGGTGGGTCCGCCGTCAAGTGACCGTCCTGGGGGCGCCAGGGAAGGACGCCGGCTGTGCGACACGTTTACTTCGGCCTCTTTCCCGAGAAAAAGGACGCTGACCCCAGGGCTGCAGGCCCGCAGACAGAAGCACATTTCCAGCCGTGTGTCCTACCAGAAGAAGAATTTTCTCCAACAAAACTGCCAAAGTGAATCTCTACACTGCAGTTTGTAGAACGTCAATGAGGGGTCTCCAGGGGTCTCGAAGGACTAGTTAAGCCGGAAGAATTTGGTTACTGCAGAACATCCGACTCGAACAGCGAGAGTGTCAGCCCCTCCACGGGGAAGTTACGCGTGCAGCTGCGGGGCCGTCAGCACGGCCTGGCCTCGGAGCCTGGAGACCCGGGCAGACGCCAGCTGGCTCCGAGCTCTACTCCACGTCACGGCCCATCCACGCTCCTGCCTCCCAGGTCTGGAAACTCATCCTCCTGGAGGGCTGTGCGGGGCCAGTGAGGCCACACGGAGAAGCACCTGCAGCGCCCGCGGGCTGGAGATTTGGGGAAATCGCACATCACAGGACGTCAGCCGTCAAGCCTTGGAATCCTTGTGTTATCAGCACAGGGCTGTTTGTTGCAGATCAGAGAATCAACGCAAGAACTTCTATGTGTGAAGAAGAGACACCTTGAATGGTTTGATACTAACGAAGCTACGATCCCTAGCAGGTGATCACCTGCTCATTCAGGTTAAGTTTCTCCATAGGATGCCCATTGGACGGGAGGTCGGCATCGCTCCTTGAGTGAGGTGAGGCAAGCCGTGCTGTCCTGGATACCCTGATACACGTCTTCCTTTCCTTCCTTGTCTTAAAAAAAAGTTTAACTAATAAAATTGCACGTACTTTCATGTGTCATCAAGTAGGGGGAACACATGATAAACGAAGACATCAGTTAAAATGCCCCAAACGGTCATCATGGGGCTGCAGGTCCTCCAATGGGCGATTGGCGCATCCGGGCCCTGCGGAAGGGAAGCCAGCTCTCCGGGGAGCCCTCTTCCCCGTCTTTCCCTTCCCTGGACCCGGGAGTCCTTCCATGGGCCTGACAGCACTGAGATCAACCCGAGAAGGCCAGGCAGTGACGCCCACGGTCAGGGCGAGGGCCCTCAGAGGGCCGTGCCGTGTCCTTGGTCCCCGGCACTGTCCCTCCAGAGGCTGTCGGTGATGCTGAGGGCAGCCAGTGTGACCACGGGGCCTGGGACGGGGTCTCTCCCAGCTCTCCCTCCCTCCCTCCCTCTCCTTCCTCTGTCTCTGTCTCCCCTCTCCTTCCTCTGTCTCTGTCTCCCCTCTCCCTCTCATTCCCTCCCTGCCCCTCTCTCCCCCCTGCCCCCTCTCTCATAGACACACACACACACACACACACACACACACACGCACATACATAGGCACACACACACCAAGTAGATACGAAAGGCACTCAGACCCACAGCGGAGGAATTCTCTCCTGTTTTCTTCAAAGACCTGCCAATGAGTCTTGCAAGGAATGGGAGCTGCCGCATCAGGGCGTGTCCTCCAGCTGGGGTCCTGGAATTACTCTTTGGCCCCGACCCCCTCTTCCTGCTGAAGCCAGCTCGGGGAATGCTCTGGAGTGACCTGGCTTTAGTGGTGGAGGAGGGGGCTGTTGTCCCTCTTGAGGCCCGAGGATGCCCCGTTTCAGGTTGTCTGGTTAATTGCCTAAGATCACCCCCACTGTGTGTACGGCATGGAAAGCACCTATTTTAGCGACTATCAAATAATTTATTATATTTTGTGGTCAGTAATATTTTAGTGTGGTTTACCAAACTCTCCCTCTTTCTAAAAAGGAATTTTAAGTGGCTTGAAAGAAAACAAAATGCATGCAGAGTTAATATTAAAAATACTGAACAAACTGAGATTTAAGAAAATTGACCTTAAAAGCTGTGATCGAAACTCACACTCGGTCTTGAGCCTCCAGGACAAAAGAGGAACACATCAAGTTTTCATTCCTATTTTCACTGGAAGTATTAGAGGGGACCGAGCCTGCCACCTCCTTGGGAGGGACGTTTCCCGTGGCACAGAACGATAGAAGAAACGTATCGGGTGGAGCTTGATTTAGCGTATGTGATGACGTATGAACCCTGATCGTTCACTGAACAGGAGCGTTCTCAGAGCAAACAGCGCAGTGGATTTCCTGTGGCTGGGTCTTAAGTGACAGAAAGGAAGAACCTGAAGGGAGGGTCGGCGAGGGGCTGCCCTTGGGCGGCGCAGGGCCAGGGCTTCCTGGGGCTCTGTGGTCCTGGAGGACAGAACTCAGAGGGACCGAAAGAATGGCTGGCGCTCACAGCCACATCCCTAGGAAATCGCTCCTTCACGCAGGCCTTTGGGGCAGCTGGACGGCAGCGCCCTTGGATGGGGGACCCTCCGGGGCTGGTGTGCTGCGGCTGATGGGGCAAAGCCCACGTGCCCTAGGAGCCACGCCAGCCCGGGGCACCCTTGTCCCTCTGCTGTGACAGCGAGAAACCTGGCCTGCCCCGCGGAGGGCTGTCCACACGGCGGGGGGTTCTGAAGGACCGGAAGCGGAGGCAGCTCGCTCTCCGACCCCGGATTGGACCTGCTTTAGCGTTTGATCACAGGCTCCGTTGAGTTCCCCAAACTTCAAGCGGAGGATTTGGTGGGCAGCGCTGTCACCTTCCCAAGGTTTCCGGGCAGGCACCCACAGCCGCTCACCACCGCGGAACACCTTCCGTGACGCACTTCCCGCCGACGTGGCTGCCGGGGCGAGTTCACGGGCAGCCAGCCTCTCCTAAGGAGCTCAGGGAGCAGAAGTGCAGTAAAGAGTCATTTCACACTGATGAGTCCACGTTGCAGAAGGCCTTCTGAAGGAACAGTTGGGTTTTGCCATCACTGCTACTGAGCGTGTTTTCCAAGAGGGACCACATACCAGGGACTGTTTGCTTTTAAATACATCACTCCTGATACTGTATCTGTTTAATATCTACACATAAGTAAATTGTAGTCCCTCTCTTTTTGCTTTCAGAAGAGGAAAGAGAATTTTAATGAAGTGTCCTGAGCAGGAAAATAGCTTCTCCTAAGGGCTAGACCCATAAAAAACAAGCCAAGCCACTCCGCGAAGACGTCAGCTTGAAGGCAAGCTCCTCCCTGGACACAGGCGGGAAAGACGGGGCAGGGCGCCCCCCAGGTTCTAAGACAGTGAAGTTACAGTCAGAGCCCAAACTAGTCCTAGCAGCAACGCCGGGAAAGAATGCTGAAACAGGAGAACTCTGCATGGAGCCTGTTACAGTCAACCGCAGTCACGGGACCTGACAGTGCTCGTCCAACACTGAATAGGGAAGAGGTCTCACTGCCAGACCGTCCGTCCACCACAGCCAGGATGTCGCGTCTCCAAAGACTGCTCACCACTCTGTTCTGCTCCAGGAGCCAGGAGCCCCTCAGGGACCGTCAACAAATTCCAGGGCTTGTGATCCTGGAAAGGGACTCTGACAAGCCCTGGGGGCCCCAGCGTGGTCATAGGTGACCCTTGGAGACCCTGGATGGTCATGCATGGTCCTGGGTGATGTTGGGTAGACCCAGCTGACTCTGTTTGCCCTGAGTGGCCTAGAGGGGCATGGTTAGCTATGGGTGGCCATGAATGGCCCTGGACAGCTCTAGGTAGCCCAGGTAGGCATGGATTGTCTTGGAGGCCCTGGGTGGTCCTGGATGAGCCTGGATGGCTGTGGAAGAGCGTGAAAGACCCTAGTTATCCCTTAGTGACCATTGGTGGCCCTGCATGGCTCTGGGAGGCACTGGGCTCCCTGGGTGGCCCTGGATGGCCTTAGGTGACCCTGAGCAGTTTGGGGTGGCCTTTGTCGACGTGGTGTTTTCTACCCTTGGGTGTTCCTAGATGGCCCTGGCTGGGCCTGGGTGCCTGCAGACGATTCTGATGGTTTTGTTTGGCCAGCGGCCCTGGATAACCCTGGGTTGAGTTGCCCTGGGTGACCCAGAGTGGCCCTAGATGACCTTAGTGAGCCTGGATGACCCAGGCTGGCTGTGAGTGATGGTGGACAGCCACGGATGGCCCTCAGTTACCCCGTATGTCTGCGGGTGACCTGGCTGTACCAGGGCGTCCCTGGATAGCCCTGCATGTCTGGGTAGACGTCAAGGGCCACGGATGGTTTTGGAAGTGGGCAGCCCCTTCTCTGACCATGACGCGAAGTCTGGGACCCACCCTTTCCCTCGTCTTCTGGCGTGTCTAAAGGCGCTGCCTGGTTTCAGGACAGCCCAGGTGGAGCTGCGACCCGTGAGGGGAGGGGCAAGGGTGAGCTGCTAATGGGGCCATGCTCTCCCCACCAGGCGTGGGCTACACGGTCATCCTCATCTCACTCTACATCGGCTTCTTCTACAACGTCATCATCGCCTGGGCGCTGCACTACCTCTTCTCCTCCTTCACCACGGAGCTGCCCTGGACCCACTGCAACCACACCTGGAACAGCCCCCGCTGCTCCGACGCCCGCGCCCCCAGCTCCAGCCCTGACCCCAATGACACCTTCAGGACCACCCCTGCCGCCGAGTACTTTGAGTAAGTGGGGGGCCTCGGGGTCTGATGACACCCCCGGGGGTGGGGAGGGGGACCCGGGCCAGCCACCCGCCCCTGCTGCCTCCCGAGGATGTGGGGAGGACCCCTCCCTGGCCAGTGCCGCGTCCCGTTCCTCTGGGCTCTTGTGGGCTTATTTCTGACCCCACCTCTAGCAGCTCAGCACGGCTCCTGCAGGGAGACCTCGCAGGGAAGGGAAACTGGATGGGCTGCCCCACCTGCTCCCTGCGGCCCTTTGGGGTCTGTTGGGGGGGATGGCCCGTGACCCTGCAGATGCCGCAGGGAGGAGGCGTGTGGGGCTGGGCTCCGGGGGCTGCAGCACCGCCTCCAGAGGGGGCCGGGCTCCCCTTTCCCAGTCACCTTCCCCGTTCTCCCTCCGCTCATGGCCCGGCCTCCAGCCGGAGGCGGGACCATCAGACAGTTGCCCGAGGTCTTCCCTGAGGGAAGGCACCGTCCCACTCCCGGGGCCTGTGGAGCTGGGTGAGACAGCAGGTGTGCAGGAGAGAAACTGAGCCTTCGGGCACTGGGAGAATCTGTCGTGTGGGGGTAGGAGTGACACCGCCAGAAGGGCAAGGGATGTTCATGGAACCTGCAGACATTCAGCATCTGAAGTTGCGTGTTGCAGATACTCAGGGTCTAAGTCCTTTGCTCTAGAATCCCCGCCACACGTGGGGACGTATCTCCAGGACTGGCTGCTTCAGAAAGTGGCAGCGATGGGCAGGAACGGGGCGAGGCGGGGTTTGGGGGGCCTGGGGGGACCGCCGGAGGGATGGGGTGCCTTTCTCAGGCATTATTAGGAAGCGCATGGTTAGCGTGGGGACGAGGGTTGTGTGTGATGGGACTTGTTTAATTTTTTGGAAGATACTCTTTCTGGCAGTTTGGGATTAGAGAGTGAAGGAGTCTGGGGAGGGCAGGGAGGGAGGTTCCGCAAAGCGGGAAAGAGAGGGGCCACTGAGAACCCGCCTGCCCGGAGGAGGGAGAGTCCAAAGCTGGGGCGTGAGGGTCTGGGTCTCCAGGAGCTCTCAGGAGGGGGCGAGCGGGTTTCAGAGGACAGGCTGGAGACGAGAGTCCACCTGGGATGGGTCCCATTAGATCTGCCTGAAAGACACCAATGCGGACGTACCCGTGAGAAATGGAAACCCAGGCCCTGTCACCTGAGTGTGTGGGCAGGACACAGAGCGACAAACAAGCAAGAGATGATAGATTCGTCCAAGTAGAGGAAAGCACAGCGTTCATCAGAGCTGCCTGTGCATTCTCAGGGGCTTGTTGCCAGCCGGTTCATTACTGCATTTCCCAAACCTAAGAGCATCTCATGGACAGGTCAAAGCCCGGGCTGCAAGTACTCTCACCAGTGGCCCAGCTCTCAGGTTTCGTGTGTGATGGGAGACGGGGGACCAGAAAAGAGAGAGGGAGGGGTGGGGACCCCTGCACCAGAAAGCAGACATGGCTGTGGGCGAGCACCTGGGAGCATCCCACCCGTCCCACCACTGACAGACGTGCAGAATCAGCTCTCGCTAGAGTTGGGTTTAAGTTATCATTTCACCAACAAAACGATGGCTAAGTTTTTAAGCTAGTGTGTCTTTTGCAATTTTAAGATGGATTTTGGTGCAATTTAGAATGTTTAGAAAGCTTTAAGAGATATCAAATGTGTCAGGTGAGGCCATTTGGGGATACTTACCTTTTGTTTGGGAGGTGTGGAAAGAGTTGATTTAACTAAATGATTTTTCAGGTGAGAAAAATAGAGGGAAAAAAACTGATTAGTCAATGATTTATTATTAAGAATGCTAGAAGGAAACATATGTGATAGGTGAATTAAAAAAAAAAAAAAAGAGCTCACTAGTGAAGTCTGTTTGGAAATCCCAAGTCTGGAAGAGAAAGATTGAGCTGGAAAGCTGCCTGAACCCTCCACGTAAAGGGCTGTTAGCAGGAGCAGATGTCCAACCGTATTTGGAGGTGACCCCGGGACAAAGGCGGGGCCTTTGAAGGTTTACGACGCAGTCATAGATCATTAATGACACGATGAGTTATTAAACTGAACTGATGACACGCCAGGTGATTTCACTAACGGTGGTGACTGGGTTTCCCTGAGACAGGCCCCACTGAGTGTCAGGTCTGCAAGGGTTTTCTGGAATGTAAACCCACTTTATAAAGCGGATCTTTGTGGAAAGCATTACCTGTTCTTGAAGGCACATGTAATTAGGGAGCTCACATCCCACCATGAAATTCCAGGATAACTATAATCATTGAAGTAGTAAAGCTGTAAGTGCTACAGAGTGCATGTGGGCTTCGGAAACCCCAAAAGATTGGCCCCTGTAACTCCAACTAGTGTTAAATTTCCCTCAACTCCATAAACACTTATTAAAACCACCTTCACCTACTTCCTACTATAAATTAGAACGCGATATATTTAAAGCTACAAACTTGCCTCTAAGAGACTGCTTTAGCTGCCTCCTGCACGTTTAGTATGTTGTGTATTCAAGTATTCCCTGATCTGCCTTGTGATTTCTTCTTTGAGTCCCAGGAGATTTTTAGAAATTTGTTGTTTGACTTTAAAATACTTGGAGGTTTTCTAGATATATTTCTGTTATTGATTTCTAATTTAATTCCGATTTGGTGAGATAATATATTTTAAAACCTCATTATTCCTAAATATACTGAGGTTTGTCATATTGCCCAATATATGGTTTATCCTGGTAAGTATTCCACGTGCACTTAGAATGTGTATCCTGCTGCTGTTGGGTAGGCATGCTGGCTAGGTCCTGTCAGCTCCTAGTGCTGTTCAAGTTTTCTACATCCTTACTGTTTATTTGTTCTATCAGTTACTGTGAAAGGGGTGTTGAAATCTCAATTATAATTGCGGGTTTGCCTATTTCCCTTCACAGTTCTATCAGTTTTTGCTTCATTCATGTATTTTAAAGCTCTGTTCTAAAGTGCACACATGTTTATCAAATCTTTTAATTGAGCCCTTTTCCATTATGAAATGTCCCTCTTGGTACCATTCCTCATTCTTTTTTTTTTTTTCTTTTTTTGGCTACATTGGGTCTTTGTTGCCGCGCGCGGGCTTTCTCTAGTTGCAGTGAGCGGGGGCTACTCTTTGTTGCGACACGTGGGCTTTTCATTGCGGTGGCTTCTCGTCGCGGAGCACGGGCTCTAGGCGCGCGGGCTTCGGTAGTTGTGGCACGCGGGCTCAGTAGTTGTGGCTCGCGGGCTCTAGAGCGCAGGCTCAGCAGTTGTGGAGCACAGGCTTAGTTGCCCCACGGCATGTGGGATCTTCCCAGAGGAGGGCTCGAACCCGTGTGCCCTGCATTGGCAGGCGAATTCTTAACCACTATGCCACCAGGGAAGTCCCTGTTCCTCATTCTGATGTCAGCTTTGTCTGATATTAATATGATCACTCCAGCTCTCCTATGAATAGTGTTTGCGTGGGATATCTTCTCCATCCTTATGTTTTAAGCCTGTATGTATCGTATTTGAAGTGGGTTTCATGCAGACAGCGCAGAGTTGGTTCTTGCTTTTTTATTCACTATGACCATCTCTGTCCTTTAATTAGAGTGTTTCCAATCAATAATTATCAGTATGGTTAGGGCTTAGTCTTTCGTCTTGCTTGTCCCACCGGTTCATTGTTTCTTGTTTCCTCTGTTTATTTTCTTTGGAATTAGTTAATTATTTTGGCTTCCACTTTACCTGCTCCATTTGCTAATAAGCTCTAGCTCTTCTTTTCTTGTTTTGTTTTCTTGGCCACACCACACGGCATGTGGGATCTTAGCTCCCCGACCAGGGATCAAACCCGTGGCCCGGCTTTGGAAGCGTAGAGTCTTAACCACTGGGCCACCAGGGAAGTCCGTCTAGCTCTCTGTCTTCATTTTTAGTGGCTGTTACAGGGTCTGCAATCTGCGTCTCTAAGTTATCACAGTCTACTCTCTCCTGACAGTGTGGCCCTGGGCCAGGGCTGGGCTTCTGTGGGCTCCCAGCGTGCGGTGGCCCACCTGCTCTGCTCACCTGGAGGGTGGGCCCTGCGTCTCCACTAAGGCCGGGGTCCTGGCCTTTCTGGGGTGGGGGGCGAGGGGTGGGGGTCTCCATCAGGCCAGGTCCCTGCTGCCATGCCGAGTGGGGGAGGGCGGGTCTCTGCACAAGTGCAGCCCCCTGTTCCAGTCTGGGCAGGGAGGCAGCCCCCCCAGGACCCCCTCTCCTTCCTCTCCAGGCGCGGCGTGCTGCACCTCCACGAGAGCCAGGGCATCGACGACCTGGGCCCTCCCCGGTGGCAGCTCGCATCCTGCCTGGTCCTGGTCATTGTCCTGCTTTACTTCAGCCTGTGGAAGGGAGTGAAGACTTCTGGGAAGGTGAGGCAGCAAGGCTCGCCAGCTGGGGAGCGGACAGGTGGCCGTGGTGGGTTGGGAGTGGACAGGTGGGCTGTGGTGGGTTGGGAATGGACAGGTGGGCTGTGGTGGGTTGGGAGTGGACAGGTGGCCGTGGTGGGTTGGGAAGTGGACAGGTGGGCTGTGGTGGGTTGGGAGTGGACAGGTGGCCGTGGTGGGTTGGGAAGTGGACAGGTGGGCCGTGGTGGGTTGAGGAGTGGACAGGTGGGCCGTGGTGGGTTGGGGAGTGGACAGGTGGGCCGTGGTGGGTTGGGAGTGGACAGGTGGCCGTGGTGGGTTGGGGAGTGGACAGGTGGCCGTGGTGGGTTGGGAGTGGACAGGTGGGCTGTGGTGGGTTGGGAGTGGACAGGTGGGCTGTGGTGGGTTGGGAGCGGACAGGTGGGCCGTGGTGGGTTGGGGAGTGGATAGGTGGCCGTGGTGGGTTGGGGAATGGATAGGTGGGCCGTGGTGGGTTGGGGAGTGGACAGGTGGGCCGTGGTGGGTTGGGGAGTGGACAGGTGGCCGTGGTGGGTTGGGGAGTGGACAGGTGGCCGTGGTAGGTTGGGAGTGGACAGGTGGGCTGTGGTGGGTTGGGAATGGACAGGTGGCCGTGGTGGGTTGGGAGTGGACAGGTGGCCGTGGTGGGTTGGGGAGTGGACAGGTGGCCGTGGTGGGTTGGGAGTGGACAGGTGGGCTGTGGTGGGTTGGGAATGGGCAGGTGGGCTGTGGTGGGTTGGGAGTGGACAGGTGGCCGTGGTGGGTTGGGGAGTGGACAGGTGGGCCGTGGTGGGTTGGGAATGGACAGGTGGGCCGTGGTGGGTTGAGGAGTGGACAGGTGGGCCGTGGTGGGTTGGGGAGTGGACAGGTGGCCGTGGTGGGTTGGGAGTGGATAGGTGGCCGTGGTGGGTTGGGAAGTGGACAGGTGGGCCGTGGTGGGTTGGGAATGGACAGGTGGGCCGTGGTGGGTTGAGGAGTGGACAGGTGGCCGTGGTGGGTTGGGAGTGGACAGGTGGCCGTGGTGGGTTGGGAAGTGGACAGGTGGGCCGTGGTGGGTTGGGAGTGGACAGGTGGCCGTGGTGGGTTGGGAAGTGGACAGGTGGGCTGTGGTGGGTTGGGAGTGGACAGGTGGCCGTGGTGGGTTGGGAGTGGACAGGTGGCCGTGGTGGGTTGGGAAGTGGACAGGTGGGCCGTGGTGGGTTGGGAATGGACAGGTGGGCCGTGGTGGGTTGAGGAGTGGACAGGTGGGCCATGGTGGGTTGGGGAGTGGACAGGTGGCCATGGTGGGTTGGGGAGTGGACAGGTGGCCGTGGTGGGTTGGGAGTGGACAGGTGGGCTGTGGTGGGTTGGGAATGGACAGGTGGGCTGTGGTGGGTTGGGAGTGGACAGGTGGCCGTGGTGGGTTGGGAAGTGGACAGGTGGGCTGTGGTGGGTTGGGAGTGGACAGGTGGCCGTGGTGGGTTGGGAAGTGGACAGGTGGGCCGTGGTGGGTTGAGGAGTGGACAGGTGGGCCGTGGTGGGTTGGGGAGTGGACAGGTGGGCCGTGGTGGGTTGGGAGTGGACAGGTGGCCATGGTGGGTTGAGGAGTGGACAGGTAGGCCGTGGTGGGTTGGGGAGTGGACAGGTGGGCCGTGGTGGGTTGGGAGTGGACAGGTGGCCGTGGTGGGTTGGGAAGTGGACAGGTGGGCCATGGTGGGTTGAGGAGTGGACAGGTGGGCCGTGGTGGGTTGGGAATGGACAGGTGGGCTGTGGTGGGTTGGGAGTGGACAGGTGGCCGTGGTGGGTTGGGAAGTGGACAGGTGGGCCATGGTGGGTTGAGGAGTGGACAGGTGGGCCGTGGTGGGTTG
Organism: Tursiops truncatus; assembly: GCF_011762595.2. NCBI lineage: Eukaryota > Metazoa > Chordata > Mammalia > Artiodactyla > Delphinidae > Tursiops > Tursiops truncatus. The sequence goes on along the minus strand of NC_047036.1, from coordinate 867,366 downwards.
GGACAGGTGGCTGTGGTTGAAGAATGATGTCAGGAGAGTGCTTTCAGCGTGAAGACAAGCACAACAAAATATTTTTGCTGATGAAAATATTTTGGTCCTTATCTGGGCGCCCAGAGCAACGATGACCAGAATGCCCCGTCCCTCGGGCTCACACCTGCAGTGGCTCTCCAGCGCCTGAGGGTCTTCCGACGGCCACAGGGGCTCTCCTCCACACCCCCGCGGCCCAGAGTCCATCTTCCACAAGTGAGCCAGGTGCCCATTTGCACAATCAGTGCAAATCACTCACATCTGCCTCATCAGGAGTTCAGCCAATGCTGCCTCCTGCCAGAGCCCAAGTGCAGAGAAGGAGGGCTCCTTCCTTGCCAAATTGTTTGTCCATTTTAATCCCCGGGAAAGACAACATACAGGATAGAAGGCACTGGACAGTCTCGCTCCAGGAGGCATTTTTTGAGCTGGTGTCCTGTGACTGTTTGGGCGCCGGGCTTCCCAGTCTGAGGTCCCCCTCTCTGAGCACAAACCATGAGGGTGGCCGGGGGCCGGTGCGGCCTGGTGACACTGTGCGCTCCCCAGGTCGTGTGGATCACGGCCACCATGCCGTACGTGGTCCTCTTTGCGCTGCTCCTGCGAGGCGTCACCCTCCCTGGGGCCGTGGACGGCATCAGAGCGTACCTGAGCGTGGACTTCCATCGGCTCTGCGAGGCCTCGGTGAGTGCGCCCTCCGCTCGCGGCCCCAGTCCTTGTGGGTCACGGGGCTCTACATCCCAGGCAGGAGACCCCAAAGGCTCACTCCCCCCGCTGTGTGCTGGGCCCACCGAGCAGAGTTCCCTGTCCAGGTGACGAGGGGCCGTGTGGGCACAGCAAGCAGCTGAATGGACCAGAGTAAGGACATTAGGGGAACAGGTCACCCAGGTTTCTGCAGGGAGAGAGCGGGAGTCGGCTGCCTCTCGACCTCTTCGCCGTGGGCCGTGCTCTCCCTGGAGGAACGCTCCCGGCTCCTGGGATGAGCACCTGTGGGGCCGCCCGGTCTGTGCCCGAGGCTGTTGCCGCTCAGCTGGATCGCAGCCGCAAGCTCTGGCCCCGGATGCATCCTCGGAGCTGGGCTGAGGCTGCGTGAACTAGGGTCCCCCTCGGGGAGCCAGACCTTGATGGTCAAGCACCCGGCGCCCCCGGCATAAAGGCGCGATGTGACCGCATCGTGGCCAGAACTTACTCCACAGTCAGGCTGCAGGTTTCTTCAGCAAAGGAAGAAGTAATTCTGGGTTGAAATATGAGAAGACAACCTCATGAAGAGAGGAGGCTCTGCCGGGCAATGGTGGGGCGGCGGTGGGTGGCGAGAGAGAGAGAGAGAGAGAGAGAGAGAGAGAGAGAGAGAGAGAGAGAGAGAGAGGCAGCAGCATCGCAGGGAAACAGGCCCAGAAGCGGGGAGGCTGGGCGAGAGGCAGGGTCACTGGAAAATCAGGTGGACTAGACTGGGCAGAGGGAGGGGCCCCAGTGGCCACCCAGGGAGGCTGAGCTACCGGGAGCAGCACGAGGGCGAGGGCATGGGGCCCGGGCCTGACGCTGCCAGGTTGTGAGAGGGTCGGCTGTGGGGCTCATCGGGCCGGAGGAAGCACCGCCTGGGGCAGCAGTGGGCAGGAAGGGCGAGAAGGGGAGGCAGACGCGGCTCCGACCCCAGGAACCGTGGGAACGGGGGGCGCTGGCGGGGCGGAGGTCGGGCGCCGAGGGGCAGCGAGAGGAAAGCCCCACGGTCTCGGCCCCACAAGCACACAGGCGAGGGCAGCCGTGAGCAGGGCACCAGCCGGGCAGCCCACCCGAGGACCGAGGCTGGGAGGGCAGCACACGGGTCTCCACGGACAGCTAAAGGCAGAGTCCGTCCAGCAGCGGGTCCGGGGCCCCACAGCTGCAGAGCCGAGCCCGGGGAGCTGAGAGGTCAGCAGGGCATCCGTCCTCAGGAAAGCCCGTGGCAGCTGGGGGGTGCTGGCAGGAGGAGGTGGCCTTGGGCGTCCAAGGCCAGCTGGGCGTGATCTGGAAGTCAAAGAGAAGTGGGGCGTCAGGAAGGACAGGCGGCATGAGGGTGCGCAAAACAGATGCCAGGGGTGTGAAGAAATCAGAGAAAAGTAGGAACCGGTGGTTGTCACAAGCGAGGTAGATTGGCAGATGGACGAGACAGATAATAGATTTCAGCGGACGGATGATGGATCATAGGCAGACAGGCAGTGGATGACAGATGGATGACAGAAGGACAGGCGTAGGTGGTGGGCGACGGAGACACAACAGGACTGGACCTGACCTGAGTGTCCCTGCCTCTAACAGTCCCGTCAGCTAGGGAGGGGAAGAGCAGAGACCAGGACAGAGCAGGCCCACAGCACTGGGCTCCTGGGAGACCACAGTCCCCAAAGGACAGGTCTATGCAGTCCCCAGCGCAGAGGCTGGGGCCGTTCCTGGTGCCCCCGTGGGGTTCTGGCTGACTCTGCACCACGTCCTCCAGGACAGAGCAGGGCCTGGGCCTCACCCGCTGGGCGGCCGTCCTGAGCCGTCCTCCCAGGACTGCTCCGGGCCCAGCGGCTGCCTGTACACCCTCTCCCAGGCTCAGGACAGCCTCCCCCAGAGACTGAGCGGCCCCGGCACCCTTCCCCTGGGGCTTGGCAGTGGGGGGCCAGGTCCCACAGGCCCCGAGGGGATGTGGTTGGGGACTGGCCCAGATCGGGGTGCAGGGCCCCAGCACCGTCCCAGGCTTGTCCCTGCCCACCCCCTGGGGGTTCAGCCATGATGGCTCAGTCCAGAGGGGCCACAGGGAGGGGCCTGGCCAGGTCCTCACTGGTCCGGGCCGGGTGGGAGCAGAGGTTCCACTGAGGGGCCGGGCCAGCAAGCGGATGGGGCGGAAGTAGCCGTCGGCTCCGTCCCTTCTTGTGCCCCTGGCAGCGGGGACCCTGTGCTGCTCTGACGTGGAGGCTGCCCTGCGGCCTGGGGCCATTGCTAGACCCCCATGGGGATGAAGGGGACTGCCTTCGGGGTCAGCGCCACTGTCCTCAGTGGCGCCCAGAGGCCCGGCCCTTTCAGGCCGTCCAGACTCTCAGTCGTTCATCTGCGGCTCTCGTGGAGCTGCTCCAGCGTCAGGCGGGGTCTGGGCTGGACAGAGTGCTGTCCGGGAGGGCTCCATGCCAGCAGGAGAGAGGAGGACGGGAAGTAAAGGAAGGGCAAGTCCAGGCCAGTTCTGAGAGGCTGCCCAGGCGGGCCCCAGGGTGGACCGTGGCCTGGGTCTGGAGCTGGGTCCTAGGAGCGGCAGTGAGCAAAGGCCTGGGCAGATGGCTGGGAGGCGTAACCCGATGGGTGAGCTGCACGTGCAAAGACTCTGGGGTGGCCGCTGCCCACTGTGAGGACCTGGGGTTGAGAGGAGACAGGAGCCCCCCGGCGACACCGCCTCCTGTCCGCAGCTACCTGCCCAGACGAGCTGGCTGGTGACCAACACGAGGGGACCCCTCGGCCCCCTGCCCACCCGGCCACTCTAGGCCTTGAGCTGGGAAACGCTGTCCCCAGTGCTGGGGTGACCCCAAGACCGGGCGTGCTGCCCGAAGGACCGAGCACCACTGGTCCTGGCGTGTGGGCTCCACGTCCAGCCCCCTCACTCAGTCACACTCAGGCCAGCTGCCCTGTGTCTCCAGCTGGGGAGCTCTGGAGTCACTGCCTGAGGACCTCGGCCCACAGGCCTGCACCACGGGCTGTGGAGACAGCCCCCAGGACCTTCCGGCACAGCAGGTCTGACCAGGCCCCCAGGGTGGGCTTCCACTCTCTTCATCCCTGCCCCAGGCTATGCAGGGCCAAGGGGGGCCCACATCGCCATCACCAGCTGGTCTCCACATCACCCTGACCAAGAGGGTCGTGTCTGACTTTTAAAATACCTCCTTGGTCCAGTATCGACTGCAGGCCTTCACTTGTCATGTGTGTTGGCACCCGGATGTCACCTGTGCCACCCCCAGCAAGCGCACAGCGTCAGAGCCACGGTCAGCTCCAGGGCTTTCTTCACGTCCCGCCGCGTGCTCACCCTACTCACATGTGCTCACCGTGCGCTCACCGCGCGCTCACCGCGCGCTCACTGTGTACTTACCATGCACTCACCAGGCACTCACCCTGCACTCACGATGTGCTTCCATGGGAAGGACAGAGCGCGTGTTGGTGGGCACGTGTCTGATTGAGGCACGCACGTCACACAGCATTTTCATGAATTACTGCTCTTACCAGGGTCACGGGCCAGACCCACCCTCACCAGCTGGAGTAATGAGAAACCGCAGGTCCTGCAACAAGACGCAGCCCCCTGTGTTTCAGGCTCTCTCGGGCCAGCAACGCGGGAAAGGTTTATTCCCTGAGATGACATTTGCTTGTTGACAATGATGTCGAGTTTAAGTTCGACCCTGTTCCCTGGAGCCCCTGGCAGCGAAGGCGCGGCCGTCTGTGGGTCCACCCCAGTGGGTCCACCCCATGACCACTCCCTGTCCTCGGGCTGGCCGAGCCCCCCGCAGGGACCTCTCACCGCCGCTCTGTCTGTGTCCCTGCTCCGCGCAGGTCTGGATAGACGCCGCCGTCCAGATATGCTTCTCGCTGGGAGTGGGGCTTGGAGTGCTCATAGCTTTCTCCAGTTACAATAAATTCACCAACAACTGCTACAGGTGAGTCCCGGGCTCCTGTAAGAGGCTCTGCAGAGCCAAGTGGGGGCACAGCTGATGTGGGGGGGCATCGCTGGCTTTAGGAGATAATGTGTCCCTGGATGAAGGGAGGGGGAAATGAGCTGTGCTTGCAACTCAAAGCAAATGGCTTGTAAAGTGGAAACCGAACAGGAAAGCTCTAGGCTCAGTGCTGACTGTGGCTTTAAGGGAGCATCGAAGCAGTGGAGATGCTGATCGCCTCGCTGGGAGGAGGCGTCCAGGACCCCCCCACACACCCAGGCCCCTTCCTCTGCCCCCTGCTCCATCCCCTGCCCCACCCAGCCGGCCTCATCCTCCCAGCACTCAGGGTGGGTCTCCTCCCCCACGTGCCCCACGAGGAAGGGCCTGCATGTGTCCCCACCCGGCCCACACCTAGGGATCCTGGGCCCCAGGGGCATCCCAGACTGTGCAGAGGCCGCCGGGGACCCGGCACCGGGACAAGCCGGAAGGTGGCTTCGCTGTGCGCCCAGGGCTCTGGGGCCTCCCCGCCCAGATGACCTGAGTGACCTGCAGCCGCTTGCTGGCCCTGAAATCCTTCTGAAAACAGAGAAAGAATTTCATCCAGGACTGCTTCCTTTGACCTTCATGAGCCTGTATTTATTCTCTCTCATATCATGAGGATAAAAATGCGGTAAAAATACAAAGACGGTGCGCACAGCAAAACGGCCAGGCTGACTGCTACCCAGAGGGCCACACAAAGGTGGGGTCTGCACGGCAGGGCCAGAGCCCACCCTGTGCCCACCTGGGTCTGAGCACCCTGCAAACGTCCTTCCACTCGGGCACCAGGAGGGCTGACCCCACACTCCCCCCTCCCCTGCTCTCCGAATTCTCAGCCGTCAGAGTGGGGTCCACAACCGGCAGCACGGGACCCCCAGGAGCCAATGGGAAACACAGCATCTGGGGCCCACCAGACCCGCCCCGTCAGAACCTTCATCTTAACAAGCTCCCCGGGAGACATCTCAGAGCCCCGCCTGGCAGCCCCTGTCGAGCGGGGGTCGGGACCCCTGTGGTCGTCTGTGCTGCCCACCTGGAGCCCCAGCTTTGCTGGCTGGACTGTCTCGCCTTCAGCACTGAGTCGGGGTCCCCAGGCAAACATGGACGGGCCGTAGGGCCTGGCCTAGCCAACGTCTGACCAGAGCCCTAAGCCGCTCAGTGGGGGCTCCAGGTGGGAGGTCCTGTCACCATCACCGGATGCCAGCCTCCCTCCCGCAGGGCAGCCCCGGACAGCCTCTGGGGCTGCAGGAGGGGCTGGCCTGCTCGACTGGGGAAGCGCCCCCGGAGCTGCCTGCCCCAGATGCAGTAAATTACGAATAATGACTGGAAATTGCAGCGGCTCCAGGCCGAGTGCTGAGACAGCACGTCTTGTTCCTGCAGAGACGCGATCATCACCACCTCCGTCAACTCGCTGACGAGCTTCTCCTCCGGCTTCGTGGTCTTCTCCTTCCTGGGGTACATGGCCCAGAAGCACAGTGTGCCCATCGGGGACGTGGCCAAGGACGGTGAGTGCCCCGGGGCAGGCAGGTCCCTCCCCCCACCCCGCCCGCTCCCGGGGTTCAGGCTGCCCAGTTCTCGATGAGTGTTTTCCCCGCAAACCTAGAGGGAAATGCACAGGCCTCCAGAGCCCTTCCCACGAGCTGCTGCTGCTACTGAGAACAGGATCCTGGGTGCAGCGCGCCCTGCGCCTGCCCGCTCGGGCCACCGCATGCAGAGGCTGGGGCATCTTTGCCCCTCGTCCCAGGGTGCCTTGCAGAGACCACTCGGCTGCAGGACGAGGGTCTGGTTCCCCTCACTGGGTGGCCCCCGCCGTTGTTTACACCTGGCCAGGGATGTGAAGTTCAGGGCTCTGAGCTGTTCCAAGCGGCACGGACCTCGGTGTGGTCAGCCAGAAGGAAGCTGGACTGGTTTGGACATAGCAGTTACTCTGTTCCAAGCTTTTCCTCCAGATACCCAGTGGCCATGGCACGTGTAGATGGGATTTGGATAATCGCTGAGAATCCCCCGAAGTCTCTGGACACGGTGACAACAGAGACCCATGTTCCCAACCTGCTCACCATGCTGTCACAGACACCGAGTGTCTGCAAACCAGGAAGTTAGCTGAAGGGGAGTGGGCGGGGGAGGGCTTGGGCCCAGGTGACACAGGGACCGAGCTGGGCCCCGCAGGAGAGAGCCCCCGGGGTGCTGGGCAGAAAGTCACGGCTTAGGCAGCCTGAAGCTGGGTCAGCCCAGGACCCCAAGGCCTCCCACGACGGCCGCCACCCTCACCGGCCTGCAGGATCGCTGTGCGCGAGCCAGGAGGGACCTCCCCCGAGACCGTCCTGCTCGGGGGTGGGCCCCTCCCTTCCCCTGGGAAGCCCCTCTTCTCCCGGGGGCTGGGGGACTGATCTCCTCCTGGGTCTTCTCACTCTTGAGCGGGAGGGTAGCCTTCAGGGAGGGGCTGAGGGGGACAGAGGGCCAACCCCACCTGCGCCCTGGGCTCTCAGCGGGTCGGCCCGTCAGCCCATCCAGTTCTTGAGAAGTTGAGTGTTGGGAGCCGCACTTTTTTTTTTTTGAATTTTTGAATTTTATTTATTTTTTTATACAGCAGGTTCTTATTAGTCATCAATTTTATGCACATCAGTATATACATGTCAATCCCGATCGCCCAATTCATCCCACCCCCACCCCCAGCCCCACCCCCGCTGCTTCCCCCGCTTGGTGTCCATAGGTTTGTTCTCTACGTCTGTGTCTCAATTTCTGCCCTGCACACTGGTTCATCTGTACCATTTTTCTAGATTCCGCATATATGCGTTAATATACGATATTTGCCTTTCTCTTTCTGCTTACTTCACTCTGTATGACAGTCTCTAGGCCCATCCACGTCTCAACAAATGACCCAGTTTCGTTCCTTTTAATGGCTGAGTAATATTCCATTGTATATATGTACCACATCTTCTTTATCCATTCGTCTGTCGATGGGCATTTAGGTTGCTTCCATGTCCTGGCTATTGTAAATAGTGCTGCAGTGAACATTGGGGTGCATGTGTCTTTTTGAATTATGGTTTTCTCTGGGTATATGCCCAGTAGTGGGATTGCTGGGTCATATTGTAATTCTAGTTTTAGTTTTTTAAGGAACCTCCATACTGTTCTCCATAGTGGCTGTATCAATTTACATTCCCACCAACAGTGCAAGAGGGTTCCCTTTTCTCCACACCCTCTCCAGCATTTGTTGTTTGTAGACTTTTTGATGACGGCCATTCTGACTGGTGTGAGGTGATACCTCATTGTGGTTTGGGCTTGCATTTCTCTAATGATTAGTGATGTTGAGCATCCTTTCATGTGCCTCTTGGCCATCTGTATGTCTTCTTTGGAGAAATGTCTGTTTAGGTCTTCTGCCCATTTTTTGATTGGGTTGTTTGTTTTTTTAATATTGAGCTGCATGAGCTGTTTATATATTTTGGAGATTAGTCCTTTGTCCGTTGACTCATTTGCAAATATTTTCTCCCATTCTGAGTGTTGTCTTTTCGTCTTGTTTATGGTTTCCTTTGCTGTGCAAAAGCCTTGAAGTTTCATTAGGTCCCATTTGGAGCCACACTTTGAAAGCAGGAAACAGAGGTTTGGAGACGGGGCGGACAGACCCCTCCAAGACTGCGGTGGGAAAGCTGGGGGCTGGGGTGAAACCTCAGCAAGTGTTCCCAAATCCATACTCTTTCCTGTAGGAAAAAAAAAAAAAAAAATCCAATAATAGGCAGGAGAAAGGGAACATAATGCAAATAAGCGCAGAGCAGTGAAATTTACTCTGTTGCATTCGTGCATTTCCACCGTTCTTTTGCCCTTTATTATGGTAAGTAGCAATCGTTTGCAAGAACCTCCATTAACCCCTGAAGTCAGCTGCATGTATTCTATGCATTTCCGTGACAAGCAGAGTAAATGTCATTTATGGCTCTAATTCTCAAGAAAACAGGGTGAAATGTTAACCCGAGAACAGAAATGAAAGGTGAGGATGTTGCGCTTACGTTCGGCCGAGCACATGGTTATATCTTCCTGGGTTTGTGGCATTTAGACTGTGGAGCTTTTCAAACGAGCCACCCCTTCGCTCCACACCGGAAACCCTGCTCCTTCCGTGGGGTTGGGAATCGCAGAGCACAGGCCTGACACCAGGGCTCCTAAGAGACCCTGGGGGGTGGACCCTGGCTCTGGCCTTTGTTTCTCTAGAAGGATCAGTAAGTGCCCTGTTCCTAACAGCTGGCACCCGAACAGGCCCCGCTGAGGACGAGGGAACCAGAAACGCTGTCACGCCTCCGTGGTCAAGTGCTCGGCAGCCCGTGCCCGGGAGCTGCGTGGCGCATCTTTTTAGGTTGCCCGTGAAAATGATCAACCAGCCGTTTCCTGTGGGCATCTTTTTTACTTTGGGAACACTTGCTGAGGTTTCACCCCAGCCCCCAGCTTTCCCCCCGCAGTCTTGGAGGGGTCTGTCCGCCCCGTCTCCAAACCACGTAACAGTACGTGGTTTCTAGAGATGATACTCAGAGTAATACGTTGGCACAGAAAAATGTGTACAGTGTGGGCTACGTGGACCACAGCATGCCTGAGCGTGTGGGCAGCGCACGCGTGTCCACGACAGGCACGAGAGACAAACCAGGAGGCGCCCCGAGTGCTTGGAGGGATAAAGGGTAGGGCCCCTGGAAGCCACTCCCACCCTCTTCCCGTTGGCTGTGCCCCCTCCTCTCCCAGGGCCCGCACAGCCCCGGGAGGTGGTCGGGGGGGGGGGGGGCTGGAGGGGACAGAACAGAGGCCCTCCCTCCCATGGATCCAGTTTCCATTCTCCAGAGTCCTGGGCCCTGACTTCCAGGAGGGAGGACTTTCCAAGGAGGGCGGAAAGAAGGCCGTGGGCAGGGCTTTGTGGTCTCCGGGCGGGGGTGGAGCTGGGGGTGGCGGGAAGCAACGGCGGGGTCTGCTTTCAGGGCCGGGGCTGATCTTCGTCATCTACCCCGAGGCGCTTGCCACGCTCCCGCTGTCCTCCGTCTGGGCCGTGGTTTTCTTCGTCATGCTACTCACCCTGGGAATCGACAGCGCCGTGAGTGACCTCGGCGCTCCGCGTGCCGTGGGCCCGCCAGTGACAGCCAGCCCTCACAGGGCCGGGCCGGCCCCGGATGCCCTTGCGGGTCTCCCAAACCCCTGTGCCTGCACAGAGCCCCTGCGTGGGAGGCAGGGTCCCACAGTAACTGGCAAGGAGGCTTCGGACCAGCTCGCCCCTCTTCTTCCCCTGGGGGTGGGGGGGGAACAGCAAGCCCCCTGAGAGTCCTAAACACACAGGCACAGGGCCGGGGGCAGCAGGGCCGTGCAGGAAGACGAGCCAACGGGGCGACGGGACACACAGGGCCCCGGCAGCCTGACTCACGCCTTCCCTGCCCCTCAGCCGCCAGGAGGAAGGGTGCCCGTGCGGGGTGGGAAGCGGAGGCTGCAGCCAGGCCCTCTGAGCATCCTGTGGCGGCCCTGCGGGCGCATGGGCGCTGGCTCGGCAGGCGGACTTCCTCGGGCTACTCCTCCACGTGGCCTGCTGGGACCACCAGCCGGGACCTCAGGCCCCACGTTCATCCGAGCTTCCTGGGAAGTGCGGAGGCCCACGGATCCCCACCGTGTGACTGCTGGCCACGCGCCGTAGCCCTCCACCTCCGTCTCCCTCCACCTCCGTCTCCCCGTCAGCCTTGTCACCTGCCCACTGGGTGGGCGCAGCCTTGGCGGTGACTCCCATAGCCAGCACTTCCTGGAGGAGGCGGTCCCAGCAGCGCAGGGCAGGGAGGCTCCCCAGCTGGCCGGGTTTCGTGGGCGACACCCCGCCACGACAGTACTGAGAGTCAGGAGGGCTTAATCGGTGAGGACATGGCCAGTGGCCGCGCCAGGTCCTCCCCGGGAGCGAAACTAAGCTGTGCTTGTGGGGCAGACACTTGCTTAGAAAAGCCCAGCAGAGCTGAGCCTTCGTGGCGACGCAGGGGACGGTATTACGAGGGCCACGTAGCGCTCCACCCCCGTCTGGCAAATCCTCACCAGGGGACAGGGCATCTCCCCAGGTCCTCCCTCTCCAGTGGCCGCGTCTCCAGAGCAGCCCGTGCCGAGGGTGCATTCTGCACCCGGGACACCGTGCAGCTCCTGACTGTGCGCGTCCGTTGCGTTGCCCGAATGGCGGCCTAGGCGGGGTGCAGCGCGCCGGCCCCGCCCCCAGCGCTCCTCTGCCCTGTGTCCGCTGCAGATGGGCGGGATGGAGTCGGTGATCACCGGGCTCATCGATGAGTTCCAGCTGCTGCGCAGGCACCGGGAGCTCTTCACCCTCGCCATCGTCCTGGCAACCTTCCTTCTCTCCCTCTTCTGCGTCACCAACGTACGTACCTGCGTGCCTGCGCTCGCCCGCCTGACGATGTCTCATTAGAATTTGGTGTTGGGCAGCAATGGTTACTGCTGTCAGCCCAGACAGAACCACAGCATTTCCGAGGGCTGCACCCCTCCAAACAACCCGTGACCCGTAATACATGGGTGGCTGTGGTCACACTCGGGGTGGCCTTGAACACACGCAGGGAGCCACGGTCACTCAGAGTCGCCATGGTCTCACGCGGTCCCTGGGTGCCTGAGCACTTGGTCTGGAGTGTTTCAGAACCTGGACAGCTCCCTGGGAAGAGCCCGTGGGTTTGTGGGCCAGGAGGCTCAGGGGAGGCCTGTCGGGGAGATGCAGGACCCAGGTCCCCTCCCTCACAGAGTCCCTGCCAACTTTGGCATTTGCTTTGCCTTCATCCCTAATTGCTGGGGAGGAGAGGAGTTTTTCTTTTTCGGAATAGATGGGTCCCTAAGCTGCTTGTGGACTGAATTTTAGTGATTCAAATAACACTGTCTAGGGAGTAAGCTAGAAGCTGTCTGTCAACGGAAACTGCAGGCCAGGTGTATACTTTGGAGAGCGCACCTTCGTGGGCGAGGCGTGCCACACCGGGCACCCCGAGTTCAGCAGGCGCTCCCCTCTCTCCTAGGGTGGCATCTATGTCTTCACGCTGCTGGACCACTTTGCGGCCGGCACGTCCATCCTCTTCGGGGTGCTCATGGAGGTCATCGGGGTGGCCTGGTTCTACGGTAAGGACGGAGCTTCCCTCGGGGGGCTGGTGTGCTCCAACCGCAAAGACCCAGCCCCTGTGCCGTCACTGTGACCGGCCGGGCCGGCGTCCTTGGGCTTTGTCGCTGTGCTGCTTCCTTTCTGGCAAAGCTGCCCTGCTCTGTGGTCACCACACATCACAGAGGAGGCTTGGCGGCCAGCGGTTCCATGGATCAGTGAGGACAGCCTGGACGGCAGCCCGAAATCCTTACTGCGGTCAGAGCTCTCGGGGTGGCCACATAATCACGCTGCTGGTTCTTGAGGAGGAAGGATCTGTGAGGACGCTGGGACACTGGCTGGTGCTGGAGGCGAGGTCTCAGCACCGAGGTGGCAGGGGAGCAGGCTGAGTGGGCTTCTTTCTGGGGACGTGGCACTAAGGCCCTCAGCTGACGGGAGGGGTGACGGTGGTGTTCAGAGAGCCGCTGTTCAGCGTCAGGCCAGAGCTCCTGACCCTGCGCGGACAGCACCACCTGGACTCCAGACCACCCCCCGCCCTGGTCCAGCGCTCATTCGTGGATTAGGCCTGGGAGCCCCTCGAGGCCAGGGGCCTGCTGGTCAGCAGGCAGCCCCTGGAAGAGGCGCAGCCCCGCCTGCAGCCGTGCTCCCCGGCCCCTGCTGGGGCGCCCGCCATGTTTCCCGGGATGTCCTGCTGTAGGTTTGACAGCTGCAGACGCTGTGCCCTTTCCAGCCTGCTGCCCGGGCCCACCTTGCTCTCTCTCCGTTTCTTTCCTGTGACCTGGGGTCATGGGGCCGCTCAGCTCTCCTGGCCAGGTATCCTTGGGGGAGTTTGCAGTGAAAGCTCGCGATAACGGGCACACGCCTCTGCACGTGTACGTGCCGCAGCCCAAGCCAGGTCTGTGCTGTTCAGGAACCGCAGCGTCGCAGCAGCCCTGCTGTCACACGAGGGGGTCACGGTCTCTGCCTCGGCCCTGGAATTACAACCTGAAAAGCACTCTAGCTTTGAGAGGCTTAACCTGGCAAATAGTCCATATTCCAAGAACTCTCCCAATTGTAGTTACTTTGCTACAGAAAAGGGAAATATCGAGCTCTCTGTGCCTTCATTGGCACCTGGAATCAATACTTGCCTGTAGCTTTAAGTCATAATCTCCCCACCCCAAAATAAAACCTCAGAGAAGGAGAGAAAGTGCTTCAAACGTATCCCACAGCCACGAACGTGGGGCTGGCGGAGACGGAGGGAGGCTGGCCCTGCAGGGACCGGGTGCTCCCCGAAGCCTCCGAAGACAGAGGTCACGCTGTTTCTCCGGACGGCAGCTCACACCCAGAACGCGCCCACCTCTGTGCCCCCAGGTCCCTGAGGACGGGCGGGCCCGCCCTGGACCTGCCTGAGGGCCCGAGGGGCCTGGCGGACACGCCCGTCTCTGCTGGCCTTTGGGGTCAGCCCCCTCCACCCCACTCCTCCAGGGTCCGAGTCCGGGATCTGCTGGTGGGGTTGGAGTGTGAAGAGGGGATTCTGCACGGTGGTGTAGCTCTGCTGTGTCCCCGCATGTGGCACAGACTCGGCCAACCAGCTGCTGTCACATGACCAGAGGCCAGGCCAGGCTCAGGGCAAGAGAAATCACTGTAAGATCTGGAGAGAGCTGTGGCACACGGAGCTTCTAGAAGTAGCTTTCCTTACAAAAGACGTTCACATAAACGGAAAGGACGTTGTGACACATGCCACTACGGCATGGGGGAGCCTTGAGGACACCATGCTCGGTGACATAAGCCAGTTACAGAAGGACAGATCCTGTAGGAGTCCCGTGAGGTCCCCGGAAGAGTCAGGTTCACAGACAGGAAGTGGGATGGGGGCGTGGCATGGGCTGGCTGAGGGGGTGGGGAGCGAGCATTTAATGGGGACAGAATCTCAGGTGGGGAGGATGAGAAGGTTCTGGAGGTGACGGTGGTGGTACTCGCACAACAGTGTGAACGTGCTTGATGCCACTGAGCTGTGCACTAAAAACGGTTAAATTGGTAAGTTTTATGTTGTATACATTTTATTTTATATATGTTATATATTTTATGATTTTTGTAAATGAAAAAAGTGATTACAGAGGGGAAGCACGGATGGCCGTGGGCCACAGGGAGGAGGACCTGAGATGGGAGGAGGGCGGAGGCCCCACAGGCCCCCTTGGGGTCATCGGTGATCCCAGTGTCACCACGGGGACATGCATCGGGCCCGGGTCAGCAAGACCCCGGGGCGGCTGGGTGGGGCGGCCTGGGCACCAGCGTGCAGCCCGAGCTCCAGGTCTGCTGGGGGTGGCCCGGGGTTGGTACGGGCCCGGCGGGGCCCGCGTCTCGGGCAGGTGCCGTGCTGACCGCCTGCTTGGCCACCTCCCCACAGGCGTGTGGCAGTTCAGCGACGACATCAAACAGATGACCGGGCAGCGGCCCAGCCTCTACTGGCGGCTGTGCTGGAAGTTCATCAGCCCCTGCTTCCTCCTGGTGAGGCCCCTCTTCCCCGCTCCCCCGCCACCCGGTCCAGCAGGGGCCACACACGCCTGATGCTGGGGGAGGGGCTCGGTGCTGCCCGGGGACCAGGGTCTCCACGGGCGGGAGTCAGCAGGTCACCGGACTCAGGCAGGAGGGCAGGCTGGCCCCCCACATCCTCTGGTCTCCTGAAGATCCCCCCCGACTGGAGCCACTGAGAAACCATTCATGGGAGGCAGGGCTCCCACTCGATTAAGGCCCTGCTCGTCCCCTGTGCTTGGAGGGTGTCAGCTGACCTCTGCCTGGAGGCCCGAGAGAAGGGTTAGAACCTGGGAAGACGGGTGCTCAGATGCGAGGCCGGACGGGAGCCGCTCAGGTTCTGTGACAGCACGGCCCCCAGGGCTCCCCAGTAGCTGCTGTCATCCAGGCCAGGGGTCTGCAAGCTCGGGCCTGCGGCCAGGTCCGCCCACCGCCTGTTGCGTTGGAGCAGGGCCGTGCTGGTCCACCCACACATCCACACCACAACCTCAGGGCTGGGTGGCTGTGACCGAGCCCCGACGGCTCGCGAAGCTGGAACTGCCTGCCCTGTCTGGTGGCCCCAGGCAGCCGTTCAGCGGCCTTCCAGCTCTGAGTGCAGAGCCCAGGCCAGCGAGCACCTCGTGACCTTGGCCCTCCTCCTGCCCAGCCAGCCCAGCGGCACCCAGGGTGTCCACAGATGGGGCAGGGGCCTCGGGCAGCGCCCCCTCCACCCCAAGGGCCCGTGAGAGAGGAGGCGGAGCGGGGGTGAGGTTCCCGGTTCAAGCCCCAAGCTCCCTGAGCTGCTCCAAACCTGCAGGGGCTGCTGGTCACTCCAGCTACCCAGCAGCCTGGGGCATGTGACCTCCAGACCAGCCAGGTGTCCTGCTTCTCCGCGCGTGGCAACCTGTGAGGTGTACGAGGGACAGCGAGAGAATCCCCACCCATCAGACTTAAGAACTGGAGGGCTGTGAGCCCCCCAAGCACGCCCGCCCCGTCCCGCAGCGGCCCCGGTCTGCAGAGTACACACAGACGCCCGCTGCCCAGGTTCACGGCCTAGTCCCGTTGTGCGGGGGGCCCTCCACCGGAGCCACCCGCTTGGCACCCCTGCCCCCAGCCGCCCCTGACCCCGTCCCTCGGTTTCAGTTTGTGGTCGTGGTCAGCATCGCGACCTTCCGGCCCCCGCACTACGGAGGCTACATCTTCCCCGAGTGGGCCAACGCGCTGGGCTGGACCATCGCTGCGTCCTCCATGTCCGTGGTGCCCATCTATGCTGCCTACAAGTTCTGCAGCCTGCCCGGCTCCTCGAGGGAGGTGTGTATCTGGATGGGTCTCCCTCGCCTGCCCTTCCCCCCGCCCCCGATTGTGAGGCCACCAACAAGGTCAGGCGGGTGTCCCTGTCCCAGGCCTGCTCCCGCCTGCTCATCTCTGCCCAGCAGGAGGGGCTGGAGGGGCCGGTGATCATGCCGGAGACACGTGGGCTGGTGTGGGGGTGGGCTGTGCCTGTGCGTGCGTGTGTGCGTGTGTGTGTGTGTGCGTGTGCCTGTCTTTGTGTGTGTGTGCGCCTGTGTGTGCCTGTCTTTGTGTGTGTGTGTGCGCACCTGTGTGTGCCTGTCTTGGTGTGTGTGTGTCCTCACGTGGGCACATACACGAGCATACTTGCCTGTGTGTGTCTCTGTGTGTGTGCACACATGGTCTACGGCGTGCAGTGCAGGTGGAAGGGCAGTGGTCTGAGGGTGGGGGTGGAAGCAGGGGACCCACCCTCTCCTGGGACCGAGTCCATGTGGGGCTGAGCAGGGCCAGCGGGATCCCCAGGCGGGCACCCCCGTGTGGGTTGGGAGTGGCTCTGGGCCTCGCAGTCGCTCGGGCAAGCTTCTGCATCACCTATGAAGGAGGAGGTGGGTGGGTTGGGCACAGGGGTCCCTCCACCTCACATCTTGATGCCGGGATTCCTGGAAGAGATGGAGGGCGCCTTTGCTCAGGGCCCACCGTGAGCTTGACGTGGAGATGAGCCTCCTCCAGTAGTGGCTACTTCGAGTTGGGCTGGACTTTGCTCCAGGGTCTAAGGAGACCCAAGCCATCAGCTCCCACGTCGACAGCCATTGACCAGGGCCCGTTCACCCCGCTGAGGCTGGGCCGGCGCCCACAGTTGCTCCTTGTCTTCTAGAAGCTGGCCTACGCCATCACGCCCGAGAAGGAGCACGAGCGGGTGGACAGAGGGGAGGTGCGCCAGTTCACGGTGAGTGCCACTCTCCCCGCCGCTGGCTGGGGGCGGAGGCGACCTGGGTGGGTGACCCTCCTCCAACCCCAGAGCGAGGTGCGTGGTCAGGACGCCAGCGTCAGCTGTGAATGCTGCACAGCTGAGCCCTTCCAGGGCGTGGACACTCTGACTCAAAAGCTGCGTAAGGGGCATGATTTTAGGCAGGGGCGGAGGTGGGGGCCTATTGGGACAGAGAACTTCCCCTTGTGCAGTTCGAAGGCTCGCGACTTGGTTGCAGGGTGCTCTGCTTGTGCTTTGCTTTCTGTCTCGTTCATTTCAGCTGTCATTATTTCTCCCTTCTACTTTCATTGGTCTACTCTGTCATGCATTTACTAACTTCTTAACTTAGACCATGGATCATTAATTTTCAACCTTTCTTCTTTTCTAACATAAGCATTCAAGGCTAAGAATTTCCCTCAAAATACCCTGTTGGCTGTGTTCCACAACTTTTTTTTTTTCTTATAATTAGACATTTTTGTTAACATCTTTATTGGAGTATAATTGCTTTACAGTGTTGTGTTAGTTTCTGCTGTATAACAAAGTGAATCAGCTATATGTCACAACTTTTAACATAGCATTTTGTGTATCATTTAGTTCTAAGCGTATTTTAATTTTCATTGTGACTTCTTCCACCCATGCTTAGAAGTCTGCCTTTAAATTCCCCAATATATGGGGATGTTTCATTTATCTTTTTGTTATTGATTTCTAAATTAATTGCATTGTGTTCAGACACCTTTTTACTCATTCTTTGGAGTGTATTGATACTCCTTTATGGCCAAGTACCTAATCAAATTTCATAAGTGCTACGTGTATCTTTAGATGAAATGTATTCTCCAGTTGTTGACATGCAATTCTCCTTCTGTGCATTAGATTGAGCTTGTAACTGCATTGTTCAAATCTTTCACAATTTTGCACATTTTAGCTCTGTTTAACCATCAGTAATCAGTAGATATTTACGGGATATCTGACCTTGAAAGCATATTTGTCCAATTTTCCCTTGTAGTTCTACTGGGTTTTGCTTTATCTACTCTGAGCCTGTTTTCTGGGACAGTTATGAGTTCAGAATGATCACATCTCCTTGGCCGATCCTTGCTCCCTTGCTGTGTTTTTGCTCTTAAAGTCCTTCTTGTCTGAGGTGACTACAGCTGCACTAGGTTTCTTTCGAGTTTACCTGAAATGTCTTTTGTGATCTTTTAACTTCCAATTTTGCAATCATCTTAACATTTAGGTGTCTTTTGCAAACCTCGAATACACTGGAATGCTTTAGTCTGGCAACTGGGCAGATTAATCCATTTATATTTGTTGTACAGTTGGGCTTCCTTCTTCTATTTTTTAACCCTGTTCCATTTTTTAATGTTTATTTTTCCACCTTATTATTGCCTTTTATGATTGATTTCTTGGTCTTTTTTTTTTTTCTTGTTCTACTCTTTCCTCTCTGTTTGGAATTTATATACTTTATTCTATTCATTTCGTGGTTGTTTGTGAAATTGTACCATGCATATTTCTCTTTAAGTATAAAGTTAAACATTATCTGAACCCCCATCCTGAATATGACAAGGACTTAAATTTTCCTCCTACAGATTAATAAGCTATTATTGTCCAATATTCCATTTATGTCATTTTTAACCCACAACTTAGTCACTATTATTATTGTTGTTATTTTGTCCAGAAACTTCCCTGGACAAGTGTGCATGTCCAGTGTTTATTTGTTCACTCTACTTTTTGGCATATACGTCTTTCCTTTGAGGACCATTTTCTTGCCTTTCGAAGAAGCATCCTTCAGACATTCCTTTAAGGGGGTGTCTTAATAAACTTCCTCCCTGTTGTGTGTCTGTGAATGTGTTTACTTTGCCCTTATTTATGACAGAGTTTCCAAAGGCATGTGGCTCTCGATCAAGTTATGGTCTTTCAGCATTTTGAAGATGTTGGTTCTCCACCTGCAGCCCTGCAGTCCTGCTGAGACATGTGGCCCCATGGGGCAGGGTCCCCGGACCCGTTCCAGCTTCCCTTGCATTTGGTGCTGCAGTTCCCCTGTGATGTGTCTGGCATAGATTTCTTTTATTTATATTATTGCAAAGCTATTATAAGTAGTTTTATTTACTTATTCCTCCCGGCATCTCTTGTGTGCCCAGGGTCTGTAAATTCATGTTTTTTGTGAGTTCTGGGAATTTTGCAACCCTACTTAAATCTTGCCCCTTGCCTCTCTGCTTCCGTCCTGGGCTCTGCCACATGAGGCTTCCCTGGCTCCTCCGGGTCTCATACTCTTTCAGGTGTCTTTTTAGGTTTTGTGTCCGGGTGCACCATTGTACATTAGTCCACCCGTGCCTGTGTTTCATTTATTTAACCACATAACAAAATAAACCCTTGTGAACAACCGTACAAAAGTCCACCTTGATAGTAACTCACATCTACCTCCGTGTCTGCCACCCTCCTGCCCCTGAAATCAACACCATCTCAGTCTAGCTGAATATTTCCCATGCATTTTCTGCTGCACAGTTTTGTTGCATCTGTAGGTACTGCTCTATTCCTGAAAAGTAGACTGTTTGGTTTCAGTTGTTTTTAAATTTATTGAAAGGGCATCACGCTGCCTGAGTCTTTGGGTTCATTTCTCCACTGTGCACGGTTACAGCACCGTACTTCGTGCTTCTCATACCCACAGTCCACTGAGCCTTTTGGAACTGTGGGTTTATAATTTTCAGTGTATTTGGAAATTTGGGGCTATAATTTCTTCCATTTTTTTCTGTCCCACCTCCTTCATGGGCTCCAGTTACACATATTTTAGGCCACGTTCATTCTCTTCCCTCTGTGTATTTTATTTTGCGTGCTTTCTGTTGCTTTTGTTTAGTCCACTAATTTTTTTCCTCTGCAAAGTCTAATCTGCTAATAATCCCATCCAGCACACCTATCATTTCACACCTTGTAGTTTTCATCTCTAGAAGTTCACGCTGGGTCTTTTTATGTCCTTCGTGCCTCTACTTACCTTTTTGGACATGTGGACTGCAGTTATAATCACTGTGTAATTCCCTCATCTGCCAGTGTCAGCATCTGTGTCTGTTCCGGGTCAGCGTCAGTTGCCTTTTCTCATAAGGGGTTGAATTCTGCTGCTGCTTCACACATCGTCATTGTTAATTGGATTCCGGCTGTCGTGAGTTTTACCTTGTTAGAGGCTGGATGTATCTGTGCTCCTTTACGTATTATTAAGCTTTGTTCTGGGTCGTCATTAAGTTACTCGGAGACAGTTTGATCTTTGGGGGACTTGGCTTTTAAGACTTGTTAGGTGGGACCAGAGCGGCATTTAGTGGGGGGCGGTTTCCAATGCTGGTGCAAGACCTTGGTGAACACTCTACCCGGCGCCCCGAGATCCAGGAGATGCTCCAGCCTGGCTGCGGGGCGGGCACAGCTCCCGTCCTGTGAGTTTCAGAGACATTTCCCGAATCCTGCTGGGAGGGTGTCTCCGGCCTCGAGTGCCCTGAATGCTCAGCTGAACCCTCGGGTCCCTGTGCACGTGCCCAGGGCTCAGTGCCGCACTCGCCCCTCTGCAGCTCCATCCTGTGAACTCCAGCCACCTTGGGCTCCCCAGCGCTCACCCCAGCTCATCAGGCCAGGGGTTCGCTGCCCCACCTGGGCGTCCCCTCCCCCGCTGAAGCCTAGATAGCCCCTCGAGGCCGCAATGGGGCAGCTGGACAGACCCCCCTGCTTGTCTCCCTCGGGGAATCTGTCCTTTGTCGTCTGGCCTCCTGTGTCTGAAAACCCACCATTATATATATTTTGTTCACTTTAAGCTGTGTCAGATGGTGGAATATATTCAGTCCCCATTACTCCATCTGGACCAGAAGTATCTTTGTCTGTAGCTGTGGCCGTTCACTTTGACGCTGCACATGGAAGTGTCACGTGTGCAGTTATGGAAACGCGTCTCCGTCACGTACCCCCTTCCTGTGTCCCCCTTCACCGACAGTTACGTTGTTCACGTGTCTGGAAGCAGCAGTTGGCCTTGGAACTGTGCAGCACCGTGCGTGGCATCTATCGCTTTTTAAACCATTTCTTACCCAGCTGCCCAGTAATCTGAGGACCACACAACCTCTCTGGTCCGCGGGGATCTGAACTGGAGTTTCCGGTTCTTGCCGACCCGCCCGGGGTGGCTGCTACCTGTGCTTCTGCCCTTCTGGCTGCAGCATCACGGCCTGATCTCCACCTGTGGGGACTCTGAGAGGCCCCGTAAGCACACCTTCCTCTGAGAAGGTCGCCTTCGGCTCATCTGTGGCCAGGACACAGGGCCACTTCACCCCCGGGGGCGGGTCTCAGCTGGGGCCCCAGGTGTGGCCCCCCCGGCCTCAGCACTGGTCTGGGGCGTCCCTGGTCAAGCCCTGCCCTCTGGCGGCCCTTTGGCTGCTGTGTGGGTGTGTCCTAAGCAGGCTCTCCCCGTGGTGACGGAGGGGACCGGAGGCAGCATCTTCCTACCCCCCGGTGTGGCTGTGTAAGAAACAAGCCCTGCCCGTCTTTGTCTGGAAATGTTTACAAAACACAGTCCTTGCCATTTAGTGTGATCGAATGGCCTGTGCTCAAAACTAAGCTGAACTAACAGCTGGGTGATAACAGGTGATGACATTTGTGGACAACTAAATAGGGCCCCGTCCGTCTCACCCTTCCCCGAGCGGTGAACGAGGCCTCATCCCCCACCCACAGGGTCACACAAAGCAGACAGCTCCACGGGGTGCAGGGTTCCACTGGGTCGGGATCAGAGGCCCCAGGGGGCCAGGGGCGTCGCAGGTCACGTGCGAGCCAGTAGGCGAGAGCTCTGGACCAGCCCAGGCATGCTGGCATCTAGTGTCTGCCCAGCAGCTGATGCCACACTGGCCAGGGATGGCAGAGGCCGCTGGTCCCCGCTCTGGCCCCTCGAGGCCACTGTGCCCGCCGACAACATCTCTTCGTGAAGTGATGACTTGTCTCCATAGGCGTCAGGTCTGTGGTGCCCCAGGAGCAGTGCTGGGCCCCCAGCCGCCCGCTGGGCTCAGGGATCTCCCAGCTACAAGCCGGGCCGCCGGCCCAGGAGCGGCTTTTATCCAAGGAGCTCCTCCCTTCACGTCTGAATAAGCCCTGTTTTCTTTCCAGCTCCGCCACTGGCTCGTGGTGTAGAGGGGAGCGGAGGAAGGAGACCCGCAGGGCACCGTCCACGGCAGGACAGAGGCAACGAGGAAGGGAAATCGGAGTTTTGAGAGAAAGGAAGGCTGCTCCCATGCTGCACCTTCTGCTTCGCCGGACACACTCAAGCCCTTCCCCTGACTGGTCACACCCTCTGTGCCACGGAGAGACGACCCTCTGTCCGCCGTGTCACTGTGTAACTTCCCTAGTCTGTGCCCGTCCCACAGGTAGAAACGTCTGAGTCGTGTTCTGTGCGTTAGAGCTGCTCCCTTCTCCCGTGCCCACCCCAGGGCCCCCTGGAGCCCACAGCTTGCTGTCACCCACGTGTGCAGGAGATATACGATAATTATAGATTACGGATTCTCTGAGAATCCCAGCGCTCACGATAGCTTCTGGGATCTTTTGTTTTGCTCGTATTAAAAATACCGAGTGCCGTATTTTGCCTAATTGTGCAGAGGTGAAATGGCGGAAGCCATACGAAAGGTGACGAAGTGGGACCACGTGTCCCCACATCACACAGGTCTGCTCAGAGCCCACGGAGGGCCAGGGCCCGGGTGTGAGATGGGGGTGCTGTTTATTTCCTTGTAGCTACAAGAAAACTCCATAAAATGCATGTGGGCTGCCACCACTCCTGCCCGACGTGGACCCCCAGCCACGGAGAAAGTGAGCTTGGCACGAGCAGGAGTGCGTCCCCCGTGGCGGTCCCCGACCACGCAGAGCCCCCGAGGTGGCAGCCTGGAGCCCCGCAGTCTTGGGAGGGAGACCCCGCCGGAATTCTCTCTGAGGCACGTGTCACGTCAGGAAGAGCACTTGTTTCCTCAGGGAACGGCTTTTAGAATCGTATTGACATGGGAATCAAAGCCAGTTCTCAGAACGCAGGGCTGGTTTCTGAAATCTGTTTGCTGACGTTCCCGTGGTCCTTGGCGAGGGTGTTGGATCCTCAGCTGGGAAATGCTCCCAGCACTGCCGTCCTGGAGGGAGCACGGCCGCAGTCCAAGCACGGGCTGCTGGGCCGCAGGAGAGGCACTGCCAGACAGGCCCACGGCGGCTCCTCGGCCATCCCCGCGAATGGACCTCGGCCCAGGCCTGTGGAACCGGCCGCTCAGGGGAAACCAGCTTGCGGACCGGAGCGCGAGAGGAATCGGGCCCACCCTGTCCTTCCCAGGAGCGTTGAGCACTCGTGTTGTCCACGTCCGTCTGTCTCACAGTGGCCTCTTGTGTGGTCGTCACCAACAATAAAAGAAACCCATGGGAAAACGGCCAGGTTCCTGCTCGATGTCGTTTTGTGCCGGAGGCTGCCTCGGGCCCCCCCCCACCCTTGAGAACCTGCCTTCACTCACCTCTCCCTGGCCAAGAGCAAGCACAGCCCCTCCCAGGTCCAGTGGGCTTAACCCAGACCCACCCCAGGGCCCCCGCTGGCTGCGCGCCACCCCCTCCTGCCCCCATCTGTCCCACCTCTCTCTCAAGCCCTCACCTGCCTGGTCAGCTCCCCTGCAGTCTCCCCAGGTGTCCAGACTCCAGCCATGTGGTCTGACCACTGCTACTGCCCAGCCCAAGAGCCTCTTCTGGGGAGACAACAGCAGAGTCCCGAGTGGCTCCCTGCCTTTGGTCCCTAAGGATCTCTTGTCCACCCTGGCCAAAGAGGTCCTTCTAGACACCAGTCAGCTCTGGTCACAGCCCAGAGGAGAGCTCCGTTGTTTATCATTATGCTTGGACGCCACCTCTGGAAGTCTTCTCTGGCCCCGCTTCTGGGTTCTGCCCTGCTCAGTGCTCCTTGATCGCCCACTGTCCCCAGGCCTCCCCAGCAGGTGTCCCATGGAATGGAGAGCGCTCACTGCCCCCCCCCCCCCAGTTTGAACAGGAGCTCCCCTGGGAGCGGGGGCTGAGCTGGTCTCCTTCGCTTCTGCCATTGTCTTAAATAGACCTGGTACACAGTAGACAGTGGCACTCAATTTATATTTACAGATGAATGAGTTAATGGATGGGTATTTAGGTGGATGGATAGATGGGTGGTTGGTGGACGGGTGGATTGATGGATGGATAGAAGGAGGAAATGGAGAAAGGAGTGAGGGAAGAGGGGTAGAAAATGGATGGATGGGTGTGTAGACAATGAATGGACAGATGACGGAGGGAGGGATGAATGGATGGATGGAGGGCTGATGAGCAAGTGGTTAGATTGATAGATGAATGATGAATGTGTAAGTGGAGGAATGGTGGACTGATGGATGGGTGAGTGGATGGATGACGGGATGGATGGGTGAGTGGATGGATGGGTGGATGGATGGGTATATGGATGGGTGGGTGGGTAGATGGATGGATGGGTGGATGGGTGGGTGGGTAGATGGATGGATGGGTGGATGGGTGGATGGATGGGTGGGTGGGTGGATGGGTGGGTGGGTGGGTGGGTGGATGGGTGGATGGGTGGGTGGGTGGATGGGTGGGTGGGTAGATGGATGGATGGGTGGGTAGATGGATGGATGGGTGGATGGATGGGTGGATGGATGGGTGGGTGGGTGGATGGGTGGATGGATGGGTATATGGATGGGTGGGTGGATGGGTGGATGGGTAGATGGATGGATGGGTGGGTGGATGGGTGGATGGATGGGTGGGTGGGTGGGTGGATGGATGGGTGGGTGGGTGGGTGGATGGATGGGTGGGTGGATGGGTGGGTGGATGGGTGGGTGGATGGGTATATGGATGGGTGGGTGGATGGGTATATGGATGGGTGGATGGGTGGATGGATGGGTGGGTGGGTGGGTGGGTGGATGGGTGGGTGGATGGGTGGATGGATGGGTAGATGGTGTGTACCTGGGTGGATGGACAGGTAGGTGGATGGGTGGAAACACAGTTGGTGGAAGGTCCTGTATTACATGTAAAGGTCTACCATTCTGGTCCAGTCTCACACATCCCAGTAGCCATCTGAATGCTGTGTTTGGCATCTGTTCTCCAAGGGGAGGTCAGGTTCTTTAATACAAGTGAAACGTGTCAATTTTGAAACACCCGAAGAAGTGTTTTCTTTCCACACTAACCTGGTGCAGAAGCCAGCTCCCTGGGCAGGAGGAGGCCGCCCGTACCCTAATTCTGTTGATGGGAGGCCTCGGTCCCTCTGTCCACACCGCACTTTGCCATCAGGTTCACACTCTTCACCCAGTGACCTTTAGACACAAAATCTGGGTGTTAAAGCCCAGAAAAGCCGTGTGATTTTTCCTTTGAGAGAAGCATTTTAATAAAGGTTTGGCAACAGTGAAATAGGTGATTTGAAGGGTAAACAGATTCCTCCGTAGTTGGCTTTCTTTGGTTTTGCCCCACAACTTCTCCCTTAATCTCTATAGACGCACCTGACCAGCATCTTTACCTGTCTCCTGGTCACTGACAGCAGGAAAAGGTCACTTTTTTTGAGACACTTAATTAGCAAGTCCTGTGTTCCATGGTCCCCTGTGGAAGATGCTGCCACGCCCTGACCTCGGGGGACCTTCCTGCTCCCCTCCTCCCCCAAGGACCCCCAGGGCCCCAACGCCACTGACAGAGCCTCCTAGCAGATCGGGGGCCTCCCACTGAGCACAGAAGGCCCACCCAGAGCTAGGAAAACAAAACCTAAGACGGTAGTCCACCTGCCCAGCCCCTGGCCTTAGGTAATGGTGCCCCAGGTGATCCCGGCCGCCCCTGCACTGGGCCACGGCAGACAATTTTTGGTGTCATTACACAGAATGGGAAACGTTGGACTATGCCAATTTAGTGAGTCTGCCTTGAGTCTTTTTCAATTTAACAAAATAGAAAACATCAGAGTCAGCGCACCTAAGAAGGGCAAGGTCTGTTTTGTGAGACGTGCGTTTCAGGTATGCATCTTACCTGCGCGAGGGAGCGACCGCGAGAGAGACAGAAAGTCAGAGACAGAGAGAGACAACAGGGTGCGGGGAGACAGGCCCTGGCAGGTCAGGGTCAAAGGCCTCGGGGCCCCGCCCTGGGTAGGGCAGCGAGCACCCCAGTCTGCCTGGTACCTCCAGAACGGCCTAGTCTCCAGCCCCCTGGGGCCCCACTGCGTCCCCCAGCGCAGGCTGGCTTGCATTTACTTAACAAAACTTAAAACCCAAGTCAGTATTGACTCGGTGCTGAAGATGTTTACCTAGAATTTGAATAATTCTACTTATTCCAAGAACTGAGTTCTTTGCTTCAAGTCATTTGTTGTGTAGACAGGGCGTTGCTCTGGGTTAAAACCCGCCTGGCGTCTGTATTTACGCAGTAGCGCAGTCGGCCAGCTCCTTCCCACCGGGATCAAAGGTTAATATTTGGAACAGTTTTCAATAAATGTATTCAAAGATGGTGTTACGAGCCATCAGCTATTAAATGCTCTGATATCTTTAAAGCCTTGTGCACACAGAGAAACTAAATGTAAATTCTAAAATGTTCTATTACACCAGAAATGATCACCTTGAATGAGAAGCCGCCGGAGGGTGACCCTGGGCTCCCCCTCTGGTGGTGATGCCGGCCCGGTTCACCCTTTATCTCCTGGGTGGGGACTTCAGCTCTCTGAGGACGAAGCGGGAGAGGGAGGCAAGGGCAGGGCTGGCCCGACTGTCCAGGTGAATAACTGGTCCTGCCGCTGCCTGGGTCCTCACTGCCCACCTGTTTGCCCACCTGTCATAGGTGCCTCCCCCTGCCCACCTGGGTGGCTATTAAAAGCGTTAAAGTGTTAAAATGTGGGAAGTGCTGAGAAGTCCTGGGTGAGTGTGGCTGGTGGTGTTTCCGTCTGCTCTGAGCGGTATCTCAGACAGAGAGCTGACGTTTTCTAATATGCTTCCTGGTTACGGCTGGCATGTACAAAAGTTGTTTTTAATCCAGCTAATGGTTTGCTTTTATGGCTCTATCTGACTTTGGAAATGCAAATTTATTTGAACCCCTAAGCTGTCCGTTCCTTCGCTCTCTGACCACAGCACCATTACCTTGTGCGCGCGTTGGGACGCCCGTCACTCTGACGCGCCCCCTGTGGGCGTGGCCCGGGTACGCCTCCCTGCAGGCATCCACGGTGCCCACGTGGATACAGGGGCCAGGGCTTTGGAGATGTGGGCGCAGCCTTGGCCGGGAGACGCTCTGCCCGTGCAGTGAAGTGTCCGTAGCAGCCAACGAGGACCGGGAAGGAAGTGCCTCTTGGGCAGGAAGGAGGGAGTGGATAACGCCAGCGAGGATGGGCGCCCAAGGGTCCAAGGCACCCCCCCCCCCTCCCGTGGGCCCCGCTCTGAGAACCTTGTAGATGCAGGGCCCGTTACACTCAGCAGACCGAGTGCAGTGCTCACACCCCCTCCTCCAAGCCCCCATCCCCTTGCACCACTGATGGGTGTGACTCCGGGTGAGATGGGAGGGCCTGGCCGAGGTCTCCAGCCCTGCGCTGCCCTGTGACGTCTCTGGGTCCAGGTCTAGAATTCAGCCTTTAAACACCTGCTCTCTGTGCTGAGGCTCTTCTGCTGGGAAAGTCTTAGACCTTCTCTTCTCTGATGGAAAAACACATCCCTGCGTTTGGGCTCATATCAGGAAACTCTTCCTTGTTTTAGCAAAACAACAGACTTTCACCAAAAATGAAAAAAATGCTTTGAAACTAAAATGGCACAAAATGAGATTCAAGCTCCCAGGCAGGGCTGGGAGATTCCAGGGAGCACGAGGGAGATTAGAGCCTCAGCCGAGTCCAAGACCCCTCCCACAGGCCCGTCGCCCGCGACCCGGCGCAAACAGGGCAGGCGGGGAGGGGCGCTGGGAACGCCCCCTCTCCCCGCCCCCGCCCGCAAACGCCCTGCCAGTCGCTGAGCGTCCGGCCGACCACCGTCCGGCCCCTTGGGTCCCTGGGCGGCTTCTCCATCCTACTCATGTCGACCAGACGCAGATGCACGTGTGCACTGGCCTCGCTGGGGCATCTTCTCTGCCATCCCCGCCCCGGGAGGGTGTGGCTCACGCACCCAAGCCTCCGCCTCCACCTCCACCCCACAGAGCTGTTTGCCCTCCGGGGACACCTCCCGTCTCAGCCACAGGTGCCCCAGGCCCCGCCATCGACCCTGTCTCCAGTCGCCATTGGAGGAAACGAGTCCGAATGGGGCCGTGTGACCCTTTCCCCGTGGCCTCTCCCCTGCCCCATGCCGCAGGCCTCCTCTGCTCCCAGGGGTCTGGCTGCCCCGCCTCCCAGAGCTCACGCCCTCGGGTGCCCTGCCCCCGCCGCCCAGCCTGCAGCTCCCATCTAACTGACAGGACGCAGCAGAAATGAAGGGACAAACCGCGGAGGCCGCACCCGCTTTACTGGAGTCTCCTCCGTGATGAGGACGCAGACGGCCAGGTCCCGGGGGCAGCGGGAGTAGCCTCCGGCCAGCATTCAGCAAAACCGAGTCCGGCCCGCGGCCACGAGAGCAGCCTGGGGGCTTAGACAGAGTCCTTCCCCGTCGGGCCTCAGACGGGCCGCGGCCCGAGACCCTCTCCTGCCCGGCCCACAGCCTCCCGTCACGGCAGCAGTCGACAGACTGGCAGACCAGTGGCTGAGCAGGCCAGGGCGTGAGGCCCCCGTAGCTCAGGGGAGGCCAGGAGGGCTCCGAGTCCCGCAGGGCTGGGACAGGCGGGCAAAGCGTTCGAGGGGCCCCTCGACGGCCCACCGCCCTTCCTGCATTCGGGTTTGGGAGCCAGCTGGGTCCTGCGTGCACGTGAGCCCCTGGCCAGGAGGACTCGGCACTCACTGTGGACGCGTTGAGTTGGGGCTGAAGAAACAGAGGCCCTGAGGGAGAGCTGGGGCCCGCAGCCTGGACGCCGGCCCCCGGGATTTCCAGGACTCCACCACACTTCTTGTCCAGTTAGGGCTGCCCTTGTGCCCCCAGATTCGTGTTGAAGTCCTAACCCCCAGTACCTGGGAGTGTGACCTTGTTAGAAATGGGGTCTTTGTGAATAGATTTGGTTAAGATGAGGTCACACTGCAGGACCAGGCCCTGATCCAGTAGGACTGGCGTCCTTGTAGAAACAGGACATTCGGAGATAGACACGTTCCCGGGAGACGCCATGTGAAGATGGGGCAGAGATGGGGTGACGCTTCTACAGGTCCAGGGCGCCAAGGACGCCAGCAGAGCAGAGAAGCTGGAGGGGGCCTGGACCAGGTTCTCCCTCGGCCTTAGAAGGAACCAGCCCCACTGACACCTTGACCTCTGACTTCCGGCCGCTGAACAGGGGTTATGGCAGCCCCGGGACACTCACACCTCCCCTCCCTCATCTTTCTGTCCAGTGAACACACATGACATCCTACTAGTGCCAAGCACCTGGGAGGTGCTGCAGAGACAACGGAGCCCCAGACAGGCCTGGCCACGTCCTGGGGTCCACAGCTCACCGGGGAGACTCTCAGCCTAACAAACACAGCAAATGCACTGACGCTGATGTGCTAAGAGGCCCCAGAGCCCCAGGGTCCCAGCACGGCAGGCGGGATGCAGAAGAGATGCTTCAGTGGCAGCTGCAATGATCTGACGAGCTCATGGGGACGCGGGAGAGGAGAGGGCTGAGGCCCCGCTCGGGGGCTGACGTGGGCGGGTGTGGCCGGCACAGCCCCTCCCTGCCGCTCTGTGAGCCCCACCAGAAACACACAGACGGGGGTGGGAGGGGCGAGGGCCGTGCTTCCCGGCCTGCAGGTCATAACCATCAGTGGATGGAGGATCCAACACAAGGGTAGCAACTCTTTCTTTTAATGAATTAGAAAACGCCACGTGCGCTGTATGTTACAAGGGTAAGAATTGTTTCCGGAGACTTTTTGTTCAGTTACTTAGACACAGGTCACGCATGCCCTGGGGCTGAGGAGTAGACTGCTTCCTGTCTGACGCCGCGAGTGCCCACCAGGAAACAGATGCACACGACTGATCCACACCTCGATGTCCAGCCCACTGACGCCGCGAGTGCCCACCAGGAAACAGATGCACACGACTGATCCACACCTCGATGTCCAGCCCAGGACGGAGGAGGCACCTGGGTGCCGAGACAGCCCCAATGCCTTCCACAGCGGGCAGAGCCAGGGTTCTGGAGCCAGACCGCCAGCCTCTTCCTGAGCGACGGCTGCAGGACAGAGCCTGGGTGCCGGACCCCAAAACCTCACGTGCCGACGGATGCCAGCTGTGTGTGCCCTGTGCTGGCGGTCCCCATCTAACGCTGCCCGGGACCCCAAGTCCCACCCGCTGCCCATCCTGGAAAGCGCACGATGGCCCAGGGAAAAGAGGATTCCCACCAACCTCACCGGTGTCGTGGTCGAGAAAGCACGTCACACGCTCAAGGGAGTGATGTAGGTGTACTCGTGCCAGTGCACGCGTGAGTGTGCACGTGTGTGTAGATGTGTGCTCATGTGAGCATGTGCACGCGTGTGGGGTACGCGTGTGCACTCACCCACACACACCATCGTGGTGCCGGGCTGGGGGTGGAAGGTGCCTGGATCTCTTCCCCAAGTGACTCGGGGGGCAGAAGCCAGAGAGGAGCCCCAGGGATGCACGACAGTCACTGGACGGTGAGATCCGGGGGAAAGCAGGGGTCGCTGAAGGCGAGGGAGGCGTGGCCAGCCCTCCAGGTGTCCCAGCAATCCGGGCCAGGCCGGGGCAGCCGAGGAGCGGGTGCTGGGAGCACCAGAGGCGCTGCCCTCTGCACCCAGTCCAGCCGGTGCTCCCCTGAGGCCGCATCGGGGCTGTGCTCGGCACCTCCCTTTCTGCCACCCTGCGAGGGGCTCCCCACTGCTCCCTGTGCCCCGCCGGAAGCCGGAGGGCCAGTCGCATGTCCACATGCTCCACAAAGTAGGCGTGTCCCGAGATGTGAGTCTGCACAGGATGTGCTAACGAGGAAGGGGGCCCACGAAGCTACAGATCCCACCCAC
Organism: Tursiops truncatus; assembly: GCF_011762595.2. Lineage (NCBI taxonomy): Eukaryota > Metazoa > Chordata > Mammalia > Artiodactyla > Delphinidae > Tursiops > Tursiops truncatus. Next base: position 836,854 of record NC_047036.1, on the reverse strand, counting down.
GGCGCCAGGCCAGGCTCAGCAGCCACAGCGGACGCGAGTGCCTCTGCAGAGCCGCCGCCAGGGCTGGCCGCGAGTGCCCCTGCAGAGCCGCCACCAGGGCTGGCCGTCCAGATGGTCACTCCTGACCCCTGGCCGGGTTGCTGACCGCTCGCCCCACACAGGAGGGGCTGCTCCGCCGTTGGGCACTGCCCCCGTCATCCTCCCCGTTTCTCATGGGAGTGATGCTAAGCCGTTGCCTCACTCGTGAGGTTACTTTAACTAAAACCGAATGAGCTGGGTGGCCAGGTGCAGATAACGCACAAACATGCCAGGCCCGGCCACCGGCCTGGTGCCCAGCTCGGGCTCCCGTCCAGCCAGACGGGGGCCGGCCCTTCCCTGGCCCAGGCCTGAGTGTCCCCACGCCCCTCCCTCTCCAGCCCTGCATGCCCCTCCTCCCTCAGCCCCCCTCACTGGGCCGGCCAACCGTCCGCCGGACCTAGGGTGTGCCAGCCCAGCCTGTGTGGGTGGACAGATGGACACCTGACCCAGCCCAGCCCGGTCACTGGAAGACGGTGTTTTGACTGAGAACCGTCAGGCGTAGAGCTGTGCCCTAGTTAGGGCGTTTGTTTTGCACAGAGATGAGTGAGCCATCCTGAAATTGCTCTGTATTTATTCTAGAATTAGGCAAGCAGGCAAACGCGTAGGTAATCAGAACGGCTGCACAGTTTGCAAGTTCTGTTCAAAATGAGAACGCGGGGCCCTTGCTCAAAACTCGCTCAGAATTTCAGGACGGCAACAGCAGAGCCGCAAACCCTCCAAGCACGAGGCCCTGGATAATGCGAGTCTGGGCTGGAGGAAGGAGCCGCAGGTCAGCAGGGGAAGGGGGAGGGGGGCTGCCGCCCCACATGGGAGTCCGCACGCGCTCAGGACTGTGACACAGATATGGGTGTAGACACGCACGGCCAGGCAGGCGGGCGGAGACCTGGGCACACGTGTGTGTGGAAGCATGTTCTGAGCTCCGGTCTCAGACGCCGCAGCGCCCAGGTGGGCATGGAGCCCACTCTGAGCCCAGACCGCAGTTCCGAAGATCCTTCTCCCGCCAGAGGCATCAGGGCGCCCTGGAGAAACCGCCGATTCCAGAGCTCAGGCCCAGAAGGCGCCAGTGAGCCTGGTGTGTCCTTCGGGGCCACAATGGGGGGCCCATGGGAAGGACAGAGCCACCCCGAAGGGCTCCCGAAGGCCAAACCTGGGACGAGCTGACCAAAGAATAACAATAATGACAGTGACGGGTTACAGACTCCTGCCTCAGCCCAGGCTGCCCTGACAAACACCACAGATGGGTGTTTAAACAGCAGGCAGATTTCTCACGGCCCCGGAGGCTGGAGGCCCCAGGCCACGGGGCTGGCAGGGTCCTCACGCAGTAGACACAGACACCAGTCCCACCACGGGCCCCACCTGCGTGGGCTCGTCTGAACCTAATCACCTCCAAGGCCCACCTCCCCATACTTCCCACTGGGGGTCAGGGCTTCAACATACGGATTTGGGGCACACAGATGTGTAGTCCATCACACCAGCTAGGAAAACAAATGCCCAGATAAGGAGGAGAAGCCGAATTACGGTTCATAAACGCAGAAGGGCCAATGGGCTCAGAACGGCCACTCAGCAAACACCACAGTGATCACTGTGTTAGGCCAGAAGCATCTAGGGATGTAAAAATTGGTGGGAAATTATGATGAGACGTGAGATAGTCTCCCCATGAGACAGCGAACGGAGACGCAGCAAGTTCACGGTGGAGCAGACCACCTGCCGCGCACACGCGGACAAGAGGCCCCCAGAAGGGCCCAGTGCCGCCCCTGTGGGTTCCTACCCAGGGGCGCATCCTCAGCGTGGCCGCAAGGCAGCAGCAGACGAGTCCCAGCTGACAGGCCTAGCCTGGGCCAGTGTCCCCCAAACGTCCAAGAATGAGGTCTCCTTGGAGGAGACCCAGGAGACATGGTGACTAAACGCCATGCACGTCCTGCGGTGGGTCCTGCTCAGATGAGGCCACGTTGCACCGGTGTCAACAGTGCTCACGGAGCTGGGTCGGTGTTCCCTTCCCCACCGTGAGCGGGGCATGGTGGCGATGGAGTCGTTGGCTCCGGGGGTGCAGCTGCAGGACATGCCGGAACACCCTGTGCGGTTTTGCTTTTTTATGAGTCCAAAGTCATTTCCAAACAAACAGTTAGAACGTGACCCTGAAGTAAACGATGTTCCTTTGTCCTTGGCGTATACCTCACTGACACACAGTGTGAGCGCTGTGCTCGAAGGCTTCGACTTGCATGGTTACGTCACCGCCGCTTTGTCCTACGGCTGTGCCCGCGTGCAATGGCACCTCCCCAAGTTCATGTCCACCCAGACCCAGAACAGGCCCTTATTTGACGTAGGGTCTCCGCAGAAGTGGGTGGCCAGGACGAGGCTGTACCGGGTGGCGCGGGCCCAGTCCAGCACGGGCGTCCCGTAAGAAGAGGGCGGGCATGCAGAGGGGAGCCGCGGGAACAGGAGGGTGGCCCCTGCCCAGGGACCCAGCCCCGAGCTGCCAGAGCGGGGCAGGTTCTCCCCAGGCCTCAGCGGGAACCACCGTCTGGCACCTGCTCCCAGACAAGAGACAATAAACCCCTGTCGCTTTAGACCCTGCAGTTTGCGAGCTCGCTGGGCAGCCCCAGGCGCTTGTTCCCATCGCCTGTTTCTTTTTTTTTTTTTCTTTTTTTCTTTTGGCCACAGCACGCAGCATGCGGGATCTTAGTTCCCTGGCCAGGGATCGAACCCATGTCCCCCGCAGTCCTGCAGTGGAAGCGCGCAGTCCTAACCACTGGACAGCCAGGGAATTCCCAGCGGTTGCCCGTTTCTTTCTTTCTAACGATATGATATTATTCCATGTGTGGGAACTCCACGCCCTTAAGTGAGAAGACGAGGCCGATTCACCCGAGGCTGGCCGTCCTCAACCCCGACGGCTAGATCAGTGCTTCCATCATTACAGTGTCGCACAGAGCATCCCCCGCCCTGGAAGTCCTCTGCGCTCTGTCTGCTCATCGCTCCCCACAGCCCTGGTGACCCCTGATGCTTTCACTGTATCTGTAGGTTTATCTTTTCCAGAATATCGTACATTTGGAATCACACCGTCTGTAGCCTTTTCAGATTGGCTTCCTTCACTCGATCATATGTATTTAAGGTTCCCCAGTGTCTCTTCACAGCTTCATAGCTCACTTCTTTTCAGTGTCTGATGTACCACAGTTTATTTACCCCGTAACCTACTAAAGGACACCTTGGTGGTTTCCAAGCTTTGGCAGTTATGAATAAAGCTGCTATAGACGTCCATATGCACGTTTTTGTGTGGACATAAGTTTTCACCTCCTTTGGGTAAAGAGCAGAAAGTCTGATTGCTGGATCGTATGGTAAGAGTAGGTTTACATTTGTACAAAGCTGCCCAACTGTCTTCCGAAGCGTCTGTACCACGTTGCGTGCCCACCAGCGTGAAGGAGGTTCCCGTAGCTCCACGTCCTTGTGAGCATTCGGTGCCGTCGTGTTCTGGATCAACAGGTGCATGACGGTGTCTCGTTGTTGCTTAACTTGCACAGAGGATGTGAAGCATCTTTTCATATGTGAATCTGTCATCTGTGTATCCTCTTTGGCAAGGTGTATATTCAGATCTTTTCCAATTTTTAAAATGGGGTTGCTGGTTTTGTTATTACTGAGTGTAAAGAGTTCTTTGCATATGTTGGATAACAGTCCTTTATCAGATGCGTGTTTTGCAAATATTTCCTCCCCATCTGTGACTTTTTTCATTCTCTTAGCTTTCACAGACACTTCATTAGTTTCAACAAATCCCAACTCATCAATTCTTTCTTTCATAGATCATACTTTTGTTGTTGGGTCTAAAAACTCATCTCCAGACCTGAGGTCATCTAGGTTTCTCCCGTCTTATCCTCTGGGAGTTTCATAGTTTTGTAGTTTCATTTTAGGTCCCTGATCCATTTTGAGTTGATTTTGTGAAGGGTGTGAGGTCTCGATTCATCTTCTGTGTGGACATCACTTGTCCCAGCACCATTTGTCGAAGAGACTGTCTCTGCTCCGTTGCGTTGTGTTTGCTCCCTTGTCAAAGGTCAGTGACCACATTTATAGGGTCTGTTTCTGGGCTCTGTTCTGTCCGTTGATCTATACGTCTTTTCCGTCCCCGACACCGCAGTCTCGGTTACTGTAGCTTCACAGTAAGTCCTGGAGTCGGGTGTCGTCCGTCCTCCAACTCGGTCCTTCTCCTTCAATGTTGCCTTGGCTGTTCTGGGTCTTTTCCCTCCTCTCCATGTTAATTTGAGAATCACTTTCTTGACATTCACTTACAATAACTTGCTGGGATTTTGATTGGGTACACTTCATTTTAAATGGTTAAACTGACTGATTTTTATTTGTTCTACTGAATTGTAAACTGTAACTAGAAAGGCTTTTCTCCCCTGTGTTTTCCTCTAGAACTTAACGTTTCATTTTTTTGTATTTATATCTCTAGTCCTTTGGGGGGTTATTCTGGTGTAGAGTATGAGCTAAGGATTCCGTTTTATCCTTTTCTAATGGCTGCCCAGTTGTCCCAAGAATATTATTTTCGAAAGTCCATCTTCTCCCACCTTTACCATAGGCCAAATGTCTATGTGCATCTGATTCTATACCTCCTATTCCACTGGTCTGCTGTCCAAAAACTGAAATTTCAAATATTCAGACCAATAGAAGAATTTTCAAGAATTAATGACGAAAACCCTCATCTCCATCCACCTGGGCACAAGAAGGGGCCGAGAGTGGCCTCCAGGGCGTCCTCTGCTGCTGTCGCCTCTCGGGTGGCACACGTTCCGTGGTCACCATTCCCTCGGCCGTCGTAGAGGATGTTCACTGGCCGTCCGTGAGTCCCAATCTTGCCGACCTTGGTGCCTGCCTTTTATAACAAACATTTTCCCGTCGCCTCTTGCTCTGCCGAAATGAAAGTCAGGGTCAGTGTTACCTACTTGTACGTATCATTTCGGAAAGATCAATGTAATGGCCTGTCATAAAGGAGCAGAGGGTGAATAAGTTTGCACGTGCAAACAGGTACTTTGGTACCTAGATGCACAGATGCCTCCCCTGGAAGGCAAGGTATTGGACCCAGCATCCCCATCGTGGTGCTGTGGGACTGCAGCCGCGGGGAGGGCAGGTGACACGAGTGCCCTGTTGTCCAGAGTGACGGCCACTACCTGCTTGTTCTCCACAGAGCCGAGCACCGTCCTCCCCGACCACCTTATTGCAAATTCCTAGAAAGATCAGACTTGTTAAAAACATGCAAAAATTATGTGTTTATATGTAAATAATCAGAATCTGGGCTCAAGCTTTCCACCGGGTGTCCGGCAAGACCTTGCGAACCGCTCACACAGGGCCAGGGCACCCTAACGACCAGGCATGGGGCCACCAGCCAAAGGCCCACAGCGTCCAGCGCAGCCCTTGGGCCTGGTCCCCCCCGGCAGGGGGCACCGGGTCACAGGGGAAGACAGAGGGAGGAGAGTGACAAAGGCGGTGGGGGAATCTACGTAACTGGCTGCCTGGACCCATGGCCACGCGGCACCACCGTGCAGCACCTGCCTGTGCGCGAGGCCCAGCCGCCTCCTTCAGCCCTTGGCCCCCGTCAGAGGCCGTGGTTGTCACCAACGTGCCCATCTAACACCGGCTTTGACGCTGGACAGAGGCGGAAAGAGCCGGCTGGACGTGTTAATTCTTGCCCAGGGTCTGTCTTCCTCAGGCCTCTCCTCACCGAGATGACGACCAGGACGGCGGAGCAAGTCGGGCTTCCACCCTGAAGGGCGATGAATGGACCCTGCCTTCCCCTGGGTAGATAATCCCAGCCCCTACCCTGCCAGACTCCGCCCCTCCCTCCCTGACTCCCCCCCAATCCCCTGCGGGGTGACTGCAGGTCCTGGCCGCATTGCACCCCAGGATGGCAGTCTCCTCGCGGCGCTGAGCGGCCGGCCTTCTCTGCCAACTCCCCGTGTCCTTCTCTTCCCTCTGCTCTCCTCCCTCGGCCTCAGGACCTTCCACATCCAGACTGCTTGGTCTCGACCTCCTGTCCCCGGAGCCGTCACCTTCCACCCACCTCGCCCCATGTGGCCTCCTCTCTCTGGCTGTCTTTCCAGTCCTCTGGGGTCATTCACCCCATCACTGCCACCCCAGCCATTGGTCGGGCTGCTGTCACGCCCCCTTCCCCCAACGCAGACCCCACGTTTTGGGCCTGAGCCCCTCCTTCCACGCAGCCGGCCCTCCGTCACCTGACAGGCCAGCCGCACTGCACTCAAAGCTCCAAACACGCCCAAACCCGGCGGCAACTGTGCCCCCGACGTCACCCACCTCCCAAACCCGTAAGGAGCTCCCATCCGCCCGCTCCTATTGCCACCTGAGACCGCGGGCCCCCGAGCCCCCGTGCCTGGTGAGAATGGGGTCCTGGAGGGCGCCCTGCCCTCTCCGTCTGCTGCACATGCGCGGCCCTGCTCCGCGGAGGCCTCCGCGCCCTGTGCTCTGCAGCCCTGCTCGGCGGAGGCCTCCGCGCCCTGTGCTCTGCAGCCCTGCTCGGCGGAGGCCTCCGCGCCCTGTGCTCTGCAGCCCTGCTCGGCGGAGGCCTCCGCGCCCTGTGCTCTGCAGCCCTGCTCGGCGGAGGCCTCCGCGCCCTGTGCTCTGCAGCCCTGCTCGGCGGATCCCCAGAGCTTTGGCCTCTGCGGCTCCCTACATGGCGGCACCCCGCCAGCCCTGACTGGCACCTGCAGTTGCCCTGCTGGCCACCCGCCCCTGCCGGTCCGCTCCCCCAGCCCCGGGACTCGCCAGTGCTGGCATCCTCCTTCGGGTGTGCATGTCGGGGACCGCACGGCAGCCTGGGGTGACAGCACACCCACCGTCGCCAGGGGCCCGGGAGGATGCAGCCGTGGCCAGGGCTGTGCCCCGCTCCGAGGGACTGCGAGGGCCTCCCCAGGGACCCCTGAGGCCATCTCCCCGTCCTTCTCAGCACCTCTCTCTGCAGGTGAACCCTGAGCTGCGGGGCATTAGACGTCCACAGCACCACATCTGCCAGAGTCTTGCCCCCCCCCCCCCCCCCCCCCAGGCAGCCCGCCCTGCCCCCAGGTCATGTGACATCATCCCTGTGCGGGGGAGGGGGAGGGAGGGAGGGAGGCAGGAGGCACCCTCTTGCTGCAAGTCCCCCCCCACCGGCCCCGCCCCAGGTCTGCTCTGTGTCCCGGTGCTGGCGGTGCCGGGTGATGTTCTGCAGCTGCTGGCTGTGCAGTGCGAGGGTCCCGAGACCACCCTGAGGTTCAATGACTCACTAGGACTCAGCTCAGCAAAACTGACTTATGACTTATGACAGCCAAGCGCCCAGATTACAGCCAGCCGGCGGGGGAGGGGTGTGCAGGGGGAAGACACAAAGGCAGGGCCCAGGGGAGCCCGGGCACCCTCCCTCCGAGGAGTCCTGGACGGTGACAACACGCCCGGGGGGCGACGGCCAGGGAGCCCAGCCTGAGCCCTTGAGTCCAGGGTTTTATTTGGTGTGACCACATGGCGTGGCTGACCTGAGTCATGTTCCCTGGGCCAGGGAAGCAAGGATGCTCGCATCAGGCCAGACATTCCAGGGCCTTGGAGTCGGGGGCAAAGGGCCAGGCCTCACCTGGGCAGGGCAAACCCTCCGCCGCACAGGCCGGGCCCTGGACGTCGGCTGACAGCCTCAGTGTCTGCCTCACGCTGGTCCTGGAGATGGTGGTGTGTACGGTCCCGGTCAGAGTTTTAGTTAATTCAGGTGGGGACAAGGGACTGGCCAATGGAGCTTCTGCTCTTCTGGAGAAAAGACAGCAAATTCTGAGACACTTATAGCTTATACTATACTATACTATACTAGCTTATACACTTATAGGAGGGGCCCTGAGTCAGCTTAAAGGGAAGCAAAACTCGAGATCAAATCAACAGAGACGTGAAAACTGGAGGCCACCAGTGAAGAACTGGAAAACCTCAGATCTTAACTCAGGCTGGAAAGAGAGACGTTGAGAAAAGATGTGAAGGAAGAGAAAGCTAACCGTTTAGAACAAGACTACCTGGTGGCCAGAGGAGCATGACCCAGAGCTCCCTGGGGACGTGTCCAGCTGGGAGTAGCTGAAGGGAGTGGTCTCGGAAGCCCACCAGGAGATGTACGGCCGCAGACAGCAAGGAAGGCTCCCTGAGTCACGGGATCCCTCCTCACCCACGCACCCCAGACAGAACGGGCGACTGGGGAGGCCCAGGGCCCACCTGAGGTCACATGGCTGTGCACCAGCTCGGGTGGACGTGTGACGGGGGTGACTCTCCCGGGGACAGCATCTCACAGACGCACTCTGTTCAGACAGAAATGTAGTTATTTCGTGAGCAGATCGTCTCCTGTTCTCTGAGTGCTGGACGCCGTACGGAGGGCTTGCAGTTAACGTTTCTGCCCAACCCCCCGCCACGGTGAACCGCACGGAGTTTGCCTGAGCAGCTGACGTCACTGGAGACATTTGGGACCCAAGGTCCACCGAGCGAGGGCTGTGCTCACTCTGCGATGAGATGTGAGTGCTGGGCTGACCAGTCCAGCCTGGAAGAAAGCCCTGCTCACAGCTCTAACGAGCTCAGTGTAAGCAAGGCCAGGCCCGAGACGATGTCAGCGGGAGAGGCCGGGCGGGGACACTGTGCGGGACGCCACCCACCCCCAGGAGACCGGCCCCAGCCGTCCAGGTCTTGAGCACGGGGCCCGGCCTCTCTGTGCCCATCCCACTCCCGCTGCTAAAAGGCTCCCTCGCTCCCGCCTGGCCCTCGCCCTGCGCTGGGGCAGCCTCTCTGGACTCAGCCCCAGCTCCCTGTGCGCACCTGCGGCAGGTGTGCAGAGACTCCGTGCCCTCTGGGAGGGATCTGCACCCTCGCAGTGGGGTCTCCACGTGGAAGATCCAGGGCTGTCGATTTTGCTCTCAGTCCTGGGCGGGGTTGTTATAGCAACAATCAGGGCCCAGGGCTGGAGCTCAGACAGAAACATCAGAGCACAAGGGAAGCAGGACAGAGCTCCAGACGTGGCCATGTCAAATTGGCCTCTTCCTGCCACGAAGGGCTATTTCCTGAAGGTTTGGGGCCTTCAAAAGCTGTTTGGCTCCCCGCATGTTCCAGAGAAGAGAATCTATTATTTGTTCAAAAACACGTTTCCAGTACCGACACGGAGTCATATTAGAAGCTCTGCAGGAAGGTTCGCCCAGCTATCTGTGAGATGATGACAGGGCTGAGTGCTCTACGGCTGAAACCTGTCATCACATTGATCTTCCTCCTGGAAAGCTGGTCCGTCCATGAGGGTACAGCGGGGCGGACCACCAGCACCTCGCTGGGGGCAGAGGGATCTACGGGTCTGCCTCCCGAGCCCCTCAGGACACGACCCACACCAGCCCCGCTCGCGCAAGGACGGCGCACGCTGCCCCCGGGGTGGGGACTGCGCCCTGGGGCCAGGGCCAATCCAGCTGTGAGAGAAGCAGAGGGCGTCCAACTCCTGAGAGGGTGAGAGCCGCTGCACCCGCTTGTGTGCACCCCTCCCTTCCCGTGACCTCACACTCCTGCCCGCCATCTCCTCTAAGCCTCGAAACAGCCGATTTTGGTGACATTCCAGGAGGATTCGCAATGGAGTTGGAGGAGGGGCTGTATGGGATGAACTGTTTCCCTCCAAACTTACATGTTGACGCCCTAACCCCCAGGACCCCAGAATGTCACTGAATTCAGACATAAGGTCTTTAAAGAGGTAATCAAGCTGAAAGGGGTCACCAGGGAGGGCGCTAATCCAATCCGAGCGCTGTCACTGCAAGAAGAGATTAGGACACAGGCAGGGACAGATATGAGGGCACAGTGAGGAGATGGCCCTCAAAGAGACCTTGATCTTGGGCCCCCAGCCTCCAGAACTCAGACAAGGGATGTCAGCTGCTGAAGCCATCACGGCAAACCCACACGGACCCAGAGCCAGACCCTTCTGACCCTCCCTCCAGGCCGGCCAATGCCTCACAGGGCAGCCGTCCAACAAACGATGGTCCGGCGGCCAGGACAACCTAGTAGGACCTGGCTGGCCCTTCGTGCTGGGCTCTGGGCCGCGGGTTTCCAACATCTGCTCTCCTCAACTCTCCGCCAATAGGCGGATTATCCCGATTTCACCAAAGGTAACTCTAGGAGGAGTTACACGTCTCACCTGAAAGCTGAGTCCAGTGTCCAGGACTGACTGGTCACGGCCAACTTCACTCCGCGAGCTGTGACCACACCTAGGAATACAAGCCAACCCACCCCAGGGGAGAAGGGGCCCAGAGGCCGGCACCCACCCCATTCGGCGCCTCCGATCTGTTCCTGCTGTTTCCACATAGCAGCACCTCAACTGCATTTCTCACAGTTTCTCTTCACAGGGTTTTATTTTTGCTGATAAATAAACCCTGCAGAGTCACCTCCGATGCGTCAGGATGAATGGGCTCAGGAAACACCCCAAGTTCAGCACAGAATGGGGCTCAGAGCAGCCACAGCTCTGCTCCAACACGGCCAGGCGTCTCTCGTCTTCAGAGAGACACCCACGAAAACTCCCACCACGTAACAGCACCTCACCTGTCAGACTGTTTGACACTGGACACTGAACGCAGAGCACCAGAAGAGCACGCACGCTCACACTGGCGGTGAGAATCTGAGCCGTGTGCCAGCCGGGGAAGAAACGTGGCTGCACCTGGTGAGAACACCTGCACCTACCATCTGAACCTACGCCTCCACCTCTCAGAACCTATCTCAGACACACCGTCAAAAACTATGAGAAATTGTATATTCAAGGGTATGCATTACAGCCCTAGTCTTAGTAACTAAAGACTGGAAACAACCCAGTTGTCTATCAACATGGAGACCATTGAATAAACTGTGGTACATCCACAAAATAGAGACGTGTGGCTGTAAAGAAATACAAGAAACACCACTATTTACCATAGGGTGTTTTCTCCAGATGCAGGTAAAAAAAAGAATTAAAAACTCAATGGAGGGCTTCCCTGGTGGCGCAGTGGTTGAGAGTCCGCCTGCCGATGCAGCGGACATGGGTTTGATCCCTGGTCCAGGAAGATCCCACATGCCACGGAGCAACTAAGCCCGTTCACCACAGCTACTGAGCCTGTGCTCTAGAGCTCGTGAGCCACAACTACTGAAACCCGTGAGCCACAACTACTGAAGCCCGCACTCCTAGAGCCCATGCTCCACAGCAAGAGAAGCCACCGCAATGAGAAGCCCGCTCACTGCAACTAGAGAAAACGCACGCACAGCAACAAAGACCCAACGCAGCCAAAAATAAATAAATAAAATAAATAATTTTTTTTAAAACTCAGTGGAACTTCTAGAGATGAAAACTATAACATCTAAAATGAAAAATTCACAGGATAAGCTTAAGAGCAGTTTGGAAACTGCAAAAATATACCAGGGAGCTTGAATACATAGCTTTAGAAAGTACTCAAACCTAAGCAAGGAGAGGAGATAAAACCCGAAAAAGTCAACAGCCTCACTGACATTGGGAGAGCAGGCTGTCTAACATACACGTCAACGTACATACCCCAAAGAAGAGGCAGACGAAAAGTATTTGAAGAAATCCTGGCTGCAACATTTTAAAGTTTGATGAAACTCACAAATTGAATAAGTTCAACTGGCCTCACGCAGGACAAACAAGGGAAACTGCTACAGCAAACTGCCGAAAACCAGCGACTTTTTATAAAAATTCTAAAGGCAGCCAGAGAAAATAGACAGCCTACATAAAGTGAAACAAAGGTAATATAGCTATAACCGCTAACCTCTCATCAGAAACAATGCAGACTGGAAGATAATAAAACAATATTCTTTAACATGCTGGAAGAAAAAATGCCCATCAACCTAGAATTATACACTTAGTGAAAATCTTTCCAAAAAGTGAAGGCAAATTAAAAAGAGTCTCATACAAGCAATAGTTGAGAGAATTTACCACCAGCAGATTGGCAGAACAAGAAATGCTAACGGAAGTTACTGAGGCTAAAGGAATAAACACCAGCTAGAAGCCAGCATATGTACACGAGAGCCAAGAGCACAGGTGTATGTACAGAAACAAAATGTATCTTTGCTCATTTTAAATTTACTTAAAATATAGTTGAATGTTTAAAGCAAAAACAACAATGGACTCGATGGCGTACCTGGAAGTGAGGGGGTACGGAGGAGGTTTCTCCCCCCGATGGCAGCCCCCTCCCTTATCCTGGGAACCTGGGTCTGTGGACTCCATCCAAGGCTGTCCATAGTCATTCATCCTCAGGGGCGTGGTGAGTAGTTCTTGGGCCCAAAAAATAAAATAAAAACTTGGGATCATACCGGGAGTCCACTCCACTTGGGAATTACCATGAATGAAGTAAAGAAAGGCCCTTGGGCGGTGGGGGGGCTCCATGCAGCCCTGGGCGCAGCAGCTGCTTCCCCTCTTTCTCCAGGTGACCCCACGCCGTGAGGAAACAGCGCAGAGCACCCGGCTGTGACGGCCTGAGTGGTGTGTGTGTGAGCACTGGGGTTCTGATCTCACACAGCGCCCGGGGCTGACATTTGAGGGGCCCTGAGAATAAGCCTCACTCTGGAGGAAAGGGATTAGCATTCGAGGGACCCCAACCAAATGCCCACCCTCAACAGTAAGTTCTCCAGATATCACCTACAAACCAGCACCAGGAGGGCCGCTCAGAAACAGGAGAGCTGTCATGAGGAACTTTCCAACACTGAGTATTTTTTGTGGGTGGGAAAGAGAACCCCGTGGGAGCCACATCCTCACCAAGAGGGCTGGGCATCGGACACAGGGCGTGACCTGGAGTCTGGAAGCTGTGTGGGCCCCAAGCTCCCACACACCAAGGCCTTTTCATAGCTCCTGGACGCACAAACAGCGGGACACCCAGCTCTGCGGGACGGCTCTCCTCCCTGCAGAACAATAACCAGCTGCACCTGGAACGGAGTTCAAACTGGATCAAAGCTCAGTCTGCAAGATTGGGAGAGGGATGTGAAGCTGCATCCTAGAGCCCCCCCCACTGAAGGCCGGCTGTATCCTGGCCTCTGGATGCCATGAGATGCCCTGCCCTGGGTACCGCACCCATCCCCTTGTAGGCTCACAAAACTGGAGGTGGCCTTTGTTCCCTGCAGACTAAGAGGCCTATAGCATGCCTTCCTCCGCTGCACAGAGTAGAGCACCGAGGGCAAAGCTGCAGGGTGTAGGGCAGCCCAGCCCTGAAGGTGCTCCCCAAGTGTGGCAGGAGCACAGCGCACGACAGCTGAGGGCAAAGGGCTGGTAAGCCTGCTACGGAGGATGGATTTTATACTCAGGGTGACAGGAGTCAGCAAAGGGTTTCCAACAGGAGGGCAGGTGTGCTGAACAGGGAGCAGGCGGGAGGGGAAGGTGGAGACGGGGGTCCAGCTACATGCTATTCCAATGGCGGAAGCCAACATGGCCACAAGAAGATGCTACAGGGGAGGGTGAGTACGTGAGGGTGCAAGAGGCAGGGAAAAGTCTCCGATGCCCCTAAGTCTCTGACCCATATCCCAGGGGGGTGACCCAGAGCCACCGCTGCACTCCGCCCCTGATGCCTTGCTCCTGGGAGGCCTCCATCCCTCCACCGTCTCTGCAGCAGCAAATCACCCTCCCATCTACTCAGCGAGCCCCCACCCCCTTCTCTGAAGCCCTGAGCAATTTATTGGGTCTTTAACAGCATCTACTGTTTCTATAAACGCTTAGCAATGTTTTGATTGTGAGACAGAAGGAAAAGAGAAGTGGATGTGAATGCGAATGAGGATGGCGCATTCTCCATCACAGAGGGCCGGCCACTGGGCATGGGAGGCTCCAATGAATCAAAGGTCCTGATTCCACGGACTCTTTAATGCAAACAGGAAGAGCACGTGCCCTTCCAGGGGCCAACTGGGCAGCTTTCAACAGCCTGGACAGGGGGAATGAGTTCCCTCACTCCCTGGAGCCCCAGCTGAGCTCTCCCTCTAGCGGGCGGGGGGGCTGGCCCTAAGGGGAGCTACTGAGGATCCGGTCCAGCCCTCAGCAGCCTCGGCTCCTGGGAGGCACTGGAGGGTGATTGAAAAGAAAAAAAGAAAAAAGAAAAAAAAACTGTTCACATATTGAGATATAGGGAAGTCGTTCTGGCTTATATATGAATTAACTTGAATTTGATGCTAACTAAAATAGCCTGTTTGTGGCCTATGAGACATACATTGTACATCTGCTTTAATTATTAGAAAAAAAGGACACATTGACCAGAAGTAAAGAATGTCCATGTTAAAAAAAAAAGATTAAATGGCGCTCTTCCTGGGACGCCAATGCTGGTCCTCCTTTGATAAGAAGCCCTTCCCAGGCGCCAAGGCCATACTGATTCGCTGTTTACGTGCTGATCTGTTCTCTTTATTAAAACCTTGAAGAAATGTTATCTGACTTGTTTAATGTTCTTTGTTCTGACGAAATATAAAACTGTGCCGAAAATCATGCTTATCCGGAGCAGTTTCTCGGGGAAACCTGGTAAGCGGGCTTCTGGGCTAGTCCTCAGCTTGGCTCAAATAAAACTCTTTTCTATTGTTATAGATTGTTTATCGATTACTTTCGTTGACAAGGGCCTCGGCCCTTCATTTAGAAATGCTGTGTTTTTCTTCAAAGGCGCCCCTCTGGGGGTTCATATTTAAAGACGACGGAAATCAACACGAAAGGGTCGCTGACTTTAGTGAGTCTATTTCTTTTCTCTTCCATTTTTCACGTTGACATAACGCCAGACTCAGAATGGCTGAGAACAGCGCACACCCCCGCCGCGTCTCAGGCCCGGCTCCTCCGCGTTCACACGCCGCCCCGCCGTTTGGCCCGGGTGCGAGGGTCCCTCCCGCTTCTCCGGTGGTGGCGGCGTTGGAGAGCCCTGCGCCCCGGCCCTCCCGACGCCCCCGCCCCACAGGTGCCCTGGGACCCGCCGAATTGCCAGCGCCCGGACCCCGCGGGGTACGCCGGGAGGACGGCGCAGGCGGGTGACGATAGCGTCGCGCCACTCACGCAGGCGTGCGCGCGTGCGCGGCGGCGGCAGGACTACGCTTCCCAGGGGGCCGCGCGGCGCGCCCACTTCCGGCGGGCGGCGCGGGCCCGGAAGCGGCGCACCGGCGAATCCCGCAGCGACAGGGCGGCGGCGGCGGCGGCGGGAGCATGCGGGGCGGCTGGCGGCCCGCGGCGCGCAGCGCGTTCTTTCCCCGGCGGTGGCGGCGGCGCGCAGCGGCTCTCGCGTGAGCGGCGGCGGCCGGAGCGGCCGGCAGGGCGCCGGAAGGGCGGGCGGCGGGGCCCGCGGCTGTGAGGCGGGCCGGGCCGGGCGGCGGCGGCGGCGGCGGCGGCGGCGCCATGTGGAGCGGCCGCAGCTCCTTCACCAGCCTGGTCGTGGGCGTGTTCGTGGTGTACGTGGTGCACACCTGCTGGGTCATGTATGGCATCGTCTACACCCGCCCGTGCGCCGGCGACGGCAACTGCATCCAGCCCTACCTGGCGCGGAGGCCCAAGCTGCAGGTGAGCGCCGGCCTTCGCACCTGACCTCTGATCTCGGGCTGGGCGGGGCCGGGCCCTTCGCACCTGAACCTGACCGGGTCTGGGCAGAGTTCTCTCCTCCCCGCCCCCGAATCGTAAAGCTCCTGACCCCGCACGCTGGCCCCCGTGCCCCTCTTCACCCCATCACATGGCGTCCAGAGTCCCTGTACCCCTGCCCCGTTCATCAGGCAGCCACACACTTTAGCAGGTTGTTCCTTTGCAGCAGGCACGTCCCGGAACGTCCTGTCACCGGGCGGAGTTGTGTCCCTTGCGGAGTTAAGATGCACCTTTCCCTGTGTGGCTGGTCAGGTCTCTGTGTGCTTTCTGCCAGGGGCCTTGCCCAGCTGACTTTCTTGACGTCCTTTCCAGCTCAGCGTGTACACCGCCACACGGTCCAACCTGGGTGCCGAGAACAACGTGGACCTGGTCTTGAACGTGGAGGACTTTGACGTGGAGTCCAAATTTGAAAGGTATGGTTGTGGACAGGGTGACAGGCAGGCATCACTGACGTTGAGATTGTTGACAGGTCAGCGTTCTGCACGTGAGGAGGGTACCACGGAGAAGCAGCGGCACCAGCCATCTCGTGCACGGTAGAACGTTTTCATTGCAGGTGTGTGTGATACGCACACAAGCAAACTTTTTTACTTGAAAGTAGCAGACGCCGAGTTTGTCCTTTAGGAAGTAGCTTACCCAGCGTCTGACAGCTGTGGGATACGGTGCGGCCCTGGGGAGCTTCCAGAGGAGTGGGGATTATGGTGGGGACTACGTGGGGAACAGAGCTTACACACGCAGTTTCCCACAGAAAACAACTTGCGTTTTCCTGGCAGAAGTGGTTCAGTTATGTCGTCTAGAAGGGAAAAG
This sequence comes from Tursiops truncatus, assembly GCF_011762595.2. NCBI lineage: Eukaryota > Metazoa > Chordata > Mammalia > Artiodactyla > Delphinidae > Tursiops > Tursiops truncatus. The sequence goes on along the minus strand of NC_047036.1, from coordinate 820,407 downwards.
GGAAGGGGACGGAGGAAAGAATTTAGCAGAAAATCGTAATTAAGTGAAATGTAACTTTGCAACAGAGCAAGCAATATAAACGTTGACGTCTGTAGAGTGGCTTTTTGAAGCTGTATTTAAGCTATGGTTTTAGTTTCTTAAATTCTAGCAAGTTTAATTTTAAAGATCATGTGTTTGTCACAAGTTCTCCTCTTCCCTCTTGGCTGTCTGGGAGGCGTCAGAGTGAGCACCGGGGTGCGTGGTGTCTTGCGGGATACACATCCTCTTGCCGCTGCGGGGGCGGGGCAGGGGGCGGGGCACACACGTTTGGTGTTGGCCCCCTTAGCCTGTGACCTCAGCGCCCGGAATGCAGGCCTTTCAGCTTTGGGGCAGCTGCCGTGCTTGCAGGGCGTGTTCCATAGATGTGCGCACTCAGGACTTCAGGAACATCCAGGTCGCTGGGTTCCGTTTTTAGTATTTCTCAGCTAAAATTGGTTGGTCTGGGTTTGAAACAACATTTTTTGTAGAAATATTTGCATAGTCTCCACTCTGTGCACACACAACGTAATGTGTACGTGATTGAAATCATCATTTGTTTTGTTGCAGGACAGTCAATGTTTCTGTTCCAAAGAAAACCAGGAACAACGGGACGCTGTATGCCTACATCTTTGTCCATCACGCCGGCGTCCTGCCCTGGCACGACGGGAAGCAGGTGCACCTGGTGAGCCCGCTGACCACCTACATGGTCCCCAAACCGGAAGAGGTGAACCTGCTCACTGGGGAATCTGCCACGCAGGTGAGCGGAGCCGGCTGAAGGAAACCTGCTGAGCCCCTTGTAGTTCACACACACGTGTGTGCGCGTACGGTTTGCGTCTGGCGCTGGACTGACTGCTGGGAAGTGAGGCGATCAGATGTTACTGGCACATACGTTTTCAGCTCAGTAACTTCTCATGGGTTTGCAGATAAGTTTATGTCGAATTAGTGACGTGCAGTTTAAGTAGTTCAGTGATTTTTGTTTTTTATTTTTTCTGGCTGTGCCGTGTGGCATGCGGGATCTTAGTTCCCCAGCCAGGGGTCGAACCCGTGCCCCTTGTAGTGGAAGCGTGGAGTCTTAACCACTGGATCGCCAGGGAAGCCTGTTCAGTGACTTTCTTTACCCAGATGCCTTCTCAGGCCACAGGACCTCTCAGCCCCCAGAGAGCGTGTGTGCACCCCAATGGGTCCAGGGCAGCCCCTTCTGCAGAGCTCAGCTGCAGTCAGAACTTAGAGTTGGGAGACACTGCACTGTGTGTAGGACAGGACAACGCTTGAATATTTATTCTAAGGATATAACTCAAAATTATGAAAAAGGTGTGTGTGCAAATTGTATCTTGTACACCCATAGAAAGCTGTACGTACAGGGAAAGACTGGAGATCACATACGCGGTCATTACCGCAGTGGAGGGTGGGACGGAGCGATCCTGGTATTCGGGTCCGCGTTGAATGCAAGGGAAGTCATCCACGCCAGGGGCGGCAGCTTTCCAGGATGTGTCTGCAGCTGTCTCGTGTGTGTCCTTGGAAAGATCCCTCAGTTCTGTTTCCCTGGGGACCGCATGACACTGCCTCGTGGGCCTTTCTGGGGTGCCAGGCGGTGGTGTGAAGGGTGGAAGGAGTCTCTGGAACTTACAGGTGCTGAATAAACGTTAGCTGTCGCTAACGTTTTTAGTGTAACTGTTAGTGCTAAATTGTAGCTTTAGGGAGGAGATAAATATTAATAGAACGACACAGTTCACAGAGCTTCTCAGTTAGATCTGAAATCAAGATTTCCTTGGCGGGCAGAGTTTGTTTCTGAGTTCAGTAGCTTTAGGCTTGTTCCCTAGACATGGACGTGCCCCTTTCCAGACAGCGGGTGGAGCTGGTTTAGAAGCGGCTCCCTTCAGCCTCCTTGCAGAGGGCGGGGCTCTCAGCTCCAGCACCTCCTGCAAATGTGCCGGAGCCTCGTCCTTCTCGGAATCCCTGCTCCGCACAAGGGCCCGAAACAGGAGGCAGTGCGATCCAGGACCCCGTGGTGCGAAACAGCACACCCTTGTCTTCTGTTGCGAGAAGGAAGCGCGGGAATGAGAGTCGGGGAGCTGGCAGCCGTGGGTCCTCCCATATGCTCCGCTGGCCCTTCTTACGGTTGTGCTCTCGGCTCGTGGGCTGTTCCCAGGTGACAGTGCCAGCACCCTGCTGCCTCAGCCCCCCCGGGCCCCTCCCGCTCCAGCCTTGGTCTTTTCCTCTAAGTCAGTCCTTACGTGTAGCAGCAGATCGAGGCTGAGAAGAGGCCAGCGAGTGCCCTGGACGAACCCGTGTCTCACTGGAGACCAAGGCTGACCCTGAACGTGATGGTGGATGACTTTGTCTTTGACGGGGCCTCCCTGCCCGCCGATGTGCATCGGTACATGAAGATGTAAGTGCTGCTGGTCTGGCCGCTGAGCTGAGGCCCGGACGGTGGGAAGGCCACCGTAGTTCACATTCACCTGCCCAGCTTTGCGCATCGCTCGTTCACTCCCTGAGCGGACAGCAAAGGGGTGACCTGGTGGGTGGCGGGTGGAGGGATCGAGGCCGGCCAGAATCCTACAGCAGATGGGCCGTGCCCACATTCCTGAGCCCTCTCTGTGACGGGGGGCCTGGGGTGCTTCCTGGAGCGCCCCAGCCTGTCCCTGCTCCCCGGGTGTCTTGCTGATCACGGCTGCCGCCGGGATATGGAAGGGAAACGATGGCACGACAGGCAGTCGTCTTGCCCTTTGCTCTTGGCAGAAGCTGGAGGGCAAGCGGAGAGCCTTGATGAGACCCTGTTCCTCTGCACCGTGCGCGGGAGGTTCTGTCCTGTCTGCGTCCTGTTAGCTCTGACTCGATTACCTTTGCTTAAAATTGATTATCAGGTTGTTCTGTTCCCATCACTTGCTATCGTAAGCAAGACTGTTAGAGTGACTGACTTAGATTATCCTGTGTCTCTACACTTCAGGGAGCCCCCCTGTGAGATCACAGCCTGTCACTGGGTCGTCACATAGCACCTAGAAATGGCTCTGCTCAGAATTGTTTCTTTCTTCAGTTTCCAGTGGGTCCTGTGGTGGTGTCATGAGGTTTTCCCTTTTGTAAAACTAAAATCTAATTTCTGAACACATGATCCATTCACACGGTTGAGTGTGAAAGGCACAGAAGGATCATGGGGTGAAAGCCAGGCGTGGAGGGTCGATGGGTATTGTCTTCTCACCACGTGGCGGGCTGCCCCGTGTCAACGCACACGCGGCCCCTTGCTTCCCCTCGCGTCCTGAGTGGTGTCCCACTGTGCGCATGGTCCCCACCTCCTCCTGGTGGCAGCTCTGCAGGGGAAGAACGTAGTTCGTGGCGCCCCTGCTGCCCTGGGGAGGCGTGTCCTGGGACTCTTGTGACCAGAAGCCACTGAAGATGCGGGGGAGTGAGCTCTGTGAGGTCACCCTGGGGGCCCGGGAGCTCGCTGCGGCCTTGAAACGGCTCCAATCCCCCAGGATCCGGCTGGGGAAGACGGTGCACTACCTGCCCATCCTGTTCATCGATCAGCTCAGCAGCCGGGTCAAGGACCTCACGGTGAGTAGCCAGGGCTCCCTCGGGCCTGTGCGTGGCTCGGCCGCTCGGGCGGGCCCCCAGCTCCTGCCCAGGAGGCGCCAGCGCCCGGGGCTGTGGTCACGAGAGACGCGCAGGGCCCGGGTGGTGGGCGGGAGGTCAGGGTGCCAGGGCTTCCTGGGAGAGGCGCCCTGCCAGGGCCGCGAAGACAGCTGGGGCCCCACAGGAGGAGAGGGCAGGGGAGACGCGGCCTTGGGTCCGGGCGGAGCGGCGTGCGTGGGGCTGGGCTCTGACAGCGCGCTCCCCGCAGGTCATCAACCGCTCCACCACCGAGCTGCCCCTCACCGTGTCCTACGACAAGATCTCGCTGGGGCGGCTGCGCTTCTGGATCCACATGCAGGACGCTGTGTTCTCACTGCAGCAGTTCGGTGAGGCCGCTGGGCGGGTGCCCCGGGTTCAGGGGTCAGTCCAGCCCGGGAGCCCCGGAGCCCGGCTTCCATTCCGCCTGTGCGATCGTCCCCCTTGAAAGGGCACGTGTGGCCCGCGGAGCTCTTCCTGCTGATGAGGGGTAGCCCGGCCAGGGCTCTGGTGTGGGGTTGGCGTCGTCCGTCTCACGCAGGGTCTCGGTCCTTTGCAGGGTTTTCAGAGAAGGACGCTGACGAAGTGAAAGGGATTTTCGTCGACACCAACTTGTATTTCTTAGCGCTGACCTTCTTCGTGGCCGCGTTCCACGTGAGTGGTCCCGGGCCCTCAGCGGGGCCTGCCCCCCACCCGGCTCGGGAAAGGGTCTGCACCTCGGGCGCTGACCAGCTGAAGGACCTGGGGCTTCGTCTGCTGCTTTTGGAAGCTGTTTTGAAAACAAATCCAAAACCAGTGAGATCAACGACTGACTTTGTAAAACAAGCGTTTGCTCGTGGGAGGTATGGCGTGGCAGTTCAGAGAGTGACGGATCAGCCCTGCCGGCAGAATCCCCGTTACACACCGCGGCTGGGGGCTCGGGGGCGGGGGCAGGGCTGAGGCCGCGAGGCACCGGCGCCAAGCTGCAGCCGGTCCCCAGGGCCTGGGAACTGGCCGCCAGTGAAGCCGAATCTTCCAGAGCTGTGCTGGGAGACACGGGTGTTACTGAACGGCCAGCATCTCAGGTCGGGCCCGGGCTTGTCTACACAGCTTGAGGGGCTCATCGCTGTCCCGTTTTCTTTCCAGCTGCTTTTTGATTTCCTAGCGTTTAAAAATGACATCAGTTTCTGGAAGAAAAAGAAGAGCATGACCGGAATGTCCACCAAAGCAGGTAGGTGCTCCGAGAACTGCCCCCGCCCTCGGGGCCTGTCCCGCCGCCGCTGATGCAGGCAGGGGATAAAGCTCGTCTGGAAACCTACAGTTTGCGATCGCCCGTGGCTCTCGTTCGGGAGGGGCTTTTAGATGCCCTGTGGCAGCAGCCCGGGAGGGTGCTATGTCCGCTGTCGTGGTGAGCGCCACGGAAGCCTGGGAGCACGGAGGGCAGGCGACACGGGTGCCGGTGCTCAGCGCCCATCTGTGTCGGTTCACAGTCTTGCTTGTCTCCCGAGCTGGGTCTCCAGCAAGAGACGGTTCTTTTCCTCCTGCGGAAGTGACACCCGAGTGGGTGCTCTGGGATGCTGGGTGGCCCCCGAGTCCAGAGTCCGTGTCTCGGGGTCTTCTGTCATGACCTCAGGCTTCCTTGGGGGGGAGGGTCCCCCGCTGAGCCCTCCTGCGCCCTCCCCTGGCCTTTTCAGCCTGTGGCACGAGCGGGGCTTGTGGGTCCCGGGGCCTGAGCTCCCGGCAGGGAGCTCCCTACTGGGAGTGTCTCCACGGCTGCGGCATCTCCTAAAGCACAACCTGAAAGGACAAAGTGCAGCTTTGAAAGGACAGACGCAGGCTCCGCAGGGCCCGTGTGAAAGCAGGAGAGCCTGGGATTAGAGTGCGGGATCCCGTCAGGAACCAGTGTTCTTAGCACGCCTCCTGTGCCTTTTGTGTCTGTAAGTGTAACTTACACACGTTCACCTGCTGAGGTTGCCTTCTGCTGGGGCCGTGGCCTTTTGTAATCGTTTTGCATTTCCCGTCGCCGCCTGTGGTCCACGGTTCCTTTGTAGTGGACAAAGGGGCAGAAGCGGTCAGGGTGCTGGTGCGTGGGGGGCCGCTCCCCGGGCCTCAGCACAGCCCGTTTCTCCCCAGTGCTCTGGCGCTGCTTCAGCACCGTGGTCATCTTCCTGTTTCTGCTGGACGAGCGGACGAGCCTGCTGGTGCTGGTTCCTGCAGGCATCGGGGCTGCCATCGAGGTGAGCTGCCCGCCGGGCCGCCGGGCTGAGCGCCGTGTCTGTGGTTCCGGTGCCCAAGCGCTCGGCGCAGTCGGGACCCGCGTCACTGCCGAAGAAGTGGCTGCCGGCGCGGCAGCAGGGCGAGGGCGTGGCTGCTGCGGCTCCTCGGGCAGAGCTGCCGATGCCTCCACGTTCCTCGTGGCCCAGAAGCTTCAGCTTGGCCCGTCTGTCCACGGGACGTGCTAACACGGTGGCTGAAGCCCGTGCAGCTCTCGCTGCGGTGGACGCCGTGCGGAGCAGAACGTGTGATGCAGGGGCGGTGGGGGGGCGGCAGGCCCCTGGCGCCACCCTGACCGGGACCCTCAGCTGTGGTCGTATTCCAGCGCCCCTGCCAGTGGGCACTGGCTCACACGGCTGTCGGGTTGGGGACGGCGCTGGCACCGCCCATCGAGGAAGTGCTGGCAGGACCCCCTGTGGGCACTAGTCACCGTGCGGAACCGACCTCACGGCCGTGGTGCAGGTCCCACTTTAGGGAGGGTCCTGGAGAGACCCAGCCACAGCAGGGCGTGGGGCTTGGGGTGCCCCGGGGAGCAGAAAGAAGGTGCCAGGGCGAGTCTGGGGACAGGCGGAGTGGGGCGCCAGTGCAGATGGGCTGGGCGGGGGGACGGCCCGACCAGCGCCACGTCAGTGGCCCCGGGGAGGGGGCCAGGTCCATGTGGGCACACAGGCTGGGTGTGGGCTGGAGACCGGGGGCCGTCCCGGGGCGTCCCCGCCGGCAAGGTGAGGAACAGCGCGTAGCTGAAGGGTCGGGCTGGGCTGGGGCGCGAGGGCCCCGAGCGGCCGGTGCCCTGGTCAGTCACTGTCCGAGGAGTGGGTCCTGGCTTCTCCCCGGTCCTGGAGCCTGAAGTGTGGACTTTTCAACTTCTCAGCTGTGGAAAGTGAAAAAGGCCTTGAAGGTGACCGTCATCTGGAGAGGCCTGAGGCCCGCATTTCAGGTAGGGACCCAGCCGCACCCTCTCGGGATGTGTCACCTCCTGCGGCTTCTCCCAGCCCACCTTCTTCGGGTTTCGGCCGGTCTGCTCGTGCAGGCTGACTGCTGATGCACTTCCTAGCTGCGTCCTGGTGAGATGCAGGTCACCGTGAGGGCCGGTGATCGTCGCGTGCTCATGTTGCTGACCTTCCGACCCCAGGGGCAGCTTGTCACCTGCAGACCGGCAGGGAGGTGCAGGGGCGTCTCGGGGCGAGTAGGCGGGTCACCGCACCTCTCCGGGGCTCTCTGATGTGCCCGGGGTCCCCAGGCGTAGGCCCAGCACCAGCACGCTGAGCATCACGTCCACCTCCGTGACCGGACAGGACGTGGTCGGCCAGGCTCAGGGGTGGCCCTCCCCACTCCTGCGGGGGGCGATGCCTCCACATGACAGCACAGTTCCTAGCCTCCCTGACAGCTGCCCTCTGCTGTGCACTTCCCTGGGCAGATTCGGGCGGGGGCTCGGGCGTCACTGAGGTTTACGGGCGGGCAGCTCACCCTGCTTTCTGTGACAGGCCTTGGGGTTTACGGCACTCCAGGTTTCCAGGTCAAGGGCAGGGCACTCGGAGACGGGATGCGGCTTCTCTTGATCTGAGTCAGCCCAGGGAACCCGCTTTGCTTTAAGAGCAGTGTCTTCACTGCAAAACTCAATGGAACTGGGAACAGGAAGCAGCGCGAGGAGCGCCGCACAGGCTCACGGGCCTGCTTCCGCCTCGCGTCCCACACGGTGTGGCTCGCGGGTTGGGGCCATCGGGTCCTCTGCACCCCCGGCTCTGAAGCGGGGGCACTGCCACGCCTGGGCCGAGGGTTCGTGCCTCTCAGCCTGCCGCCCTGTCCCTCCTTGCGTGGCGGCCCAGCTGAGCGCAGACGCCTGCCTGGGCCGCGGTTTAACGCGGCTGCACTGAATTTCCTTGCAGTTCGGCACTTACAGTGAATCTGAAAGGCAGACGGAGGAGTATGACACTCAGGTGAGCGGCGACCTGGGGCATGCATGCCTGCCTGGAGCCAAGACCCCCAGGGAGCCTGCCTGCCTGGGGTTCCTGACCCGGGAGGGAGGCCGGGGGCTCCTCTCTTTCCCAGCCCCTGCGGGCGCCCGTGCTCAGTCCTGTACCACCGGGAGATTTCTTATTTCCGGTGGTCAGCTGTGGGGCTGCGAGCTGAGCCTCTGTCCCTGAGACGTGGTGGCCCCACAGGCTCTGCGTCCTAGGCCATCGGACTCCCCCTGCCGAGGGGAACTGTGGTTTTCAGTTTGATGTGATACACGTTTCCCGAGCAGGGATGACTTTATTTTCTGGCTTAATGGGCATCAGCTGCATCCCAGTTTTTATTGGGTTTTTGATAAAGTTCAAATCAGAATTAAGGGTGACACACCGCGTTAGTTGGAAGGCAGCCCTAACTCGGAGTTCTGGGAGCATCTCCTCAGAGTTCTTTCCAGGATGTGGCGTCATTTCTCTGCCCTGGGTCGGTCTGTCAGCTTGGCTGTGTTTCACGGGCCAGTATTGTTACTGTTACCTGTGCTGTGCGGTCTTCGTGGTGGACGTTCTGTGGGGTTTGCACAAATGCTCACTGACACACATCCTCCACGCAGACTAGCTTCGCTGCCCTAAACGTTCTGGGTGTTTGCCCCGTTCTGTCTGTGAGTTCCGTCAAGAAAGTTTCCGCAGGTTTGATGGTGGACTCCCGCTGGACCTTTTCTGTTCCCCGTAGGCCATGAAATACTTGTCGTACCTCCTTTACCCTCTCTGCATCGGGGGCGCCGTCTATTCTCTGCTGAATGTCAGATATAAGAGGTAGGACGTCACCTTTGCTACTCTTCAGCTGGGGCTCAGGGTCACTGACTGGGCCAGCAGTGGGGCCGGCACCGGGACGCCCCTCGGCCGCAGGCCTGGGCCTGCCCGCCGCTGCTGGCTCTGCGCGGCCCTCTCTGGTCCTTGCGGGGTCGGGAATGCTCACGGGCGCAGGCCTCGGGCTTGAACACACTGCCCGGGGCCACAGGGGCCGAGGCGCCCACGGGCGTCCGTGGTTTCCCGTCTCACTGAAAGTCGTGAAGGAAAGTCGGTAGGTGCCAAGTCTCTGCCCTCACCTCGGTGAGGGCTCCTGGGAAGCCGCTCCCCGTGCAGGTCGCCCCTGGCCAGCCCGCGGGGTCCCGGCACTGGAGAGCAGAGCGTGAGGGCGTGTGTGGGGCTCGGCGGTTAGCAGACTAGCACCGGGGCCTGCGGCCTCCGCCATCACCCGCTCCTCCCTTCCAGCTGGTACTCCTGGTTGGTCAGCAGCTTCGTCAATGGTGAGTCCTGGGTCTCCCGTCTCAGAGACAGCGTTTACAGCGGTCGCTTTGTCCCGCCGCTGCGTGGCCCGGTGTGCCGAGAGGTCCCCGTCAGGCCCCGCCCTGCCCCGTGTTCTCTCTGGGCCCCGCGGGACTGGCCGTGGGCGGTGTGCTCTCCGTGGAATGGTTGGGTGCGGGCAGTGAACCCGCTGTCTTAGGGCACGCTGGAGCCCCAGCCCCCAGCCCTGTGTCCTGGGAGGAGCGCCCGCCCACTAGGCTCGTCCTGACCGCGCGGCCGCTCTGCAGGCGGACAGGGCCGGGCTCGCAGGCTGCCGCGTTCACCGGGTGTGGGCAGGGGCGCTGTCTCACAGCCCCGCGGGCGGGAGGCAGGTGGTTCACCGCAGGACGGTGCTCTCGGGTGTGGGGGGTCAGGTGGTCCTGAAGCCCGGGGGGAGCGGCCGCGGGCCCGAGACGGCACGTCTCCACGCCGCGTCTGTCTCCTCAGGAGTCTATGCCTTTGGCTTCCTCTTCATGTTGCCCCAGCTCTTCGTGAACTACAAGGTAAGACGCGTCCCCGCGTCCCTGTGCCGCCCCCCGCGTCCCTGTGCCGCCGCTGACGTGCTCCGTCTCCCTGTCCCCAGATGAAGTCGGTGGCTCACCTGCCCTGGAAGGCCTTCACCTACAAGGTCAGTGCCTCGCCTGCACAGGGCCCTCGGGGACTTGCCGTCGGGCTGGGCCATGCATCAGGAGGCCCCTCTGTGGAAGAGCGTCGGGGGCTCCTTTAAGACGTAGGGTGCCCTGCGGCGACTCCGAAAGGCCAGGCTTCTCTGTCACAGCAGCACAAGGGGTTCTCCGAGTTAGAGCCGTGCTGCTGCTCGCCAACACGAATCAGAGAGCAGGCAGACGCCCTTGACCCGGTGGCCAGTGTCTGGGGTGCTGGGTCCGTGTCCACCCAGACGGCGCGTCCAGTTTCCCGGGGCCGGGCTGGCCGAGGGCTGTCTTAGTGCATCATGGCCGGTCCCACACACACAGGTGGGGACCACACGGCCCTCCGTGCTGTTGGCTGTGAACTAGAGCGAGCGGCTTTGGGGTGGGGCAATGGTTAGAACATGCTTCTGCCTTCAGAACCGGTTGGCCGTTCTCGGGCAGGCCGGCACCGTGATAGCCAGGCTCCCAGGTGGTGCTCCTGGGTCCCGCGTGTGGAGAGCAGGTGGGACGCTGGGCCTTGGAGTCTGTGCAAGGGGGTACCCTGGGCGTCAGCCCCTCCCGCCCCCAGCTGGCTCCTGCTTCGTGGGGTGGCTCTGAGGTCACTGGGCGGCGCGAGTGCAGGGACGTGACCGTGTGCCTGGGTGGTCCGGGTGGGTGCTGAGGCCCTGTCCCACGGCCTCGCCCGCCCGCCCGCAGGCCTTCAACACCTTCATTGACGACGTGTTCGCCTTCATCATCACCATGCCCACCTCCCACCGGCTGGCCTGCTTCAGGGACGACGTGGTGTTTCTCGTGTACCTTTACCAGCGATGGTGAGTGCCGGCCTGAGGCGCTGCTGCTGGCCCAGTGGACTCGCTCGGGCCGCAGACCCACGCCTGGTCCTGCGGGGAGAGATTGGTGGGTGGTGGGTGGTGGGTGGCGCCTGGCGCCTGGGTGCCGGAGCGCTGCTTCTGTCTGATTTGATCGCCCCTCGAGCACACGGCTCTCGTGCGGCATGAGGGTCGCTCGCAGCTGCTGTAGCGGAGTCCGGCGGAGGAGCTGCCTCAGCCCCTGTGCTGCGCAGCGGGGGCCCGGGGTCAGGTCCCCTGTGGACGCATCCCAGCCCTGCCTCTCCTTGGGCATCCCTGTCCTCGTCCTCTCATCGGCCTCGAGGGCAGAGCTCTGGCCTGACCGTCACGAGAACACCGGGAGGGCACGGGGCAAACCCACACGCGCCTCTCCCGTGGTGAGCCGACCGTCCGGGTCTTGGCCATCGAGCGCCCAGGACACGCGCACGCGTCTGTCCAAACCAGCTGGCGTGACACACGCGTGGTCTCGTTGCAGGCTTTATCCCGTGGATAAGAGCAGAGTGAACGAGTTCGGGGAGTCCTACGAGGGGAATCCCCAGCGGAAACCCCACGAAGACTGAGCCCGACCCTGGCTGCTCGCAGCCACACAGAGGCTTTGGTGGAACTTCCTGACATCACGCCCCCTGCGTTGCCAAAACCCTGAATGTCCCTCACGTCCCCGGGTTCCGTCACGCTGTGTCCGACGGGAGCTGGCAGCACTGCCGCCGCTGCCCGCGTGGACGTCTGTCCGGTCACCATGGCTGCGGGAGCGTCCGGTGCTGGCGGGGGCTGCGCTGTCACTGCCCTGCCCCCACCCGGGGGAGTTCGTCTCGGGGTCTGTAAACAGTCCTTGAGGGGATATCAGACGCCTTTTTGAATCCATTCCGTGCAGACTCTGGGATCAAACGGCTTTTTTCCTTTTTGTTTAAAATTTGACTATTTTAAGGCTTAATGTGTGTATGTTTCTATTTTAAAATAAATTTCTCTGGCTGTAACACTTTTTTTGATCTGGTATAACATGTAAGGTTTCAGATGCTGGCATTTACCCCATTCCCAGAAATGAACGTGTGGTGTGGTTTTTCTCTGTGTTTGTTAAAAGGAGCAAATTTAAAGAACCTCTCAGGCCAGGACTGCTCTTCAAATGCCTGCGTCTGGTATTGAAGCCGACGCCAGCGCACCCTGAGGGGTCAGGTGGATGGGGTTTCGCTAGAGAAACGCCCTGGGTAGCGCAGAGGGAGAAGCAGGGCAGGGAGGCGTCTTCACTGACGGAACAGGGAAGGGCGAGATCTGGAGGGTGACGGGGTCGAGTCACGCTCAGTGAGGTTAGCTCCGGAGAGCCAGCCCTCACCGGGTGTGGGCACATGAGCACACACAGGAGGCCTGTCCGTACGTCAGCATCTCAGCCCCTGTGCCTGGCTCTGAATCCAGTCGTTCTCATCGATGGGATCATTCCTCGGCGATGTCTACACTGGCAGCCTGTGGCCTCCGGAAGTTCATCAAAGGGCCCGTCCCTAGGCAGAACATGGAGCCGAGGCGGCTGGGCACTGGCTGGTGTCCGGAGGCGGCTCTCAGGGTCAGGGCTGTGTGTCCTTCCCACGAGTCCTCACAAAGCCAGACCGAGAACTGCATGCAGAGGTCAGCGGGCAGCATGCACCCCCCGTGTTTTAGAAGAGAAGCTGCTGACTTAGAATTCTTTACCCACTGCAGGTATGTCTCAGGATACATTTTAAAACGGGAGTTACAGACATCCAAAAGCTGGGAGAATTCATCACAGCAAATCTGCTTGTGAGAAGTTACAGGGAGTCCTTCCATCAGGGATGAGGGCAGCAGGTACAAATCTGATCTGCACAAAGCAGGGGAAACCCTGGAAACAGCAACCACATGGGCAAGTGCAGACTTATTTTCTTATTGAAACGATCTAAAAATAGCAAGCCACTTAAAGCTAAAACATAACAATGTTTTGTGAGGTTCATAACATGGAGCAGTAAAATGTGTGAGAGCACAAAGGCCCGCAGGGAGGTTCTCGCACTGGGTGTGAAGATGTGCTACGACTCCAGGTGGCTGGAGATGGGTTAGAGACAAGGGGCCTCTGAAACAAAACAGCCAATAAGGAAGACAGAAACACTCAGTGCAGGAGAAGGCAGGGCAACGTGGAAAGGAGCGAGAACAGTTGGGACGAGTTGAAACCAGTAGCAAAACTGTACACTTAAACCCAGCTTGTTAATAATCGCATTAAATGTAAATGGTTTAGACACCCCAACTAAAAGGCAGAGATTACCAGACCAAATAAAAAAGCAGGACCCAAGAACACAGGTTAAAATCAAACACTGAGAGAAGATCCACCATGTTAACATCAGGAAAAGTATATTTTAGAGAAATAATATTACCAAGAAATAAAGTCTTTTCATAAAAATAAAGGTATCATTTCAGCAAAAGGACATAACAATCTTAAGTGTTTATGTACCCAATAACAGAGCTTGAAAATATATTAAGCAAAAATGTTTAGAAATGCAAGGAGAAATAGTGGAGTCCACAGTTATAAGAGATTTCAGTGCCATCTCAGTAATTGATAGAACAAGTACTAGGAAATCTCTGTAAGAACAGAGGAGACTTGAACACTTTCACTCTACGTGACCTATTCACAGACACTCCACCCAACTTCAGAAGTGTACACATTCTTTTCAAGAGCATACAGAGGGCTTCCCTGGTGGCGCAGTGGTTGAGAGTCCACCTGCCGATGCAGGGGACACGGGTTCATGCCCCGGTCTGGGAGGATCCCGCGTGCCGCGGAGCAGCTGGGCCCGTGAGCCATGGCCGCTGAGCCTGCGCGTCCGGAGCCTGTGCTCCGCAACGGGAGAGGCCACAGCAGTGAGAGGTCCGCGTACCAAAAAAAAAAAAAACAGAGCATTTACCAAGAAAGAATATTCTGGGCCATAACACCAGCCTAAACAACATTTAAAATGCTTCAAGTCATACAAATTATGTTCCTTAGCCCCAGTAGAGTTAAGTCAGAAATCAATAACAGAAGGATCTGGGAAAATCTCCAAATATTTGGAAATGAAATATCACCACTTTGAAATAAGCCATGAATCAAAGAAGGAACCAAAAGGGAAATAGGAAAGTATTTTGAAGTGAATGAAAATGAAAACACGAACATCCACGTCTGTGGTACTTGCTGGGGAGGCGGAGGCCCGGCTGAAGCCATGCATACGAGGGGTCAGGGCACTAAAAACCTATAGCGGGAAAAGGTGTCCACATCCTCAGCTTCCACCTTAGGAAACTAAGAGCAGATGAAACCCAAAGGAAGAAGGAGAACATAACATGTATCAGAGCAGGAATCAGTGACACAGGAGAAAGACAATACTGGGACTTCCCTGGTGGTCCAGTGGTTAAGGCTTCGCCTTCCAGTGCAGGGGGTGCGGGCTCGATCCCTGGTCAGGAAGCTGAGATCCCACACGCCTCGGGGCCAAACAATCAAAACATAAAACAGAAGCAATATTGTAACAAGTCCAATAAAGACTTTCAAAATGGTCCCCATCAAAAAAAATCCTCAGAAAAAGATAGTACGGAATGTTAATGAACTCAAAATCTTGTTCTTTGAGAAGATCAATAAAATGAATAAACCTCCAGCCAGACTACTTAGGAGGAAATGAGGGAAAACGCAGTCACAGCACCGGTTAGGAGGGAGGTGACTTCGCCAGATTCTACACGCTTAAAGGACAGCGAAGAGCATCCGGGCAGCTCTGTGCCGATACAGCCCGAAACACGGACCAATGGACAAAGCCCTGGAGAGACACAGACCGCCCAAGCTCTCACGGGAAGAAACCTGAATAGCCCCGTCTCTTCTGAAAACTCAGCTTGAAGCTAAACCTTTCCCACAAAGAACCTTGGAACGAGACGCTTCTCGGTGCGTCCCCCTGACATTTAGGGAAGAGGTGGTACCAGTGCTGTGGTCTTCAGAAGACGGGGCAGGATGGGATGCTCCCCGACGCCCAGGCAGCATCACCGCACATCCAGGCCGGACAGGCCTCGCGGAAGAACGTTTCGGGACGTTTCACTCTGACCCCACTTCAGTGCCGCTCCCGCGGGGTCCTGGCCGTTTCTCCCTGAACCTCGCGAGTGAAGCCGCCTCCTCTCACACGTGCTTCCATTCCCTGGCCCACGTTTCTCAGACCAGACCTTCCTTCCTGAAGCACATCCTTCAGGGACCCGGCTGCTGGTAAGATCCTTCCAGGTTTATTCCGCACACAGGCCTTTACTTCACCCTTATCCTTGAAAGGTGCTCCCGGTGGATGGCGGTGCACCTCCCGCTGCCTGCAGCCTTTCCAGAGCCGCTGTGGCCTCTCCCGTCTGAGTCGGCGATGCTCCCTCTACCACGTGTGGCGTCCTTGCCATCTCCCTTTCCACGTGTGATGCACTGATTCCAACAGCGTGCTCGAGTCTACCATCGGCAATGGGAGAGCCTCGGCCACTTATCCCAGAAATGCCCCTCCCACACGTTTCTTCTCT
This sequence comes from Tursiops truncatus, assembly GCF_011762595.2. Lineage (NCBI taxonomy): Eukaryota > Metazoa > Chordata > Mammalia > Artiodactyla > Delphinidae > Tursiops > Tursiops truncatus. The sequence goes on along the minus strand of NC_047036.1, from coordinate 805,257 downwards.
GCTAGGATTTGTTCTGTCCTCCCTCCTTGCTGTCAGCCTCCTTGCCCCTCTGTGCTGAACGCAGTGTTTTCAGAGAGATCCGTGTTTCCACGGTGCTAATTTTCTCGACTTTGGTACTTAGTTCACTTACTGAATTGCTCATTATTCAGTCATCTATATGGTTCCAGACGTTCTATTTAATTGTATTTATTAAAGCTCCTGGTCTGTCTGAGGGGTCTTCTCCTCTGCCTGCTTTCCTGCCTCTGGGTTTGCGTAGAGGACGGGTCGGCACTGGGGGTGAGTGTCCTTCGTGGCTGCAGAGTCTGCAGGCCTGATGCAGCTGCTTTGTTTTGCTGGGGTCCATCTGCTCTCACTCACGGTACTTCGTCCTCCTGTGTGTCCAGAGGTTTTCGGTTGTGAGCTCGTTTGGTTAAGACTGATCTGTGGGAATCCCGAGGCCAGATGTGCGGGTGATTCCTTCCAGGAAGGGTTAGAGCTCGTGTCCCGTCTGCCGGGTCCCGGGCTCTGTGGGCAGAAACACCTTGAGACCCTCCGAGGCCCTGTGAGCTCAGGGTCCGGGGTGACGCGTCTGGTTTTCTCCCGGGAGCCGTGGAAGGCTCTGGTGGGTGTGACATGCTCTCGGGCTCTTCTGAGATCATTCTGGAGCTTCCTGGAGCGTGGCTGGCGGCCTGGAAGGAGCTAGAACCCAGCCAGCCCTCGGCCTGCCCCCCCGAGCTGCAGCTGCCCTGCATTCTGACCGTGGACTCGGTGTGTCTGTGAGGAAGACCCAGCTCGCTCAGAGCGAAGCTCGGACCCCGGCCTCTTTTCTCCCCCTCCCCCCTCGCTCTTGTGACGGGCGGGGCAGAGTGGCCCCATGGCTCACTGCTTCTCAGTGACCCTGGCGAGGACCCCCTCCGCTGAAGGGCTTTGTAGATGCCCCCCGCCCCGGCCCTGGGCCGTGCCCACTGGGGAACTGGGACACGGCTGGGCCAGGAGCGATTAAAGGGCTTAATTCTGTAAGTAAATTCCACCATTCGGCATCCAAGTGGATAATTTTATCTTACCGCTTCCTTAAACTTCATCAAATAACTTTCAAGTGTGCAGAAAGCCGAAGGTGTGTGTATAACAGAGGCTGAACTGTGTTTGCTGAAGTGCGAGGACTAAACGCCCCATTTGGAGGGATTTTTAGTCCTAAGCACTTTTTATTGGTTTTCATAAGGCGGTTTAAGGTGTGAGAGAAAGTACACAAAGGCGTGGAAGCGGGTCAGACGGATCTGAGGCCAAGCTGCCGCGGGAGATCAAAGGCCTCGTGCACTGAGCAACTGGGGAAAGATGACTGTATTCCCCAGAGTCGCCGTCCGGGCAGGCAGTGAGCCTGTGGGCTGTGTGCCTGGGTCCCCCACCCAACTTGCTGCCTTTTCTCCTGGCTACGCTGCGTCGCCCCAGCGCCAGCTGGGTGTGCAGCGGGACACTGTCCTGGCTCTGCCCCAGTTCTTGGGGGCTCTCAGGAAGCCGCCATGCGGACCTGCAGGGTGGGACGGTGACACCTCCCCACCTCCTCCGGGGCCGCTGTAGGAGCTGCTGTGGGAAGTCGCCGTGTGAATCCTAACGTTCCACGAAAACAAAGACCGTTCTTCGTGTTATTTATCTTTACCTCTAAGAATTAAACAACCGTTCCAGTAAACTTGAGGCAGGACAAACCTCCACAAAATAGGGGCATAAAACACCCACTGCATGAGTCCGCTCCCGGAGACCCACCCAGGCGCCTGACCCATGAACCCCATGAGATAATAAAACGGTTGCTCTGAGCCCGCACGTTGGAACGACGGGATCCTTGGACTCAGAGAACCTGGGAGACGGGACGGGGGCCGAGGTCCTGGAGGGCAGCCCTCCACCCAGGGCGGCTGCCGCCTCCTGCCTGCGTGGTCCCTGCCGCCAGGACCGTCCTCCTTGTCCCCTGCTCCATCCCCTCCCCAGCGGGCCCCTTGGCTCTCCCTCTGGTGCCGAGAGGAGGTCCGGCCCCTCTGCCCCTCTGCTTCTCCAGAGAACACTTCCTAAATGCTGGTCCCTAAGGCTGCCTCGGCGATGTTCCCCCCCGCCCCCCGACCCCTTGGTGTCCAGCACGAAGGGCAGTGCTCTGCCCATCATCTGCCTTCTCTGTTCCCTGAGCCAGACCCACCTCGGCCCACATGCAGACCTGCTGTCACATCAGCGCCCCCTCCTGGGTGTCTCTAGCGCTGCTGGAGTCCAGGCCTCTCAGGACCCGTCTGTCCCTGCAGGAAAAATCAGCGACACCACCAAGTGCAGGCGAGGGACCTCTCATATGGCACTGGTTGGGATGCAAAACGGAAAACTGGACACATACTTAGGACGTGACCCAGCGACCGGACCCCTGGGCGCTTGTCCTCGAGCGACGAAAAGTCATGTAATTGTGTACGTTACGTACAACAAACACCCTGTCTGCAGTCATCCATGGCAGCTGTATTTGTAATGGTTCCAAAGTGGGAAAAACGCAAACGCCCCTCAACAGGCTGCGTGGTTACATTAGCTGTCCATCCAGGCCTGGAATGCTGTTGCGGGATCAAAGGGGCTGACGACTGACACACACAGGAATTATGCTGGTGGAAAAGTCACCTGGAGGCGACGTGTAATATGGTCCCATCTATGTAAGTGTCTTGAAGGGACACGGTTCAGCACAGAGTAGGCGAGTCACGGTGTATGTGTGTGCGTGTAGGGGGGAACTCGGGGGCCCAGCCGGAGGTGGCGGCCAGTTCTGTGTCCTGATGGCAGTGCTGGGCACGCGAGCCTACACAGGTGACAAAATGACACCGCCTGCCACTCGCACGCTGCACCAGGGTCAGTGTCCCGGTCCTGGCTTGGTGTCCACCGTGTCACAGGGGATTAGCCACCAGGGGCGCTGGGAGAGGAGCCCAGAGGCAGAGCTGCTGCCCTCAACCAGCTGCACGCTCTGCTGCATTGAGTGTCGCAGGCAGAAGGATGGCTCAAGGATGCCCCTTCCTAGGGGCTTTGAGGCCGGGACACGGCCCTGGACTAGCTGGACCCTGAGTCAATTGCAGGCTTCTTGTCAGGGTCAGGGAGGGGGACGCAGCCACAGAGGCAGGGGTTGGGGTCAGAGAGCTTGGTGGGTCCGCAGGTCATCCCTCTTCTCTCTCTCCCTCTCTCTCTCTCTCTCTCCCTCTCTTCCTCTCCCCCTGTTCTTCTCTCTCTCCCTCTCTCCCTCTCTCTCCCTCTCTTCCTCTCCCCCTGTTCTTCTCCCTCTCCCTCCCCCTCCCCTCCCCCTCCCCTCCCCCTCCCCCTCCCTCTCTCTCTCTCTCCCTCTCCCCCTCCCCTCCCCTCCCTCTCCCCCTGCCCCTCCCCCTCTCCCTTCCCTCCCCCTCTCCCTCTCCCTCCCCTCCCCTCCTCCTCCCCCTCCCCTCCCCCTCCCTCTCCCTCTCTCTCCCCTCCCAGCATCTGGTCCTCAGGCCCCAGCACGGGGCTCGGGGCTGCGCTGCTGGCCGCTTTGTTTTTACCCCACGGTGCTCAGCAGTCTGCATGTGTCCCTGCATTGCACTGCATCCGTTTCAGCCGCCAACCTCCTCAGCTGAGACCCTTTTGGGTCCTGGTGGTGCTGTCCCTCGTCTTGACTGCAGACCCGAGGGTGCCTGGGTCGGGGGGCGGGCACGCGCATCAGGTGTGCCAGCCCGTGGGCACGGGGTGGTGCCGGACACGTCACCGTGGCCTGTCCCCCTCCCTGGGCCGCCCTCCAGAGCCGGCCCTCCTGCGCCCGCGGGGCTGCGGTGTCCCGAGGCCAGTGGCAGCGAACGCAGGAAGCAGCCGCTGCCCTGGGACAGCCCTGCTCGGGAACCAATAGCGTAATCGTTTATTTAAACACTGGCCGGGGCTCCGGTCATGCCCACTGGTTGGAGTCTCTGGGACCCTCTTTCCTCCCTTTGCTGGGCTTCTCCCTCTTCACGCCTTGCGGTGACTCCTTGCAGACGGGGGCGATGGTCCACTGCCAGCCCTGCAGGCCCCCCACCAGCTCCCCAAGAGCAGCCCCGGTGTCCAATCCCTGCACATGCAGCAGGAAACCTCAGCCGGGCTCCTGTGCGATTGGGGGGCGGGGGCTCCGTTTGCCCCTTCGGTGACAAACGACACGTATTTGGCTCCTGACACGGAATCCACTGTTTAGAAATCTCCAGGTATGAAGTGTGAAACCCATCCACTGCCTTCCAGAAGTTCTAGAATCGGATTTTGCTGTATTTTGTCATAAGCCAACAATATGAAATTTTTTCTGGGAACATCTTCATGTTTTATGGCGCAGTGACTTGAGACCACCCCTAGCTTTCTAGAGACGGATTAACCGCATGTGTAATAGTGCACAGAGTATTCAGGAGATGAACGATTTCCATTCTCTCTAGGAAAAGTTTCCTCACTTCAACATGGTATTATTCACACTGCTTCTGTTTCTTCTTTAAAAAAAAAAAATTGTTTTCCACGCTGGTTTCTCCAGTTTCTAGTTGTTGGAAAAGAACAAATTCCCCAAAGCCGCCCCAAATCCTCTACTGGCAGAAACAAGCAAGTCTCAGAGACCTTGCGGCGCTCACGCAGTGGACTTCCAGGAGAGCCCCCCTTAGTCCCGAGGGTTACAAGCCGGGCAGACCAGAGCGAGCAGGATGAATGTGAGGCGACGTCGTCGACGGAGGGGTAGCGGAGGCCTGTTTACGCCATGAAGACGAGCAATTTCGGACCACGCTTCTTAACGCTGTGAAAGGTTAACATTTGTTCAGCCGCTCAGTGTTTGCCAAACTCAGGTGCCTCGTCTCCGCAAGCCTCCCAAGACCCAGAAGCTTCCCATTTCTTACGACTCAACCTTGAAGAACTGCAGCGTCTGGCTTTGGGTGGAATGTCATTAGGGCGACTGCTCTGAACTGTCTGGCTCACATGACCAGCCGTTGTCAGAACGGTGCCTCAGGCCTGGGGAGGGTCTGCGGCTGGGCTGCAAGGCGGGGGCTCCTCCTCTCCCTGGGGCTGCGAGCCTGGGGACAGGCCCTTGACCTGTCCAGCCTCACCTTCCTCCTGGTGCTTGCGGAGGGAACGGCAGCTCTGGGTATGGAGGGAGGCCATGGGCAGGTGCCAGGAGCCTGCAGGTGGTGCCCAGGGAGGCTGCGGCTCCACTTCTCCCCTTCCTTTGCCCAACCCATCAGGTGGGTGATTCATAGGGAACGGATTCGAGGATTTTTGGTTTTGGTGGGGATCACAGAAGAACTCAAGAAGAGAAACTACAGCCTGGGGTCAGGGAGACCAAGCCGGTGGGGGCAGTGCCGCTGTTGCCTGCTGACCACTGCCCGCCGACCGCTGCCTGCTGACCACTGCCAGCCGCCGGAGCCGGGAAAGAGCTCCAGGAGCCCCACCGCGTGCCGGTCCAGGTCCAGGGTGCGCCTGCTGCCTTGGCTTCCCCAGGCCCGCGGGGCAGGGGCGGTGGTCCATTCTCTTCTTTGCACATCATTACAAATTCGCTGCCATGAGCCCCTGCTGGACCCCAAAGCATCCCTCACTGCCCGGTCACAGCCCACGTGAGAAAGTAACACACCAGAACGACCCGCTCCGCGGGGGCGCAGAATGCACCAGGTCCCCCAGGGACCTCACGTTATGGCCCCCTCCCTCGGTACCATAGAGCCTCTCCTCTGTGCGACCCTCGCAAGACCCCTGCGCCCTGGGAGGGGTCACGGCGTGTGGGTGGGGACACTGCGCGGAGCAGCTGCGCGGTCGGAGCAGGTCCTCGAGGCACCTGGGCGCAAACACCTCTGGGGCCACACCCGCGGCCCGCAGGGTGAACTAAGGGCGGGGCTGCGGGGCTCCCGCGACCCCGCCCCTTCCTCCTCCCGACCCCGCCCCTTCCTCCGCGCGGAACCCCCTTGCTGCGAAGATGCCGCGCGCGCCCAGGTGCCGGGCGGTGCGCGCCCTGCTGCGGGACCGCTACCGGCAGGTTCTGCCGCTGGCCACCTTCGTGCGGCGCCTGGGGCCCGAGGACCGGCGGCTCGTGCGGCGCGGGGACCCGGTGGCCTTTCGCGCGCTCGTGGCCCAGTGCCTGGTGTGCGTGCCCTGGGATGCGCAGCCGCCTCCTGCCGCCCCGTCCTTCCGCCAGGTGGGCTGCCTCCGGGGACTCCGGTCGGGCTCGCCGCGGTGGTGGTGGAGGGGGTGGGGAAGGACGTACCTGCGTCCCCAGCGACTCAGGAGCCCTGCCCCGCAGGTGTCCTGCCTGAAGGAGCTGGTGGCCAGGGTCGTGCAGAGGCTCTGTGAGCGCGGCGCGAGGAACGTGCTGGCCTTCGGCTTCGCGCTGCTGGACGGGGCCCGCGGCGGGCCGCCCGTGGCCTTCACGACCAGCGTGCGCAGCTACCTGCCCAACACGGTGACGGACACGCTGCGCGGCAGCGGCGCGTGGGGGCTGCTGCTGCGCCGCGTGGGCGATGACGTGCTCACCCACCTGCTGGCGCGCTGCGCACTCTACCTGCTGGTGCCCCCCAGCTGCGCCTACCAGGTGTGCGGGCCGCCGCTCTATGACCTCTGCACCGCCGCCGCGGCGCGGCCCACGCGACGCGCGGGCGGAACCCGGAGTGGCCTCGGACTCACGCGCCAGGCCAGGAATGGCGGCGACGGGGAGGCGGGGGGACCCCGGGAGCTGCCGGCCAAGGGCACGAGGCGGCGTCGAGGCGGCGCGGGGGGCCGTCCGCCTCCAGCCAAGAAGCAGAGGCATGGCCTGGAGCCCAAGCGTGGTACCGAAGGGCAGGCGCCCGGGGCCCACCTGGGCAGGGCGCCTGGGCGGAGCGACAGCGATCCCCGCGTGATGACACCTACCAGAGCCGCCGCGGAAGCCAAGTCTCAGGAGGGCAACGTGCCCAGGACCCGTCGCCCCTTCCCGCTGGTGGGCGGCGAGGGGGGTGTTCGCTCCCCATCCTGGCGGCCGTCACATCCCCAGGGCGAGCCCGGTCCCCGAACGTGGGCTGAGACCAAGCAGTTCCTCTACTGCTCGGGTAGCAAAGAACGGCTGCGCCGCTCCTTCCTGCTCTGCTCCCTGCCTCCCAGCCTGGCGGGGGCCCAGAGACTCGTGGAGACCATCTTTCTGGGCTCTAAGCCCCGGCCACCAGGGGTTCCGCGCAGGATGCGCCGCCTGCCCGCGCGCTACTGGCGGATGAGGCCCCTGTTTCGGGAGCTGCTTGAGAACCACGTGCGGTGCCCCTACGGCGCCCTTCTCAGGGCGCACTGCCCACTGCCGGCCTCCACCACCCCGGCGGGGCCAGGCGATCAGGAGAGCCCTGGAGTGGGCGCCCGCTCCGGGGAGAGGCCGGCCGCTACCCCCGAGGGGGACGCGGGCTCGCGCCGCCTGGTCCAGCTGCTGCGTCAGCACAGCAGCCCCTGGCAGGTGTACGGCCTCCTGCGGGCCTGCCTTCGCCGGCTGGTGCCCGCAGGCCTCTGGGGCTCCCGGCACAACGAGCGCCGCTTCTTGAGGAATGTGAAGAAGCTCCTCTCTCTGGGGAAGCACGGCAAGCTCTCACCGCAGGAGCTGACCTGGAAGATGAAGGTGCAGGACTGCGCCTGGCTGCGCGGGAGCCCAGGTGAGGACCCCGCCCTCGGGACCTCGAGTGCGGCAGGGCCTCCTCCGTACCTCGCTCGGGGGGCAGGGGGCTTCTTGGTGGCTGTCGGGTGGCTCCCTCCGGGTTCTCTGCCTCTGTCCCCCTCTCCCCCCATCCAGTTCGCATAAATCTCCGGACGTTCATGGGCTCAGGCGGGTTCTGGGCGATGGGGAGGGGCGGTGAGCAGGCGGGACACGTGGTCTAGGGCTGCGCCAACAGACGGAGGTCAACAGGAGGTCCCGTGGGCGTGTCTGCGGGTCATTCGGAACCCTTTTTGACGTCAAGGTTTATCGCCTTGGCGTGGCCCCGCTGATAGAAACGGGGGCTGGACCCAGAACCCCGCTTATGGGGTTGGGAGGTGCGGCTCCTCGGTTCCCGCTGGATCTGGTCAGCCCCACGGGATCCGGATGCGAGTTCTAATTGTGCCTCTGCTAGGTCGGGGCCAGGCAGGTGGGAGGAGTGAAAAGACCGTGTCCTTGAGCAAGGCCCCAGCGCCACCAGGGGCCAAAGGGGAGCATCAGGACGCCGACCGCTGTCTCAGGGCAGTGGGCAGCCACTGTGGGCGCCGGCAGGATATTTTCTGTGGAGCTGAGCCTGCCGTGTCCCTCCCACTGTGGTGTTCTGGGTTTGACGTTGGGCTTCCTCCGGCCCAGCCACTGTCAGCCCCGCCTGGGTCAGCACCCTCCTTGGCAGGGCGGAGCCAGGAGTGAAAGGCCCAGCACCCTCCCTGCTCTCCCCACGCTCCTGAGATGATCCTGACTTCTAGAAGGAAGTCGTCTGTGAGAGCCAGGTTTGCCCCCCGCCTCCCCCATGCGTGTGACAGTCCCCGGGGTGGGGGCCCCAAAGATCGCGGCTGTGGTGGCCTCAGGTGCAGCCGGGGCACACCCTTTCTGGCTCCCCAAGAGACCCCGGGGCAGGTGACGCGGACAGTCAGGGTGACCTTCAGCAACTTGGTTTAAAAAAATGTTTTTTTAATTGTGGGAACGTAACATGAGACCTGCCCTCTTAAACAACGTTGAAGTGGACAGCACAGTACTGCGCACTGCACGCTCGGTGTCCTACAGCGGATCTCCAGAAACTTTGCATCTTGCGTGACTTTTACACCCCCTGACCAGCGGCTCCCTGCACGTGGGACGCTGTGGATGAGTCTCCAGGAGGCGGGCTTGGGAGCCCAGGCCCTCACCTGACGCCTCTGTGCTCGTGGGGCCCCAGCCTGCTTTGTGGAAGGAGGCTCTGAGTTCTGTGCTCTGGCCCCGATTTCAGATGGGGTCCCTGTGCCCCTCGAGCTGCAGGCACTGAGGAGGTGGTGTTTTCCCAGGCGACTGGGCCTTTGCTCACCTGAGCTATGCCCCTGGTCATTTGCTCCTTTCCATGGCCTCGGCCACGCCTTCTGCCCACTGGCTGAATAAATGCTGCTCTGAGCTGCGGCTCTCCGAGGTCGCCTCTTCCACCCTCTCCTGCCGGAATGCTGCCCTTCCTCCGTGCCGGCCAGGCACTCCGTCCACAGCGCCAGCCTCCTCTGCCTCCGTTGAGGCCATTGTCGTGCCTACCATGCTGCCCACTGATACCTGTCTGCTCCCTGATCCCCAGCCCCGGAGGCCGGACAACCGGGCTGTCCACATCTGGGGCCACGTGTCACTAGAGACATCACCAGAAGGATTCCTGCTCGCTGCCTTAGCTTCTGGGTGGCCCATCCTGTCCGCCTACATCCGACCACGGTTGCTTTTCCTGAGCTGCGGGTGGGAGCGTTCCCCCTCCCGCCCCTGAGCCCCATGGACCTGAGACGTGGCTCTGACGTCTCAGCGGGGTGTCGGCCGCTCCTAATTTCCCCACCTCTCTCCTCCTCAGTCACCTGCCGCCCCTCCGACTCCCTCCCCGGCTGTGCATTTCCCCAGCCCCGCAGTAGCTGCCCCGTGTTTCGATCGGCCGCTTTTCTGTGTTTTCTGTTTCTACTGTGATGGCTCCATTGATCTTGGAGTTATTTGGACGGTTATGTTTTATTTTCCGAACGTGTGGCAGTTTTAAATTGCCTTTTACGGTTGATTTCTGACTCAGCCACGTGCGGGTGCGCAGGACCGCGGTGGCCTGGAGCCCGCGGAGGCCGGCTTGGTCCCGTGTGTGGCGTTAGCACGAGTGGTTCCCGTGTGTTTGCAGGCGGGGTTGGTGCTGCGGCCACCACGTCGGGTGCCGTGCAAAACGTGTGTCCTTCCGGATGCCGCGGCGCGGAGGGTACCCGGCCCCAGGGGGTGGGCGTGTCCTTTCCTGCTTGCCCGCCGGTTGTGAGCCGCCGGCACGTTTTAGCCTTAATCTTCCCCATGAATGTTTAGTGGCTCTTTTTACCATAAAGTGCGTTTACCCGCCTTCCCATTGGTTAGTATTTCCTGCTTGTGTCGTTTTTCATTATTTAGTTTTTATCTTCAACTTGTTCGTGGTTTAAGTGTCTTAACAACAGCACTGAGCTGACTTTTCTTTTTCTTTTTTTTTTTTTTTGTTTTTGCGGTACGCGGGCCTCTCACTGCTGTGGCCTCTCCCGTCGCGGAGCACAGGCTCCGGACGCGCAGGCTCAGCGGCCATGGCTCACGGGCGCAGCTGCTCCGCGGCACGTGGGCTCTTCCCGGACCGGGGCACGGACCCACATCCCCCGCATCGGCAGGCGGACTCTCAACCGCTGCGCCACCAGGGAAGCCCTGAGCTGACGTTTTCCGTTTATTTTCAATCCATTCTGACAGTCTTTACCACTTACCGGGAGTGATTTTTTTTCATTTCCTGTGATGATAGGCGAGTGTGGATGCAGTTTTCACCTTGCACCGTGGCCCCCTCTTCCGCGTTGTTATTCCTCGTTTCCTGACGTGCATTTTCTCACGTGGGTGTGCGTGCGTTGGGTTTGCTTCCAGTGTTAGCTCTGTATTCTCCACTTACGCTCTCTGGGTGGTTGGTTACCTTGGGAACCGTGTAAGGGCCTTGCGTGTTCGAACCAGATCACACTTGAGCTGTTCCCTCCACTAACCCAGTTGTGTCCCAAGTTAGATGCTGCTGGTACCGCTTCTACAGCCGATGTTTATGTAGCTTCATCCCCCTTCTCTTCTCCTTGCTCACTGTTCATTGTCCTGCCTCTGGGGCCCCTTTCTTCTCCTCTGTGTTTCTTTCATGCCGTTTACGGGTGGTAAAGCCCTGGCTCTGTCCGCAGTGAGGCCCCCCTGGCAGCCTGGTGACAGCTCTCGAGATGCACCTCTGCTGGAGACGTTTCCGAGTGCACAGAGTAAAATGCAGATGACCGCAGGGGAGTGCGCTCACCTTGGCCCGCGGCTGGGTCCGGAGCCCCGCGGCGTCGGGCGTCCCTGGTGTGTGGCCGTGTCTGCTTGCCCGCGGTGTTCAGCCTGGAAAGGCCCAGGTGTTTCTGGCTCTTGCCCCCCGGGGGCGATGCACGCCAGCCTCAACTGCACGCGTCGCCCGTGTGGAGAGCCGTCTCTGCTTCCTCCAGCCTGTGTATAAAGGGGACAGATGATGACGTTCCACGTCACCGCCGCCCAGTAGAAACCTAACGTGAGCTACATACAACATTTCAGATTTTCCGTGGCCCCAATAAGAAAGTAAAGAAGGAAAGGTGAAACTAACTCAAAGACGTCTTCTATCAAAGCCCGGTGCTCCAACATCGTCACTTAAACATGCAATGGGGGACGCGTCGTTGCTGAGATACCCGCGTTCTCCTCTGCCGAGGCTCCGAGTCACGGCACGTGGGCCGCATGTGCAGCCGTCCAGGCCCGAGGGGCCGCTCAGGCAGCACGCGGGGTGAGCACCGGCCTCTCTCCTCCCAGGGGCTCGCTGCGTCCCGGCCGCCGAGCACCGTCTGCGCGAGGCCGTCCTGGCCAGGTTCCTGTGCTGGCTGATGGGTGCGTACGTGGTCGAGGTGCTCAGGGCGTTCTTCTATGTCACGGAGACCACGTTCCAGAAGAACCGGCTCTTCTTCTTCCGGAAGCGCGTCTGGAGCCAGCTGCAGAGCGTCGGCATCAGGTACGGCCATGGGGAACCACGGCCTCTCCCTGCCCAGGGCTCCTCGGCCAGCTCCTCAGGGACCCCGCCCTCGTCACGGACTCCTGCAAGCCCCTTCTTACCCGAAAGCCGGGGGCTTGGGCTGGATGGCCTGTGGGGTCTAGGAGTCTGTCTGGACTGAAACAGTACGGGCGGGCCGCTTACTTCCCCCGGCACATGGGCCCGGAGCTGTTTAATCCGCACGGAACGGACGATGACACAGATGACAGACCCGCCTATTTGACGCCGTGCAGTGGGGCGCGTCTGGGGCAGAGGCGTTGCCGTGAAGCAGGCCTCCCGGGGGCTGGATGGCCGCGGGGTGGCCATGAGATTTGTCTCAACTGCTCACTGACTGTCTCATGTCCATTTGGAAAGACTGGGCAGGTGTCAGCTGGATTGGGACCAGCCAGGATGGATGGGGTGACAGCCCGAAAGACACGGGCTGGGCCTGGCCGAGGCTCCCAGTGTCAGAGAGCTCAGCATCTGCGCCAGAGCCGTGCCCTGCGTTAGGACGTCTGTGGAGGGAGCCGGGCCGGGGTCCCTGGGCGCACGTGCTGGGGCCCGTGTCCTCCTGTGTCTGGTGGGGGGAGGCTCTGGACGTCTTGATCGTGGTCTTGAGCGAAGGCGCCCCATTTAAGTATTTCATGCCATGTGACCCAAAGCGGCCGTTTAGGCTGTCCTTGTGGGGCCCGTGGGGCCCGACCCCTGCCTGGTGGGTGTTTGAATCCCATGAGGGGCTGTGCTTGGAACCACGCTTCACCCCTGGGGCCACCAGCCCAGGGAGCATCCTCAGCCCAGCGGCCAGGAGGCAGGGGCCACCCAGGCCCTCCCTGTGGGTGGTTTTGGGGTAAAGGCTGAAGGTCACAGGTAACAAGGAGCTAGCAGGCCCATGGGGAGACATTTCTGTTCCTCGGGGGCCGCGCCGAGCACTCCCTGCCCGTTCTGTGTAGAGGAGGGCGGGCTCTCTGGCCCACGGGTCCCGGCCTACACCAGCCGGGGCTCCGTCCACCGGGAACTGGGTGTCCCGGCCCTGCCGAGGAGGGGCCTCCAGCTGACGCCCGGCCACGCCACAAGTCTGGGGTGCTGGGCATGGGTTCTGCCGACTTCACGGGCACTGGCGGCTGCCATGCTTGCCCGCCCCGGCTTCCCACGGGCACCTCTGTTTCAGACAACACTTAGAGCGCGTGCAGCTCCGCGAGCTATCCGAGGCAGATGTCAGGCGACTCCAGGAGGACAGGCCGGCTCTGCCGATGTCCAAGCTCCGCTTCGTCCCCAAGCCCAGCGGGCTGCGGCCCATCGTGAACATGGGCGACGTCGTGGGAGCCGGGAGGTCGCACAGAGACAGGAAGGTCGCCGCTTGTGCCGCTTTTAGGCAAAGTGCCTTTGAACCCCAGGCCTGGTGGTTGTAGTCAGGGTCTCGGGGGGCTGGCAGCCCCAGTGAGGCCGTGGAATGGTGGGGTGCCGTGGGTGGGGGTTCCCGGGCCCAGAGGAGGAGCTCCCGGGAAGGCCAGTCCTGTGAGGTGCTGGATGGGCTCTGGGAACCCTCTGTGCCCCTGGCCCCTGCAATCCTCCGGGGGTGGGCACGGTGTGCTCTCCGGGGCAGAGGGACCATGCGCTAGCTGTCACCAGCCTGCCAGGGTCCCGAGGACCCCCGTAGGACCTCACCCCCATGGTGAGCCCCCGTGACTGCTCCCCCCGCCACGGCACCTCTGCCTCACAGCAGCTCTGACCCCTTCCATGCGCCTCCCTGTAGGATTTGGGGGTGATTTGGGGGTGATTCTACCGTTAGTGAGAAAGAGAAGCTGTCGCTGCTGATGGGGGTTTGGTCCATGAGCGAAGACAAAGTGCTCGCCCAGTGGGGCTGGGGTCCCCTAGGAGGTGGGGCCCCCCAGGAGGCAGCACCCCTCTTCGCTGGGTGGGGGGACCAGGTAAGTAGAGGGGACCAAGGGTGTGGCTACTTGCCTTTTCCACACGTGGCGTCCGTGACCCCAGGACGGGTCCTGGGGAGACCCTGGGGTCCGGGGTGGGCGTGGGGGGGCAGCCATCTGGCCCTTCTGCGGTCCGAGGGAGGCGGGGGTGGCGGGGGTGGTGGCGGCGGCGGCACAGCGCGGGGGCCTGCCTCTCGTCCCGGGGGCTGTCTGACCCCACATCCCCTTGGTCTGGGGCCCCTCTGGTGACACTGGTCGTCCTGGGCTGGGCCTGCAGGTCCAGCATCTCACCTCCCAGGTCAAGACCCTGTTCGCCGTGCTAAACTACGAGCGGCTGAGGCGCCCCGGCCTTCTGGGGGCCTCCGTGCTGGGCATGGACGACATTTACAGGGCCTGGCAGGCCTTCGTGCTGCCCCTGCGGGCCCGGGGCCCGGTGGCCCCTCTCTACTTCGTCAAGGTGGGCGCCCGATTCCCGCCCCCCACCAAGGGCACCGGCCCTGCGGGTGACCCCTCGCCTCAGGCCCCCGCCGGTGTGGGGAGTGGCCAGCCTTTTGCAGTCCCGTGTTTGCCAGAACGAGTCACCCCTTGGGGGAGCCGCGTCCACATCCCACAGATTCTTCTGTGTGCGGGAGGGCAGGGAACCCCATCTCCATTTGGGGGTGTCTGGCTCCCCGGGGCCGAGGCTTTGTGCCTTCCCCTGTGGAGTGGACTCCGTGACTGCACCCCAGCTCCACGGGAGCTCCTTCAGGGAAGGAGACACCTGCTCACACCCCAGCGCCGGGTGCCCTGGTACCCTGGTCATCAGCTTGCAGCTCAGAGAGAGGGGCGAAGACCCGCCCCGAGGGTGCTTAGAGTCCGGGGGAAGTGGGTATCAGCGAGAGCCCCGTGGGGGGCGGGGACGAGACAGTGTGGGGGGGGCCAGGGTCTCCCCAGTCCCCTGGTGTACGATTCACCCCAGGGTTTGCTGACCGCAGGTCAGAACCAGAGGGACCGGGAACTCGGGGCCCAGGTGAGCGCGTCCTCAGGCACTTCGGTTCCCATGTAGGTGGACGTGGCGGGGGCGTACGACGCGCTCCCCCAGGACAGGCTGGCGGAGGTGATAGCCAACGTGATCCGGCCTCATGAGAACTCGTACTGCGTGCGCCAGTATGCCGTGGTCCAGAGGACTGCCCGCGGACACGTGCGGAAGTCCTTCAAGAGACACGTAAGCCCCACCTGGGGTGTGTTCGGTGCTGGGGAGCGCGCTCTGCGGGAGGCGTGCATTGGGTGGTGGGGGGCGTGGTCTGCGGGAGGCGCGGTTTGCGGGAGGGGCATGCGCCGTGGTGGTGGTGGTAGTGGTGGTGGTGGTGGTGGTGGTGGTGGGCGTGGGCGTGGGCGTGGGCATGCGCAGCAGGCCCTCCTCCCCCACCCCTCGCGCATGCGCACGCGCGGTCGTCATTTCACTCTTGGTGTTCCCGTCGGTTACTGTCCTCCCGCTGCCCCTTCACAGCCGCAGGGCCCCGACTACACAGCGGGCTGATCAGAGAGGAGGGACCCTGGTGGCAGCAGAGCCACGCGTGTTTCCGTGGTGTCCCAGCGGCCACGCAGCAGGGCCGCGTGTGCTCCATGGGCGGGGAGGTGCCACAGGGCGCCTCGCCCGGGACTCCTGGGCCGCGCTGCTGTCCGTGTGGGCGCAGTGGGTTGAGGGTGGAAGGGCAGCCCCTCGCCGCAGCCACCTGGGGCCTCCGGCCCAGGCAGGGCTGGGAGGGGACAAGGGCATTCAGTTGAGCCCGAGGCCATCAGGTGGGGGGTTTCCTAGCACTTGTCGGGAAGGCTTTTGGACCACCTCCCCACCCCACCCCGGCCGAAACAGCGTGTGTACTGGAGGCGTGGGGGGGGGCGGAATTCCCCCAGAAGTTCTTGGAAAAGGCACGTGTGAAGACCCCGGCACAAGGCGCTGGTGAGCATGGTTTGCGAGTCCTGAGTGTGCGACGCAGGATCTTGGGTTTGTGGACAGGGATGACGTCTTCTCCGCTTCACGGCCCAGAACAGCAGCGCCCGCGGGACTCCCTCCCGCCCCCGGGGGCACCTCTCCTACCCCGAGCACGGCGACATGCTCGCTTGTCTCTAACTCTGTAATGTGAAATCAGGGAAACTCTGCCCTCCTGTCCGGTTTCCGCCGCGTCTGGGGTCCAGCCGCCCAGAGCAGCGTCTCCGTGTTCCGTCCGCGGTCACCGTGCGCGGTGAGGTTTCGCCTTCCGCTGGGTGGGCGTTTGCCGGTTCCTCTTTGGACGTGAGTGAGGCCGCTGCCAGCATCTCCAGGATGTGCCGTTTGGAAAACAAAGTCCTCGTTGCCGTGGGCGGATTCCAGGCTTGTGTAGTTTTAGGAGATGTTGCCCAAGAGGTTCCAGCGCGGCTGCAGGCGGCCCTGGCGGCGGTATTGGCGGTACCGAGGGACCAGGGCTGCAGCCGCCCGGTGGGGCAGCGCGGTCCTGTCTGTGGGACTCGGTCTGGGGAGATCCGGTTCTGGGCACCTTGTGTACTGGCCACGTGGTTGTGTCCTCTCGTGGGGTGCCCATCCCATCTCCCCGGTGCTGCCAGGCTGTCTCCTTGGTCATCCATCTTAGGGGACCTTCCCACGCTCTGGGGACAAGTCCTTGGGCAGCTGTGGGCTCCCAGGCGCCTTCTCGCCTGTCTCGCCTTTTCTTTTGCAAGTGGAGTCTCCACAGACAGACGCTTTTGTTTTGAGGGGTCCAGCGTATCCGCGGGGCGGGGCTGAAGCCGTGTTGTGCTCGAGCGGCGCGCCTGCCCGGCTGCCTGACCCTGATGCTCCTTTGGAATGTTTCTCGCTAGAGCCGGCGTTCAGTCCAGGGTCTGTTCTGAGTTAATTCTTGCGCTGCCGCTTTAACATGTTCCGTCTCTGCTGGAATCTGCGCGTTTATAGACCTGTCTTCTGGTTCACTCACCTGCTCTTTTCTGTCTCTGATTTTAAACCCATTTATGAAATTTTTAATTTTAGCCAGCCTGTTTTTCAGTGTTAGAAATCCGTGTGAATTTGCTCACAGATTCCAGGGCTCTGGTTACATCCTCCGTCTTTGTTTTGTTAGCAGTGTTATCTTGAGTGATACCAGCTCGCCTGCAGGCAGGTTTCTGTCGTGTCTGTTTCTGCTGGTTTGTGGGTGGTTTTGGTCACACAGGCCTATTCTATGGCTTCTGGGATTTTTTCCCGGCGTGCCACACTCTGTAAATAGGGCTTTTAACACAAGGGTTTTGCGAGCTTTTCTCCGGAGTGGGGGGTGTTTTCCTGGCAGCGGTGGAGCCGGGTCCATTCTAGACAGTGGTGCCTGGTCTCCCTCACTCGGCCCTTCCCCAGTGTGGTCCCCTCGGAGGGGCTGGGCTCCCTCAGCCCCACTCGGCGTGGCTCCAGGGGCGCCTGCTGCTCAGGGTGTTTTCTCTGCAGCCCCTCCCCCGGGAACTGCCCCTCAGTCCCAGCTACTTCGTGGCTCTGAACCCCAGCATCTTCAGCCTCAGAGCCCCCATTTTCTGCTCGGGCTCCACCTCCCACGGTGGATGCAGGCCTTGGGGAGGAGTCGGGGTGAAGGTGGGATGCACCCCGAGGACTGAGACCCCAGCCCGCCTGCATCCCGCCTCCCCAGCATCTCCAGGCGGCCGTGCTCTGCATCTCATCCCTGGTCGTAGCGGCCATGACAGGGGCACCACAGAAGCTGCAGGGCGGGGCCTCCCAGGCTCTGTTCCCCGTTCTGAGTGTGCCCTTGCTATCGGGGCTTGGGGGGGGGGGGCGTCCGCTCGCCTCACCCCGCCTTCCCGGCCAGCAGGTGTCCACCTTCACGGACCTCCAGCCTTACATGAGACAGTTCGTGGAGCGCCTGCAGGCAGCGGGCTCACTGAGGGACGCCGTGGTCATCGAGCAGGTCAGTCCGGGGCAGCCGTGCACACCCTCTGTGGCTGGCAGAGACTTGCACCCACCTTTGGCCGCATTTTCCCTCTTCTGGGCCTCACGCACCCTCTGCCGCCTGCCCGCGGCTCTTCTGAGATTTGCCGTACATCTTCGCTCGCAGTTTGGCCTCGAGGTCACCCGAAGGCGAGCCCCCTCCCTCTAGGAGGACAAGAAAGGGCTTGCCCCGTAGACCCGCCTCGAGCTACCCATCGAGCGACCTGTTGCCTCGTGTGAGCAGAGTGTCCCAAAGCCAGGTTTGCCAGCAGCGGGTCGGCCCTCGCGGTCCCCGTGCCTTGTGCACGATAGTCTCGGGGCGACCCTGCCACGATGTGAGGCTCCCAGACACCAGACGCCTTCCTTTGGGTCCGGGGCCCCCACCGCGAGCCGTCCGGCTGGCCCAGGGCGGCATCCACGCTGGTGAACGCCCGCCTGCCTTCGCAGAGCTGCTCCCTGAACGAGGCCGGCGGCAGCCTCTTCAAGCTCTTTCTACGCCTGGTCCACAACCACGTGGTCAGGATCGGAGGCAGGTGAGTCCGGACCCCGCGGCTCCCCCTTACCGGCCGCGGACAGGCACTGCGGCCGTGCGCCGGGTGACAGAGCAAGGCTCCCACGGCTGTGGGAAGTCCTTGCGTTCAGGAGCCGGCAGATAACTTTTTCAACGCGTGCGGAGCCAAACCGGCCTGGGCGAGTGCCTGAGCGGGACCCCGTGTGCGACCGAGGAGAGCAGTGGCCCCGGAGGCTCCGGGCTCACGGCCACGGCCGTTAGAGGTCAGCCTGGACCGCGGGGCCTTCTCGGAGGTCGTTAACCGTGGGCCATGCTCAGGAAGCTTTCTAGTTAAAGGGTGTATTTTCATTATCATTATATTCTCAGTAATTACAGCACTTGCTGAAAGATAATCACGTTAAAATATAAAAAAACACGTACACCCTGGGGAGGCACACGTGCCGACTGCACAGCGGGGCGAATTTTGCCAAAGGGAACACGTCTGCACGCGCGTGTAAATGGCACGGGGGGGGGGGGGGAAGGGGACGTTCTCCACCGGAAAGGCCACGCCTGTGGCCCCTGGCTCCTCCCCAGGGGCACCGCCACCCGCTGTGACCTTCGTGGAGAGGGGTCGTGGCACGGGAGCGTGATAAATCTTGATTCATGTCCCCCAGGCGGGTGCGGCGTGGGCACGCGTGTGCATGTGTGTCTGTGCTCCACGTCTGTGCGTGTGTTTACGACGTAAGCAGGAGGCCCACCGTGGCTGGCCCACCTTCTAACCGCGTCCTGCCCCCCAGGTCCTACGTCCAGTGTCAGGGGGTCCCCCAGGGCTCCATCCTGTCCACCCTGCTCTGCAGCTTCTGCTACGGAGACATGGAGAACGAGCTCTTCCCCGGAATCCAGCGGGACGGGTACGGACCCTCTGTGGGCGGGCGTTGCCTTGCTTGGGGCCTGTTCGTATTTTTGGTCCTGAATGTAGGCTGGGCCTCACCCTTTCTTCTCGTAATGGCGCACAGGAGGTGGTCAGCAGGCCTCAAGTGGGGAGTAAACGTGGCCTTCTGTGTGGCCGGGGCTTCGGACCAGCGCCAAGCTCGTGTGCTTCCGGCCCGACTGCAGGGCCCCTGCTCGGCATCCGTAGCTGGAGCCGAATCCCACAGAAGCCAGAGTCTTTGGTTCGATTCTGTGGAGAAGGTCGCTTTATCCGTGTCCACGGGAACACAGACATTAAATGTTTCAGCGTTGGCTCCTGTGGGAGGACGCTGCCTGTGGGCGTAAAGCAGTGCGTTCAGGGTCCCCCTCATCTCGGGGTCAATCCGTGTCCAGGGTTCTCCTGCGCTTCGTGGACGACTTCCTGCTGGTCACCCCTCACCTGCCACGAGCCAAAGCCTTCCTCAGGTAAGGGCCCCCACGCGTGTGTCTCTGCAGGCGCGTTTTGGCCCACATACGATGGTGGGACCTGTGTGCGAACGTCCGTGCTCCCCACACGTCACATCTGTGGGGAGTGTCACGCGGCGTGGTCCCGCGGCTCTGAGAGCCCAGAGTGCCGTCACTTCCTCCTGTCGCTGGCGTGGCCGTCAGGACGCAGGTGCCACTGCAGGAGCTCGGGCAGCAGGGCTGGGTCTGCAGAGGCTCCTTGGAAGTTCTGCGCCCATGATGCGCTGTGGTGGACGGAGCAGAGGCTATGCGCTCCGCACCACGGGGGACGGAAGAGGGAAGGCCTGCACGGCTCACCTGTGGCTTCCCCGCGGAGAGCGTCTGCGAGAGCGGGGAATTCAGACGTGTCAAGGAGGAGGGGTTACCAGGCGTGGGGATCGCATGGGTTTGGTGCCCAAAGCAAACCCGGCACCTGGGACCCTTCGGGCTGCGGCCACGGTGCCCCATCCGTCCCGGGAGTCTGGGGGCTTGTTTCAAAGCGTGGTTTTCCAAGGGAGGAGAAAGTTCAAAACTGAGCCCTCAAGCCGTCCCCGAGCCTGACACTTTGGTCGCTGGGCTGCCTTTGGAGAAACCCACCTGGACAGCAGCCACAGATCCCGTGTCTGCCAGCGGGTACCCCAGCTTGAAGCCTGTAGGGTCCGCCCGCTGTGATGCTCTGGGGCTCCCTATGGTGGCCCCGGCACAGGACACTGCAAATGTAAACCGTGTTGCACGCGGGTCCGCATGGGCACCGGCCGCAGTTGGAGAGCTCAGTGGCCACACGTGTCCAGTGGCCACCAGAAGGGACAGCGCAGAGGTCGTCGCCTCTGTCATGGGAAGTTCTGGGAGCGGCGCTGCTCTGTGGTCGTTGGGCTGGGCAGGGAGGTAGCTCTGAGCGTGTCCGTAGGGCCCCACCAGGGGGCGCAGCAGACAGGCACACGTCCAGGAGACTTGCTGCAAAGGAGCTGGCTCGCGTGATGGTGGGGCTGGCTGGGCAGGTTTGAAACCCGGGGGCGGGTGGCAGGAAGGGCAGGTGCTGGGGCTGCAGTCAGTGGGCGACCCCCGCAGTCAGGACACCCCTGTTTGGCTCTCAGGGCCCTTCCCCGATGGGTGAGCCCGCCCCACTCTGGGAAGTGTCCTCCTTTGAAGCCGGCTGGTTGCAGGTGTCAGCCCCACCTACAGATCCCCTGGTCTTAACGCAGACTCGAGTGTGCACACCTGGGGACCGCAGCCTCGCCAGGTGGACACATCGGCTGGCCGTCACAGAGAGGACCCATCCCTTGGACTCTGCCTGCCCTCCGAGCCCCGTGTCTCCCGGGTCCCAGCCGACCCGTCAGCTCAGTCGCCCACCTGTCTTACCTGGAGGGCCATCCCGGCGTGTGCTCGTCCTTCAGGACTGGCTCTTGGGCCTTCCGTGCTCCCCTTCCCCGCTGCCTGCCTCTGCCCTTGCTGGCCTGTCCACCCTGGCCTCTAATCGTTGGTACTTGTTTGCGCAGAAGCCTGGAGGCCAGAGCAGGGCTGTGTCCGGCCTTCCTCGCGGGCTCATGGTCCCAGCCCTCCAGTCCCCGCCCGCCTCGCCGGGCTATTAGGTGACGCTGACCTATGCCTCCGAGACCCGCGGGTGGCGTGCCCTCTGCCCGGTGGCTGACGTGCCCCCCTGCTGCAGGGCCCTGGTCCGCGGCGTGCCCGAGTATGGCTGCCTGGCGAACCTGCAGAAGACGGTGGTGAACTTCCCCGTGGAGGACGGTGGCCTGGGCGGCGCGGCCCCCCTGCAGCTGCCGGCGCACTGCCTGTTCCCCTGGTGTGGTTTACTGCTGGACACCCGCACCCTGGAGGTGCGCTGTGACCACTCCAGGTGAGCGCTGCGCCGCGCAGCTCTGCGCGTCCCCCCGCGTGGCGGGGGCAGAGGCCAGCGGCGGGCACTAGGGGAGGGGCTCTGGGGGAGCCGTTTTCTGGGCGCTTCTGGTTGCGGCACGCGGGATCTTTCGTTGCGGCGTGCACGCTTCTCTAGTTGTGGTGTGCGAGTTTTTCTCTCTCTAGTTGTGGCGTACGGGCTCCGGGGCACGTGGGCTCCGTAGTTTGCGGCACGCGGGCTCTCTCGTCGAGGCGCGCGAGCTCAGTAGTTGCGGCGCACGGGCTTAGTTGCCCCGCAGCATGTGGGATCTTAGTTCCCCAACCAGGGATCGAACCTGCGTCCCCTGCATTGAAAGGCAGATTCTTTACCACTGGACCACCAGGGAAGTACCTTCTGGGCGTTTTTGATAAAAGGAAATCGCGTGGCAGACTCGGGGACACAGCGTGTTCCGCTGGGAAGCGTGTGGAACTGAACCAGAGCTTCCAGGACCTGCCAGACAAGGGTCCCTGTGGTCTCACTGGGCACCAGGATTCGTGGTCACCTCTGGCCCGTCGGGGAGCAGGGCTGCCGTGCGTGTGGCCTGCTCTGTACACAGAGTCTTGGGTCCCTGCCTCGGTCAGCTCAGGCTGCCGCAAAAAACACCACGGACCTTTCCTTTCTCTCGGTCCTGGAGGCTGGAAGCTGAGGTCCAGCTGTCACAGGCCAGTTTCTCCTGGGGCCTCTCCTGTGAGTGCATGTGGACGCATCTGCTCCCCAAGGCCCCACACGGTCACCCTCTGTGTCCAGCCCCTCGGTGTCTCCTCTTGGGGCGCCAGTCCCATGGGATTAGGGCCCCACCTTTATGATTCCACTTTGCCTTAATCACCGTCTTAAAGGCCTTATCCCCAGACGGTCTCGGGGGTCGGGGCTTCAGCCTGTGAGTGTGGGGGATGCAGTTCGGCCCCTGAGAGCCCGTCCCCCCACCTCCCCCACACTGAGCCTGAGGGCACACAGCCCAACCTCAGGCTTTGCGCAGAGAGACTCGCGATGCATGTGGACACAGGAACCTGTGCTTTCTCATGAATAAAAAGCGCAGGTGTCAAGACGGTGGTGGATGGGCGTGCCCCGTCCTGCGCCGGTAACGCGGTTCTGCTGGAGCCCTCAGGGCTGCACTTGGTCCTCTTTCTGGGGTGCTCCCGGGAAGACGCAAGTGCAGACGCTTTCCACGCGCGGTTCCACGCGTCCGTCTGCTGCTCCCGCCGCCCCCTCTCGTGTCCGGGCACCGACCACACCGGTCAGTCATGAACTGTCCACCAGGTTGTCTGGCTCCCCGTGAAGCTGTGACCGTTTGGGGGACTGGCGCCCATTCCGGCCCAGCGCAGCTGATGGGCTGGACGTGTGTGGCGGTCAGAGTGTGAAGTGGACACACGTGTTTCCACGAACCCCACGCTGTCTCGCAGTTACGCCGGGACCTCGATCAGAGCGAGCCTCACCTTCAACCAGGGCTTCAAGCCTGGGAGGAACATGCGTCGCAAACTCTCGGCGGTCTTGCGGCTGAAGTGCCAAGGGCTCTTCCTGGACCTGCAGGTGCGCGGGTTGCCCGTGGGCGGCTGGGGCTGCAGAGCGGAGGGCAGCCGGCGCCACCGGAAGGTCTGCGCGCGCGGCGCAGATCCTGGGGGGGCACGTGTGTCTGTTCCCGTGTGCGGGCGCGTGCACGTGTGTGGGGGCGCATCAGGCATCACATACGTGTGCACTCTCAGGTTCACGTGTGTGTGAACGAGTGTGCCTGCGAGTATGTGCAGGTGTGTAGTGTGTGGGTATGCGTGCCTGTGCCTGTGTGTGCAGGTGTGCACTGTGTGGGTGAGTGTGCGTGTGTGTGTCCAGGGCCCCCGGCCCTCACCCTGCCGCGTGGCTGCCCCGCCATCCTCGCCCGGGCCCCTCCTCACAGGCTGTAGGGCCCAGGACCGCTGTGGCCTCAGCGCTGGAGCCGCGGGGCCCAGGCCGTCGTCCAGCCAGGCTGGGCTCTCCCCCTTGTCCTTCCCGCAGGCCTGACTCCACCGCAGCTGCTGAGGGGCCCCAGTGAGGACCTGGCGGGTTTCACGGGAGAGACTGATGGATTCTTACTGAGATGGTCCTTTTTTTCGTTCCGTTTGATGGGGCAATAAAGCAAAAGACAAACTCAAACACCAGAGGTATCGCCAACATTGCTTTTTCTTATGACTCCAGGTGAACAGTCTTGAGACAGTTTTCACAAATGTTTACAAGATATTCCTGCTGCAGGCCTACAGGTGGGTCCACGGGTGGCTGCTCCGCGAGGGAGGCGACGGCCCCGCCCCGGGGAGCGCGCTGCCCCCGGGTCCGTGAGGAAGCAGCGGGTGCGTCTCCGCGGCGGAACCGCCTCTCCGCGGAGCCCGTGGCAGCTCTGGAGGCGCTGCTCCCGGGCACCAGATGGTGCTGGGAGGCCCGAGCGGCCGGGGCGGCCCGAGTCCCCGCGGCGGGAGGGGCTGGCGGGAGGAGGGTGGCCACGGGGCAGGGGCGGGTAGGCGAGCAGAGGGCCAGTCAGTGCACAGGAGGCGTGTGTGGTCCCGAACACTCAGGCGCCCCCGGAAGGGACGGCGGGATGCGGCTCCCGATCATTCCAGCCCCTTCCGGAACGTTCCCTGCCCTCGGGTGGCTCTGCGGTCCCCCTCCAAGAACCAGGGCCGGGCAGGTGATCGTGGAGTCCGCTCTTGTCCACCTTGGGGAGGCGGACCCCGTCCTTCACTCACCGCGCCGGCTGGCCTCGGGGACCCAGAGCCAGGCTTGCCGCCCGTGGTCTCCAGGGAGCCCTGCCCCAGGCAGCCTGGGGAGGCTGGGCCCTGACAGAGCTGACATCCCCAGGTTCCACGCGTGTGTGCTGCAGCTCCCGTTTAATCAGCCAGTCGGGAGGAACCCCTCGTTTTTCCTCCGGGTCATCTCTGACACCTCATCCCGCTGCCACGCCCTCCTGAGAGCCAGGAACGCAGGTGTGCACAGGCGACCAGGGCATGGCTGGCGGGCCGAGGGGTCGCCCGGGGCGCTGGGCATCGGGGTCACGCCCACACGCTCCGTCCTGTGCCCGTCCCGGGTACCCCGTGTCCCGCAGCCACTGCAGCACCTGCCTCTCCAGCAGCCACGGCGGAGATGGGGCGTCGGGGCGCCTTTAACCTGCTAGCAGCTCGCCGCCCTCTGCCACGTGACTGGAGAGTGACGTGGTGCTCGGGGGCCAGCTGGTGGCCCTCCTCCCCTGGGGCTCTGGGCGCTTGCGTCAGTCCAGGCCAGGGTCCGCAGGAGGCCCCGGGCCACCCCTGCCCACCTCAGCGAGGGGCACCCACGGCAGCCGCGCGCCCGACGGCTTTGGCTTCACCGCTCCTTGGCCCGGCCTCCTCGGGGGCGTCCCCACCTGAACGCTCGCACTGCAGCCCCTGTGTCTGCACCTCTGGCCTCGTCCTGGGCGTTCCCGATCTGTCTGAGGTTCAGGCCGTGCGTGTCTCTGAGGTCCTGGGTGTAACAGACTTTGCTCTTCGTCACGTCTGTTTGTGGAGGTTTCTTGGAGAAGTTGAAGAAAACGTCTCAGTTTTCAGAATTCCTTGGTGCTCGTGTCGGGTGGCCCCTGAAATGAAGTGGCCAGTCTCCCCCCCGCCGCCCCCAAGACCTCACTCATGCCATCAGCCTGGAGGGACCCCGGCAGGAGGGCACCGTCTGGGGCCCCTGGTATCCCCAGGGAGGAACGCTGCGGCGGGGCCAGCGGAGCCTCAGCCTCTCCTCGTGTCCCCCAGGGATGTCACTGGGGGCCAAGGGCGCCTCCGGCCCGTTTCCTTCCGAGGCCGCGCAGTGGCTCTGCCTGCACGCCTTTCTACTCAAGCTAGCTCGTCACCGCGTCACCTACAGCTGTCTTCTGGGGGCGCTGCGGACAGGTAGGCGCGGGTGGAGTGCCAGGCGCCCCTTCGTGAGGTGCGGGCCCTGCCCTCCGGTGCTGGGGCCCCTCCGTGTCTGAGGGGCAGGTGGGCGGGTCTCAGAGCCCCCAGGTGAGGGTGCGGGTGCCCCGAGGGTTACAGGCCCCCTCCCTCGTCCAGGGGTCTGGCATGACCACCCGGGTCTCGCCACCTCTCCACCCCGCCCCGGGTCCTCGTCCTCCGTCTCCCCTGCAGCCCCCCACCTGCGTGTCCTTCCTCGCACCCCCGACCCAGATCCCCCTCGGGCCTCTGCCGGACAGTCCTCGTGCCCCCGGCAGGGGTGGGGTGCTTCCCCCTCCTGAGGTGCCCACCCCAATCCCGCCTGCACGCAGGGTGCTTGGCAGTGTAAGTGCCTGCGGGCCCCGGGGAAGGGCGGTCTCTGGTTTCTCCGGGGCGTAGGTGGGGGGTTGGTGGCCTGACTTCAGTCGCTGCCTTGTAGCCAGAGCCCGACTGTGCCGGCGGCTCCCGAGGGCCACTCTGGCCGCCCTGGAGGCAGCAGCCGACCCGGCCCTGACCGCAGACTTTAAGACCATCTTGGACTGACGGCAGCCCTGCTCACAGACTGGGCTGGGCTGGGCTCCGGAGCCCGGTGGGAGGGGGCAGCCCCCAGGTCCTCAGGGAAGCAGGGCCCGCGCGCCGTGGCCTTCCCGTGACGGGGTCCGTTCTCCAGCCGCTGACCACCGGGAAGCGGCAGGTGGGAGAGCCGGGCATCGGGCGGCAGGCGTCTGGACGGGGCTGGGGGGCCCTTTGTCGCCCCCTTCCCCTCGCTGCAGGGGCTGCCCCGGTCTGGAGCGAGGGCACGGGGCGGCACGTGGGGCTGAGTGGTGGGCGTGGGCTCCTTCCTGCCGACCTGTGCAGTCAGTGCCCAGCCCAGCCGTTCACACCCACCTCGGGAGCAGAGCCTGCCCCGGGTGCCTCTGCCGGCTGCATCCGCGGTTCACGCCCCGTGGCGCCTTCCCCAGAAGCCAAGGGCCCGGTCAGCTGTTTGAGGCCCGGTTCCAGCCGGCCCCGCCCCTGCTTCCGACCCCGCCTGTCCTTACGCCCGGCACCCGCCCGCGCCCCCATCTCTGGGCCCTCCCCACTGGTCCCCTCTCAGCACACGGCCCAGGTCGTCCTGATAGCACTCCTGCACCCCCTCCTGCCCCCCGCCCTGTCACCCCAGTGAAAGGAGCCTTTGCTGATGGGTTTCACAGCTTACGACTGTTCTCTGAGTTTGTATTAAAACGCGTACTGGTGAGGTCTGTGTTCTGTAATTACAAACACGTGCACCTGTTGGGGTGCGAGAGCCATGTGGGTTCTCGGCCTGGAGGGGGCTTCCTGGTGGGGGGGATGTGGAGGGAGGGGCGGGTGGCTCAGAGAGGATGCTCCCATGGGGCCCGGCCCAGCACCCCCCACTGCTGCAGCCAGCTCTGGCCAAGCTCTGTGGACACGTGGGAGAGGACAGACAAGAAAGGTCTGAGGTCCAGGACATCGGGATTCCTCCTGAGCATGCGTCTCCTCTGCCCGTTACCTTCTCAGTGGACCGTGGGATTCCCTCCTTCCCGAGGGCTCTGTGGAGTGGGCACGGGGGTCCCAGTCCAGCGCCATCCCTCCCCCAGAGTGCTTGTCTCCTCACCTGTCCCCGCGTGCTGGACTTGGGCAGGTGGGCGTGCGCAGGCAGGCAGTCCCTGGCTGTCCACCCCGTCTGCCCCCCTCTGTCATCTGGGTGGCCTGCGTGCTGACCGCTGTGGGGCTCCTTTGGTCACGTGCTGTCACATCCGCTTAGCCGGACTCGGGCACAGCGCCTGGGGACGAGCACGATAGGCCTGGGAACGGGGCCTCCCGGAAGTGGGGGATCTTCAGGGGCGAGCTGCTCGGGTCCCCGAGGGTAAGGTCTCTACGGGAGTCTTCCTCATGCACGGGGGCCTCCCTGCACTGCCGGGGCCTATGGGGCTCTGCTCAAGGTCAAGGGTTGTGCCTCGGGGGGCCGTGTGGAGGACCCGGGGAGAACGGTGGTCAGCCCCTGACCGGCCATGGCCAAGTGCCCCAGAGCTTGTCCAGGGAGCCCGGGGGCTTGGAGGCAAGGGGCAGATTTCAACCTGGGCTCCCTGGTGTGGGGTTGAACCACACAGATGCCACCCCTGGTCCCCTGGGGGGGGGGGTAGACCACACAGGTGCTGCCTCCGTGATCCCCTGGGGGGTGGACCACACAGATGCCACCCCCACACACACGTTTCCGGCCCAGCAGGTCTGGGAATGTGAATCAAACTATTTCCAGGTGGTATTGGTGCTGCTGGGGGCAGGGAAGTTGGAGGCTGGTCTGGGGGCTGTCTTCCATGCCGTGACCCCCCCGGGGTGGAGCTGACAGGCTGGCTAGGTCCAGCGTCAGGGTCAGGGCTCAGGAGGTGGGTAAGGGTGAGGCTGCAGGGACACGGCTCGGCCGACACCAAGAGGATCTGAGGTGCCGGGGGGCTTGTGTGAGAGCGGGCCCCCCTCGCAGCAGCCCGTCAGCGTCCCCGCCTCCGCGTCCAGCCGGCCTCAGGTCCCCGTGAGGCGCCTCCACCTGGAGAAGCCAGCGCCCGGGCCTGCCCTGCTCTGTCTGCACTGAGGCTGCGCCCTTCAGAGCCCCGTGGGGCCCACAGCAGGAGGGGCAGCTCAGGGGGTGACCTGGGGGCCGGCTCTCTGCCCTGTGCCCGGGGACGACACGGAGGCTGGAAAGCGGCGTTTTGATGACCTTGAGCAGTTCCCAAGCTTCCTTCCAGGATGGCCCTGATGGGTCCACGTGATGTGGCAGGTGCCGTCAAGCGTACCTTGGACGGGCTCGGTGCTAACGCAGCCCAGGTCAGCTGAGCGTGAGTGCAGGCCGCCTGCCGGGGTTTATGGCTGTTGCCCGTTCACTGCCACTGCTGCAGCGTCCGAGTGACCGAGCGTTTATGATGGACCCAAGTCCACAAGCGCATCATGAGTAATCAGTGCGGGACTGACCCCACCCACCTGCTGCCGGCCTGGCGGTGCCCCTGCTGGGAAGGACTGACCTGCTGCCCAAAGCAGAGAGCTCCCCATGCAGGGGGAGGTGACCTGGCCCCCACAGCTGCACCCCACTGACCCGCCACCGGCCACCACAGGCTCCCAGCACCCCTGGACCTGTTTCTGGCATTTCCAGAAACAGGTCAGTCATGCTGTTTTCTGCCTTCTCCACGCCTCTAGAACCTTGTCTGCTACATGCATTTTGTCGCAGTTTTACTCAAGGTCACTTGTATTTTACTAAAGCGTAAAACCCTTGGGAAGGGCGTGTGCTCTGGTCAGGCGCAACCGAGTAAGACCTCACTCTGATTTATCTATTTTTTTAAATCACCACGCAGACTACCGAGTCTCCTCAGGGTGAAACATGAAAATAATAAAATGCTGAGAAGCAAAGAAAAAACATCTAGTTTCTTGGGCTTCCCTAGGTCTGAACTGCAGGTGAAGGAGCCTCTGACTCACATGCCCCCAGATGTGTGCACAGAAGCCAAGGTGTGAAAGGCACGAGGGGCAGGAGTGAAAGCAGGGCACAGACGATGCCCGGGGGCCCTGAGCCCCACGGCTCTGCTCCCCTCACCGCCATAGCCCTGGTGTGTGCTGGCGCCCAGCCACGGGACGCTCAGCTGTGAAGCTCGCTGTAGAGCAGAGGGCTTCCCAGACCTGGCAGCTCAGAGTCCCCCAGGCGCTGGCGGGAGAATAATGACCCCCAAAGACGCCACACCCTAACCCCAGAATCCACGTCACTGGACGTGGCAAAGGGGCGTTACAGGTGCAGGTGGAGTTTGTGACTAATCAGCTAACCTGAAGCCGGGACGTGATCCCGGATCCCCTGGGCGGACCCACTGGAAGCCCAGGGTCCCTGAACATGGAGGAGGGCGGCTGAAGAAGACTCGCGGCTGTGTTGGCTTTTTGATGGAGGAAGGGGCCCCGAGTCACGGAGCGTGGCACGGAGCGGGCACCGTGCGGGCCCCGGGCTCCCCGTGCGGCTTAGGACTCACTCTGGGGGCACCCTTGGGTTAACCCCGCGTTAATACTCAGCTCCTCTTAGGTGGGCTGTAGTGCACGTGCTTCTGTTTGCTGGGGTCTGGGCTGCCGGGGGCGCGGAGGGCCCCCTCACGCATGCCTGGCCACACCGTGGCGCTTGTCAGCTGGGGGTGGTTCAGGACCACGGACAGCGTTGGCCCCGCCTGGGACTGGAGCTTAGCGGGAAGTGTTCCCAGCAGGACACCAAGGACACATGGTCTCCTTGAGTGAGGCCGCGGGGCTGGGGGCTGGAAGCAAGCCCGTGTATCCGGTGCCCAGCGCCGTAGAGCTGACCCCTGGCTGTCGGAGGAGGGCGGGGGGAGGTGAGTGGGCTCGAGAATGGGCAGGTATTGGCTGAAGGAAGGACCGGGCATGAGTGAGGACGGCCTCCCCCTGGAGATAGTCGAAACCTGCGTGATAATCGGCCTTTTTGATCATTCCTGACACATTTGACTGAGAAAGTCTCTAAGAATAAAAGGCAGTGCTTCTGAGCCACGCCTGGGAAGAGGCGGCCTCGCTGCTGGCTTTCCCGCCGCAGCTCCCTGGCCTTTGAGAGCGGGATGGGCCGTGCTTCTGTGACGATTCTCTGCATTGGGTGGCCCGAACATCGGTCGAGACGGACCCACACCCCCGAGATTCCCCATCACGTGCAGCACACCAGCCCCTCCCCGTGACTCCAGGGCTCTAGGT
This sequence comes from Tursiops truncatus, assembly GCF_011762595.2. Taxonomy (NCBI): domain Eukaryota; kingdom Metazoa; phylum Chordata; class Mammalia; order Artiodactyla; family Delphinidae; genus Tursiops; species Tursiops truncatus. The sequence goes on along the minus strand of NC_047036.1, from coordinate 775,335 downwards.
AAAGAAAGGGACTTCTATGGGGGGGGCCTCATGGCAGAGAACGCAGTCTGCTTTTCCTTGGAGACCGGCCCTGCCTGCAGGTTCCCAAACTCGCGTGGCACGAGACCCCTCGGCTGTGGGGTGTGGCTGGGCCTTCCCAGATGCCCCCCTACCGCTGGCCCGGCTGTCGGCACCCCCGTTGTCTGCCCGTGGAATCGCCGGGTACAGTGCCTGGCCCGCCGCAGGGCCCAGGAGGCAGACGGCGGGCTGTCCCCCATCTGGGGAAGCGCGTGGACTGCAGTGTCGGAGCTGGGCTCTGCCACGAGCTGGTCTGGAGGGCGCGACGGTGTCGGGAGCAACGACCGCGGGCCTCGGGTCAGGCGAGTGTGTGCTGGCGTGGTCGGACTCCGGCACAGGCAGGGCCCCCCCTGCCACCCCGGCCCCGCCCTCGGCCGCCCCCCCACCGCCGTGCAGCTTCGGACGCCTGTCCTGCCGCTTCTGTCTGTGCCGGGTGAGCAGCGGGGCCACCGGGACCCACAGTGCAGGCAGGGAGGACAGGAGCGCGCAGGTGGCCCGCACCCAGCCCGGGCAGGCCTTCTCCTGCCCGAGGGGAGCTGTGCTGCAGCACACGAGGCCCCAGGGTGGGCATCGGACAGGGGACAGTTCCCCCCACCTCCACTCCCGGACGCAGCAAGGCGGACGCTCGGCCACAGGGGCTGTGTGGGGCAGCTCATCCCATCTCTTCCTGAGACGAAGCACCCAGGGTGGGTGGATGGAAAAGGCCCACGGCCGGGGCCCGCTCCCTGGGGCAGCGGGGACTCGGGCAGCTGAAGCCCCGGGGCTTGGCGGAGCCCCTCGTAGGGTTTTGGCTCTGAGACAGGCGTGGGATCTGGGGCGTCGGGTTCTGGAGACAGCCACTCTGCACACCCCTAGGGGCTGCAGGGTCTGATCCACTGGGCGTCGTCAGACGCTGCGCTCCCCCCATAAGGGGGGCAGCACCGCCACCCAGCTGAGGCACTGTGGCGAACAGGACAACAACAGCCACGAGAAGCTCTTTGAGAAACGTGGCGCCATTCGTCCTGTGCCTGCCTGGTCCTCAGGGGCAGCTCCTTTCTGGGGAGAGTTTGGAAGCAGCTGCTTCAGCACTCCAGGCAAGGGGCAACTCGGAGCCACCAGACAGCCGGCAGCTTGGCGGGGCCACGCGGCTCACGCTCTGACCGGCTCGGCGGCGGTTTCTAGTCTGCGGCCCGGCTGGGCGTTTGCAGAGCCCATCCCCGCGGCGCTGGGCAAGTGTGGCTTGAAGCTGCGTCCCTGTGGGAGGGGCTTCAGGGACCTGCGAAGTCACCGGAGTCTGGAAACTGCTCCTGTCCTCCTGCCACCGACGGAGGCCCTTGCCCAAGGTCACTGGAATCGGCACCATTGCCCCCGAAGACATCGGGGATCTGGGGATCTGGGGTCTCAGAGCACAAGCAGCCCACGTGGCCCTTAGGGCACGAATGTCCACCGTGAGGGTCCCCTGGGCCCCGGAAGGCACCAGGGAAGGGCCAGGCCGGGTCTGAGGTGGCCCCGGTGCTCCCGGACCCCCACCCAGAGACCTACGTGTTGGGGGTTCCAGGCCTTGCAGCCCGGGGTGAGCAGGCCAGGAGGGCAACGTAGGCCACAAAGGTGGTCGGCAGCGGTAGGGGGCTGACAGCCTTCCAGGTCACCTGCCGGTAGAGGCCGGGCCGCGCCCGGTCATCCACGCTGTGTCGTCACAGAACCTGCCACAGAGACACTCAGATCTGCCACGGGCTCAGATCCCCCAGCCGCTCGACCGGTAGCCTCTGTCCTGCCACACAGATGGAGCCCATGGGGCCGCCCCACCTCCACTCTGACCTTTGCCCCACATCTTCCTCAGTGGCCCCCGGACCAGGCAAACTTCTGGGGTCCTGATGAGGACCCAACCCCAGGTCAATGTGTGGGGAAGGCCAGAGGGGCAGGCCAGCCTGGCCCAGGGAACGGCAGGACCCGTGGATTTGGCCCTGGGGGCGGGGAGCTCCGGCTCTGTGAGGGGTAGAGAACCCTCTGCCGGCCCGCTGTGGGAGGGAAGGCGGCACCTGACCCGGGCCCCCAGGGTGGGGACGGAAGCCCAGGATGTGCAGCAGCCGCTGCAGACCCAGGAGGAGGTATCAGCCACCCAGGAGCCCACCCTCCTGGGGCCCCTCCCCTTCCTGTCCCCCCCCCAGGCCACTCCTCACGGCTCCTGAGGGTCCCCTTCTGAGACCCACAACCCGTCGAGTCCAGGGCCTCACTGTTCCCCCGTCATCACCACGGACCACTGCCTCTTACTCCGGTGTCGCGAGGCGGTCAGCATCCCTCCGGGGCCGAGCCCGCTGTCCCAGTGCTCACAGAGCAGCATGGAGGCCCTGGCATTTGGGGCCTCTCAGATCCCCTAGAGGCACAACGTCCAGGGTCATCTGGGCAGGGCTACGGTCAGGGTGACAGGTGTGAGTCCAGGCGTGAGTGGCCACGAGGGAGACAGATGTGAGTGCAGGTGTGAGTGACAGGTGCGCCGCAGGCCCGGGCCAGGTGTGGATGGGCAGGACCAGTGTGGGGCCTCCTCAGAGGCCTCCAGGACGGTGGGGCTTGGAACCCTGGGTGTCCACCTGTCCTTGGACTTTAGGAGTCCCCCCGCGTGGCTGGGGACTGGTCGTTTTGTCTCTAGCGTCCCCACAGCCGGCGGGTGGGTCCCAGGGGTGCATCTGTGGACGGGTTTGTTTGGGGAGGGAACTCAGATGGTCCGTGTCATCCCGCAGCTGTCCAGGAGACCGGCTGCCCGATGCCCACACGTGTGTACTTGGGGACGCTTGGAGCAGAGGGGCGGGACCCCTGGAAGCTGACTCACCGTTTCATCCCATAAACATAAATGACACCAGCCACCTCGGAGAACGCGAAGAGGTTCAGGTCCAGGGAAGCGACGTAGCGGTCAAAGATCTCGAGCCAGTAGTTTCCCGCCCGCAGCGTGAAGCAGGCGGGCCAGCCCTGGACCCAGCCCCCATGTTCAGGCGTCTCCCCTTGTCCACTCCCCCCAGCATGTCCCCCTGCACCTACGGAGCTGGAGGACGTGCTCGGATGGAGTGGCCTCCGTGGGCAGTGTGGGACGGAGTCCCCTCCCTGACCCTCAGCTCCCCTGTGACGATCCTTGAGGCACTGAGCCAGAGCTGCGGGGTCAGGGCCCTCGAGCCCTCATGGACGTCGGGCAGAGTGGACAGAGGGTAGAGGCAGCAGGGCAGTGAGGACAGGCCCTGCAGGGAGGCCTCCTTGGGGACCCATCTGGGCGTGGCCTTCAAGTCCAGGAGTGGTGTGACAACGCTGTCCGTGTTCCTGAGCGTGGACGTCAGGCCCGGGCTGAACAGCATCCCTGAAAAGAGCACGGCCCAGACGGGGGCCCCTGGCATGTGGGGGCGCCTGCGTGACGACGACGGAGGCCAGGCCTGTGCCCGGCATGTGGGGGCGCCTGCGTGACGACGATGGAGGCCAGGCCTGTGCCCGGGCGCTCTGCAACGCGGCGCATCCGCACCGGGGCACGCGTGCGCACCAGCCCCCCCCCGAGTCAGGCTGTGTTATAACAAACCACAGGTGCGCCTCTGAAGGAAGGGGGCCTGTACCCCTAAACCCCCTGCAGCAGGCGCCGTGGGGCCTGGGGGCCTTGGGCTCAGGAGCCCATCCGACCGCTGTCCCGAGGTCCTGCCCCCCGACTGCCCCCGGCCTGCTGTCCCTGTCCCCGCATCAGCTGGCCCCGTGCGTGTCCCCTCCGGACACAGCCTGGCTCCGTGGCTACGCTCAGGCCCCTCTCCCTCGGCTCTGGGCACCCACAACTCCCACTCTCGGGTCAGCCTGGATCCCCGACTGCTGGGCAGGGCCCGTCGGACCTGCTGCATTTAGGCCGTGGGGTTTTCTAGGAGCTCAGAGAAGCAAGGCACAGGGTCAGCCCCGATCCCTTCACTGCTGACCCCGGCTCAACGCCTGCAGCCACCTGCAGCCTGGCCGCAGCCCCTGGGGTACCTTATCCAGGAAGTCCTCCAGGCAGCAGGCCTCCAGGGGAGCCCGCCACCCGCTCGGGCCAGGTGGAGTCAAGGTGCGCGAGGGCAGCCGCGTAGTCCTCCCTGGAGATGCTCTGGTCGGGGAGATCGAAGGCGTTGACGAGGCAGAGGATGTTTCTGCAGGGTGGCAGGTGGGGGGAGCAGATGCCCTAGGGGCGGGCCCTGGGAGGCCCGGCCTCGTGCACACACGGGGGACAGAGGCTGCAGCCTCGGGGCCCGGATACAAATGGACCTGCCACTCCCTGCCTCCCCGACTCGAGGGCCCGATGGCCCTGGGGGTGACGCGCTCCTAGAGCTGCTGCGGTGGGGCCGCGGGGGGGCAGCTCTCCTCATGCCTCCACGTCTGTCTCAGGGCTCAAGGCTCAGACTCCGCGGGGCTTCCACGTTTACGAATTCTCCTGCTCGCTAGAAGGAACTTGTCACCTTGCATCCAGTCCCCACACCATCCTGAGGGCATTTGCGGACGTGTCCAGAGTGGCTGACGCGCCCGTTCCCGCCAGGCGCCCGGGACACTCTGCCCTCTCATCTGCGGAGCTGTAGACAAGCCTCTCCTAGGCTGGCTGCGGCCGCGGTTTTCGCGTTTTTGTGCTTTTTGTCAGTGATTTTGCTGTTTAAGTGCTGTCCAGTGTCCCAGGTGCAACAAGGAGACGGGGATGAGCTGCTGTCCCACGGGGGTGACGCTGCTCACCGCTCGGGCGTGGCCACTGCAGCCTCTCCGGAACATTCCAAGAGGCGCACTTGCTCAGCAGTGCCCGGAGCACCTGGCGCTGCCCTTCATCCCCCAGCGCAGCCGAGCAGGGTCAGGACAGGCGTCCCCCCACGCTCTGCTGACACGGCCACCGTTCCGCTGGCCGTCCGGGGCCGTGGGGACGTTCAGCAGTGCCCGAAGGCAGGCTTGTGCAGCTCAGACGGGCTCCAACCACTAAACCATGTCTGGAGGCCACCAGGCCGTCCGTCTAACGTGGTAACTTCAAGGGTGGGGGCATCCTAACAGCGTCAGCTCCCGGGGCTGTTGTGACAAACGACGTCAGCCTGGGGAGTCTTAAAATAACAGGGATTCATCCTTTCCCAGCTCTGCAGCCAGCCGTCCAAGATCAAGGTGTGGGCAGGACCGCGCTCCCTCCGGAGGCTACAGGAGAGGGTCCTTCCTGCCTCTTCTAGCCCCTGGGGCCCAGGTGTCCCCGGGCTTGTGGCCACGTCCCTCCAGCCTCTGCCTCTGTGGTCACCCGGCCTTCTCCTCCGTGTCTGTGTGTCCCCCTTCTGTCTCTTATTAGGACACCAGCCATTGGATTGGGGACCCACCCTGTCCAGGACAACCTCACCTTAACCAGTCATCTCTGCAAGGACCCTGCTTCCGGGTCAGGTCCCATTCCAGGTTCTGGGTGGACCCTCCACCCCACTGCTCTGGGGAAACAGAAGGTCATCTGGGGGATCCCCACGTGGGGGCTGAGCTCGGGGCCGCCTGGCCCCAGAGCCCGAGGGCACCGTGCTCCCCCATCCAGTCAGCGCCCGTGGTCGCTGGCCGCCTTGAACCCCAGGACAGAGAAGACAGTAATGGGCGCAGAGGGAGGTCATGCCGTTGACCAGGGCGATGGTCACCGCGTCCCTCTTACAGTTGTTCCTGGGCAGACACGCGTGTCATCAGGGCCCCCGGGGGCCGCCTGTGCTCGACCTGGAGCACGGTGCGCTGCTGTGCTCTGAGGACAGCTCAGACCCCTCCCTGCTGACACCCTCCCGGGGGCCCGGCTCGCACTCACCCCGTGGTCCCCACCCCCTCTCCTGCCCCCGCCCCCGCCTGTCTGCACGGACAGCCGCCTGGAGGTAGGTTTAGGCGCGTCACTGCCGGCGCCGAGTGGCTTTTGGCCCGCGGTCGTGCCTGGTGCCAGGGCCAGCCCGTCCATAAAGGGGCGTGGGCCTGGCGTCTATTTTAAGTAACAAGGAGGTGGACACAGGCAGTATTTCTGCTTTTATGGCCACATGCGTCACACACAGGCAGCCCCCGGTGATGGCCTTGTTCCGGGGTTTGATGACCCAGGTTCTCTGCCTGCAGCCGCTCCGGAACTTGCTGGAAGCTGCCCCAGAGGGCCCCAACCTCCCGGCCCTTGGGGGATGACTCAGTAATTACCAGATCCTGACAATCTGTTCTTCTCAGAAGCTCACACCAGATCACCCTCCGTCCCCGGCAGCAGGTCACGGCAAAGAAACGCGTGGTGTGTCTCTCTGAAGCCTGGCTCCCTGCCCCCAGCCCGGCCCTCCCTGGGCGCGTTGTAACTTGCAAAAGTGATGTGTCCTCCGAAGGCCAGGGACAGAGAAAAGAGTATCTGGGTGGCTGCATCCAGGGGGCTCTGCAGGACCTGCATCTGCAAGGAGATAGGGGCCCGAGATCAGACAAGCTGCCCTGGCCCAGTGCCTCCTGTTCTGGAATGTTCCCAGCGTCCCTGGGACTACTCCCACGAGCAGTGCCACCTGCTCAGGCCCCGAGAAGAGTTTGGGGCCGCACGCGAGGAGCAGTTGACATGGCCAACTCCACCTGCCTGTTCGTGATGCCTAATGGCCCCCCGGCTCCCAGCCACACGAGACGTGTGGCCCTGAGCGCTAGGGGCACCGCTCTCTCGAGCTGGGAGTCAAGGCTGAGCAGCTCGGACTCAGGGTGTATACTGCTCCCCTCAGGCCCGGGGTTTTGAGGACTTGAGGGCCAGGTGGGGCCCCCGTGCACACAGTGCCTGATGTTTCTGCTGCTAGACCGGGCAAACCTCCACCCGCTTGCGCACCAGGAGTCTGTCCCTCCCCCGGGCAGGGCTCTGCCTGGGAGGCTGCGGGATGAGCCGGGCAGCCCCTGGGGTCCCGGGGATGCTGGGCCCCGGAGACTGTGGAATGGCCCAGTGGTCCGCACCTGGTGGGGCTGCACTGCTGGGTGAGGGCCCCAGGGGTGGGACATGTGGGTCCCCAGCCGACCTCCCCTCTGAACCCCCATTTCATAGCGTTCCCCATGTTCCAGACCAAGTCCTCCTCTGCTCCCTCCCCTCCAAACCTGACCCCTGGGATCCCAGGCTGCCCCTCCTTGTGACCACACCTCTGCTCCCACAGCCAGGGGTTGGGACGAGCTGGGCTGGGCAGGGGCCCCGGCTCGCGTGCTTCCAGAGCCCGGACCCCTGGGGGCTTGGATTCGGGACCCACTTACGTCGGGCGCGAATAGGTAGGTCCGTCCTTCGGTCGCCCCAGGCAGGGTGAGTCCTCTGATGAGGAAAACCGAGAGGAGCAGGTGCAGGAACGAGGCCATGAAAAATTGCCTGAAAAAGGCCGGCTGTTAGTCTTCTCAGTGTGTCTGTTCCGCGTGAACCCTCGAGAGGGGTGGGTGTACCGAGATGCTTGGGTCCACTGTCACGTCACCCATGGGATCTGGGAGGGGATGGTGGGATGTGAGCTCCAGTCAAGCTTGCGGCGTTTGGGGCCCCCCCTGAAGCCCATACGTGGACGCCGCTGAGGAGGGCGATGGCCTCCCCAGGGTGGGCGGTCTCCCCCTCGCCCACAGTCAGGCCCCTCTTCCTTCCACGCTGAGGCCCCCAGCTGGCCGCTTCTCAGGGTCCATGGGGCCACACACCTGCCCACACCTTCTCCCGCAGGAGGACCAGCCCCCAGTTCTTCCAGGGTTGGGGAGGGGTCTGCACACACGGCATCTGCGAGTGGACGCCCTTCCCTCCCGACCCCCAGACCCCAATGCAGACACTGGGGAACTACCCAGCGCATCTTCAGGGACTTTCATGGCAGGATTATTCGGGCTTTCTGGCTGGCTTGTTGCGACTGACGGCTGCTTCCAAAATTCCCCTCAAGCTTGGAGCCCCTCACGGGAGAGTAACCATCACCCTCACGTGGTAACCGAGGAAAAGCACAGGCACACACACACACTCGGACCTGCAAACCTCCATGATCACGGATCGGGAGACCTGAGAAATGCACAGGATTTCATCACAGTCATTTAAAGGACAGACATGTAACATATTAGACTTATCCAAGCCCGGAAGGAAGAGAGGGCGGGAAGCTCTGTGCTGGGTGCAATTTGAAAGGCAGGCTTGGGGGCTTAGGCTCCGGCTCCCCTGCTCCTTATTGCCTGGAGACCAGGTAGCTATCAGTATGTTTTTTCTCATTGTCTACGTCTCTTTAAAAGATAATCCACTGTGTGGACACTGGGGAGGGAGAGCGACGCTGAGAGCTTCCTCCGTGCAGTGGCACAGCGTTGCCTGGAGACAGACCATGATGCTACAACCCCTGATTCAACCACCAAGTTGCTACTAATGAGCAAAGCACATAGAGTGGGACCAAAAACTACTCAGCAAGAGTGAAACAGGAGCACAGAACAGAGGGCACAAGCAGGAAGGAAGTACGAGGCGACAAGCTAAACCAAACCAGATAAAAAAGGCAGGGGGCTCCCCTGGTGGCGCAGTGGTTGAGAGTCCGCCTGCCGATTCAGGGGACACGGGTTCGAGCCCTGGTCCGGGAAGATCCCACGTGCCGCGGAGCAACTAAGCCTGTGCGCCACAACTACTGAGCCTGTGCTCCGCAACGGGAGAAGCCCCCGCACCTAGAGCCCGAGCTCCGCAACGGGAGAAGCCCCCGCAATGAGAGGCCCGCGCACCGCAAGGAAGAGCAGCCCCCACTCGCGGCAACTAGAGAAAGCCCACGCGCAGCAACGAAGACCCAACGCAGCCAATTAAAAAAAAAAAAAAAGGCAGGGATTGTCAGACTGGATAAAGAAGAAGACCAACTGTATGCTGTCTACGAGAATGACCCCTCAAACGAAAAGGCCCAGAGAGGTGAAAAGAAAAAATGGGAAAAAGTGCTGATTTAGTCAGCAAAGGCTGGGGCAGCTCCTCTAACATCCCAGTGCACCTGGAGCCGACGGTCGCCAGGCTAAGGAGCTTCACCTCACGGTGACAAAGGCCTCAGTTCTCCGGGGACACGTGACAGCGCTGAAGTTGCGCCCCTCCTCGCCAAGCCTCTGGACCCCAGAGGCCAGCAATGATGGAAATGGGGAGGGGTCCTCTGGGGCTGGTGGGAGCGGGGTCTGGCCTGTGGGCTCTCACCTTCCCAGTGGTCTCAGTGCCTCTGATGACGCACAGGTGCACCATGGCCCAGGAGGCCGTCAAGCAGACCCGCAGCCAGCGCTGGACAGAGCCGCTGTCGTTGGTGTCGGCCGTGATGTTCAGCGTCTGCCGGTACCGGAAGAGGCTCACAGCGCTGCTGTCCCGGCACTCCAGCCTGGAGCCAGCCCGTGCAGTCACGGGCTGGCCATAGACTGCAGATGACCGGGGCACACCAGGCGGGACCGCTGCCACCCTGAGTGAGGGGCAGGGAGGCTGACTGCCAGTGGCCTCTGTGGCCGACACGGGGAGCCTCCCAGCCCAGCCCCTTGGCCTGAGCACCCAGGGCCAGCCTTGTCCAGCGTGTGCCGAGCACAAGTTTCTATCAGCTAGAGGCAGGAAGGGAAAGAGATCAACCCAGCTTTACGAGCGAACTTGAAAACCGTGACTGTTCCCCACATCTGGGAGGTGTCCCCCGATGACGCCCTTGGCTGGGGTCTCCACCTAAGGACTTAGTTCAGGGAGCGCAGCAGCCTGTGCGTCACCCTCCTGTTGCCGAGCACACGGGCAGCCGCGAGGGCCCGGGTGCTCCTCAGTGAAGGAACAGGGCGTCCGGGGCCCTGGGTCCCGCAGGGAGCAGGCAACAGCAGGGGTAACGAGACCCAGTCTCAAGGGGCCGGCCGAGGCTGGGCTTCCCCCCCGAGAGCAGTGCCCGTGTGGTTGAGGTCCGGCGGGCAGGCGCTGCAGGGCAGCGGGTTGGGAGGAGTTGGGGAGGTACCACAGCACCCATGCCAGGACCGCGTCACAGCGCACGCTGGCCAGGACCATGTTGCAGTGCGTGCTGACCAGGACCATGTTGCAGTGCGTGCTGACCAGGACCGCGTTGCAGCGCATGCTGACCAGGACCACGTCGCAGTGCGTGCTGACCAGGACCGTGTCGCAGTGCGTGCTGACCAGGACCGCGTCACGGCGCACGCTGGCCAGGACCGTGTCGCAGCGCATGCTGACCAGGACCGCGTTGCAGTGCACGCTGGCCAGGACCGCGTCGCGGTGCGTGCTGACCAGGACCGCGTCGCGGCGCACGCTGGCCAGGACCGTGTCGCGGCGCATGCTGGCCAGGACCGCGTCACAGTGCGTGCTGGCCAGGACCGTGTCGCAGTGCGTGCTGGCCAGGACCGCGGCGCGGCGTGCGCTGGCCAGGACAGATGTGACGAAGCTGCTGAGCCCTGCGGGCTCCAGCCGCGGTCAGCGTCCCCCTCCTGGCTGCCCCGTTGCAGACTGTCCTCAAGCACATCCCACAGTTCTGCTCCCTACATCGCCCCAAAGGGCTCCCACTGTCTGCCCGCAGGCCTGCAGCTGGCTGCGTCCGCCCGTGGGCAACCCGTCACCTTCCCGGCCATGTGGTGCTCTCCGGGCTGGGCTGCGTTTGGCTCTCCACCAGCCTCAGGCTGCTTCCAGGTGGGGCTTTCAGACGGCCTGCAGCCACCAGGTGTGTCACAGGCCTGGACGGTGGTGCTCGGATCCCTTAGTGCAGCGCCCGCCTCGAGGGTACGCAGGGTGCTGGGTCTGCCCCCGCCTGGTCTCCCCTGGCGCCTGAGCTTCGGGGATAGGCGGGCTCAGCGCTCTGCACGCATGAGCTGGGCAATACGGGACAGCCTGCTGCTGCGCCGGGGCCGGCCCGCCGCCTCTGCCACCACACCCGGCATCCAGTCCTCCCACAGGGACGCCGCTGCCCGGTCCCCTGCATCCTTACATCAGGGCACCTCCCGTGTCTGCAGGTTCAAAACAACCGGATATGCACTGGAGTGATGATCAAACACCCACGAAACGCGCATGGCACACGTAAATGCAGCCTGCCCCCCCGCCCCGCTGCCCCCAGCAGAGAGGTGCGTACCCTCTCTGCCCAGGTAGGGCGAGATGGCCGTCCACACCCGAGGCTGCCCCTGCACAGGCGCTGGCCAATGGTGAGCGCGATGTGGAAGCGGCTGCCCTCGAAGGCCGGGCGATGAGGTAGGGGATGATGAAGGTGTCTGAAAAGACGCAGCGGTCAGCCAGCGGCGCCGTCTGCCCGGCCAGGCCTCGGGCTGGAGGACGACACAGAGCTGAGGGAGAAGCGCTCGTGGCCGCCCGAGGGGAGGATAGGGGACCCCCATGTCAGGGGGTTGCCGTTGTTTTAAATGACTTGCTGTCACCCCACCATCTGGTGCTTTATTGGTGGTTTTCATCCACAGACAGGCTGCGTTGTTCTCCCTGAGGCCCTGTGACCCCTGGTTCCGGGGCTCCTGAGTCGGGGAGCCGGTCTGCTCACGTGGAGCCTCAGAGTAGGAGACACCCCAGACGGTCTCCCAAGCTTCGCCCTGAGTTGGCGCAGGAACCTGTCTCTCCAACCCTTCACCCCAGTCCAGACGCTGGGAGGTGGACCCAGCGGCGGCGCGAGAGGTCGCCGAGGCCCCCAGCACGTACTGACGGATGCCAGAGCCCGAGGGAAGGGCAGGCAGAGATGGCGGCGGCCCTTCTGCCCCGCGAGCCCCCGTGGACAAAGTGGGTGCCGCGAGGTGGCAGGGCCTGGCCTCCCCGAACCCACAGACCTGCCAGGCCTGCTGGGGAGACCCCGGTTCCCCACTGGATGCTCCCACTCTGTCGGGAGGGCCACTAACTCCCCAGCACGGAGTCGGCGATGTTGGCGTCTCACCTGAGGGCCCTTCCCTCCGGGTCCCCGCCAGCCGCGCGCTTCGGACCGGCATGTGTGGGCACGTCGATGCTCCAGGACCGACGGCAGCTGCCCCCGCCCCCCGCACAGGCCCAGGTGACCCCACGGAGCGGCTCAGCGTCAGCGCCTGGCCAGCGAGGTCAGCCGGCTGCGTCCCCCCCACGCCGTCTGCAGGAAGCCTGGACTCAGCGTCCAAGGGCCACTTGCATGCCCCACAGGCCCCGTGTTCTTCACCAGCACAGCCTCCGTCTGGCTTCTCGTGTCACAATCCGGTGTCTGGAGGCTGAGCTGGGGCCCTGGAGGGAGCAGGTGGCCACGGAGCCCTCAGCCCACGTTGGCCTCTGACGGGACTCCAGGGCCAGCGCTTGGGGCAAACAGTGCTTGTCGGTGTCTTCTGCGTAGCAGCCGCATTAGAGGAGAAAGTTAAACTCGAGGGACTCAGCCTCAGTGGAGGCGCCGGACGCCCCCGGGGTGCGAGGGCATCTGTGGGCTGGGACTCGGAGCTAGACGGGTGTGGACAAAACCCAGGTCACCCAGGGAGCCCCTGGGGGGAGGGGCCGGTCACAGGGCCGGGGCCCGGGGCACAGACGGAGGGCCCCTCCTCCCTGCCCGCCCCGTCTCTACGCTGCACCGTGGGGTCTCCTGCAGGCGGGCCTCCCAGCCACCCTTAGGCCTCGGGACGCACAGCTGCAGCGTGGCGAGGACCGACGTGGAATGGCCACGCGGGCAGGGACCGAGTCCTAGGTACGTGGCCCACTGTCTAGGAAGGACTGTAGTCTCCGGGCTAACCAGACCTTGGCCCCTTCCCCCTCCCCCCTGCTCTGAGGGGTAACCCCGGCTGGACGGGCCCAGGTGGGGGCCTTAGGGGTGGCCGAGGTCAGCATGACTGGGCCCACCCAGAGGAAATATCCAGGGAGGGCGGGGGTTTCTCCTGGGGCTGGGTCGCCGCACTGGGGGAGAAGAGAACAAGAGGCATTTCTGTGACCACGTGGGGAGCAGTGTCCACCCTGCGCATCCGATGCCTCTCACCCCAACGGGACTGCCATGGGGACAGGAACGCAGATCGCAAACCAGGCTGGGGCGCTGGGGGCGGGGCGCAGAGGGCTCCACGTCCAGCGTGGGCACCTGCCTCCCTCAGCTCACACAGTAAGTTCATTTCTTCTAGATCTGAAGGAGGGAGGAGAGTTGGTCCACCATCGGGTGGACCTCAGCGCAGGGTCCACAAGATCCGTGATGCTGGGATGAAGTAAGACAAGCATGTTTGGTCCTCATCCCGAAAAGAAATGCATTTCGGAGCTCAGAGCTCCCAAGACCCTCAGCATCTCGCGGGCGACGGGAGAGAGAAGCAGCATCTGCGGTCCGTGAGAAGCCCTTTAACCTTACCTGGGCTCGTGCCAATGGGGTATAACCCCTGGAGGATGGAGCTGGTGGCCAGAGGCCCTGACCACGCCCACCAGGGAGACCGAGTTAATCCCCAGTCAGTGGCCAGTGGTTCCGTTAAAAACCCTGCCCGGCGGGGCTTCTGGGTGGGTGACACTCAAGGCACAGGAGGGTGGCCCCTGCGGAGGGCGGGGTCTCCGTGCCCCTCCCTGCGCCTCGCCCTTCACGCCTCTTCCATGTGGCGATTCTGAGTTGCGTGCTTTATAGTAAACCTGTCAGCCTAAGTGTTTTCCTGAGTCCTGGGAGCCGTTCTAGCCAATTATTGAGCCTTAGGAGGGGTCATGGGACCCCTTGAATTTGTAGCCAAGTTGGACAGAAGCTGTGGGTGACTTGGGGACCCGCTACTCCAGATTGGCGTCTGAGGGGGGCATCCTGTGGGTGAGCCCTTGGCCTGTGGGGTCAGGCGGTGTCAGGGTGGGGTGAGGTCGTGGGGCACCCCGTTGGTGTCCACTGAGGACCGGAGACCCGGTCGGTGTGGGGAAAACCTCACAGGTTTGGTGCCACAGCCCTGAGAGCAGAAGGGGCACCAAAGAGCCGGTGATGCGGAGCACGCAGCCCCGTCGGGGGGGCCCGCTGTGCACGGCAGCCCGCTGGCGGATCTCGGAGAGCCCCCCCCTCACCCCGCGCTCCACCAGCCCGGGGGTGCTGGGTGCAGCACACACCAGGCCAATCCGCTAAGAAACTGTGGGGAAAAAGAGGGTTCCGGTCGGAACAGCACCAATAGCCCGGGTTGCCCAAGATCTTTACGGAGAGAATCACACGAGGACAGAAAGGAGAGTGACATGCTGTGTGTGTGTGCGTGTGTGGAGGGGTGACACGTCGCTGGGGGGACTGCTTCCCAAACCCACCGAGACAGTCGACACCAGGCCAGACACCCGGGCTGGTGCCTCTGTGTCTCTGGCTCACACAGAAGAGTGACGGCAAAGGCGTCTGAAGGAAGCGCAGGCCGAGAGGATCACTGCTGGACGCCAGGGCTCCTTAAAAACCCGCACGACTTAACTGCGCCGCTTCCGGTGCCAGAGTCCGCAGACCTCCAGGGACGCGGAAGTCCGGGCGGGACAGGGCAGCGCAGAAATCGCAGCCTCTCGAGGGGGGACCCCATCCGTGTGTCTCCCTGGGGTGAACCCCGAGCCGCAGCCCATGTCGGAGCCCCGCGGTCGGCGACCGGAGTCACCGCCGGGCCTTTGTGCTTCTGCCGTCGTCTGGCTTAAAGAACAGCTCGCTGCGGAGTGGCATCTGTGTGACAGGATCCCTGGCCATCTGTCTAGATGCTCTGCTCAATTCTGTCCCAGCGTTGCCTGGCGCTTCCAGAGCGGGGGCAGAACACTGGGGTGGGGAGTCTGTGCAAGTCAGGGTGAGGCGCCGTCTGCTTCTTGCCTCTCCCTCATCCTGGGAGTCAGCAGAGGTGCTCAGGGCAGGAGAAAAGGGCCTCTCGCAGCGTGAGAAGCTTAAGTATTTCATGACGTTGCATTGAGAGCTTCCACGTCTGAAAACAGAGGCAACAGGAGTGTCTCAAAGCCCTGGGCGTGGCGGGGGACCGGGCTGCCCTGGCCGCGGGCGCGGCCGCCCCGAGGGCCTCACTGTCTGGACCGCGGGGAGACGGACCTCGCAGGAAAGGGCTTCCCAGGCCCCCGGCTCCGGCAGCTCTGAACAGTGAGTAAGGTTGTGGACAGTGAAACGTTTGCAGACGTCAGATCCCCCACGTACGGAGCGTCGCCGAGGCCCTGACCTGACGCAAAGGGCGCCGAGAGGCCCCCGCGAGCCCCGGGTCGGGTCTGCCGCCGGTGCTTCTGCAGTTCCCGAGGGGCCCGCGTCAGAGAGGCGCTGGCCAGGAGACCCGGGGCCCAGGCACCCGCCCGACCCCAAACCGCGGGAGCTCTGGCATCTCTGGGGCAGCTGTTACAGGGGTACCTGCACTTTCAAACTCTCCTGCATGCCCTGTATCGTCTCACAATCAGGAAACAAAGACTTTATAAAGACGCAGCGTCCTTGTGACCAGGAAGCCGGCAGGCGGCGCTCATGTGAGGTCTGCTTCCCACCGCCCACTGCCCCCCATCTCGCGAGGAGGGCTGGCTGTCCACCCCTGAAAGGGCAAGGATGCCTCCCCGCGACCAGAAGACGGGGCGTGAGTGTCACCAGCTCCTGGGCCCTGAAAGAGACACTCCCCAAATTTCCCACCAGAGACCAACTCAGGTGGGAAGGTCGGAAGGTGCTGGGGAACCGCCGGTCTCGCAGGGGCAGAGGAGCCTCAGCTCAGAGCCCACATGAGGACGAGCCTGCCTGAAAACCGCCGCCCTGAACCTGGGGACAAAATGGGCCACGTCCGCCCCCGAAGGCAGTGGTCCGGCCAGCCTGCGGCCTCATGTCCCCAAGAGCAAGTGTGACACCGAGAGAAGGCCCTCGAGCGAGAAGCAGCCCAGCTGAGCCGCTCCGGCTCCAGCCCATGGGCTTCGCTGCTGGGACCCCGAGCAAAGCCCTGGGCTCGCGCTCTGGGGTGCTGTCAGCAAGGCCGCAGCGCCTGCAGAGGGGGCCTGGGCCCTGACCGCCGCAAGCCCAGACGGGCAGCCTAGTGAACAGCACCGCAAACCTGAGGCCACTGGACCTCAGAGGGACAAATCCCCCGGGGGCGGCAGGTCCCTAACACCCTGGAGGCCGCGGGTGGGGACGGATGTGGTGGGTGCGCGGCTCACCTCCCCCGTAGGCCTGGCACAGGTACGGGGACCTCCAGAGGTTGCCCAGGCCCACGGCAAACCCGACACGGCTCAGGAGGCACTGGAGCTTGTTGTCCCACTTGGGCCACTCGTCCCCACCAGCTTCCACAGGTGGGTCCGGCTCCAGGGTGCCCGCCATGCCCACCACCTGCTCCTGGCCGCAGCCCGGGGCCTCCACTAGGGATGGGAAGCCGCAAGCCGGCTCCCCTGCAGGTGTGATTTTTCATGATTTAAAGGAAAACCCGTGGAGCCGGTTAATTGGTAACAACCCCCCGCCCGCCACAACTACGTGCCCCTGCCCCCCGCTGGCTCCCACCCGACGCCAACAGCCCACAGCTGCTGCCACCACCAGCACGAGAACCTCAAGGATTCCAAGGCTGGGGCACCTTTAGTTGTTTTTATAAAATTTTACTTTTAATTAACTTCGTGAGATAATTGCAGACTTGCACGTTGCCGTGAGGAGCAGTACCAAGTGCCCACGCTCCCAGCCCCCCAGTGGAGACGTCCTGCAAACATCTCGCCAACGCCACAGCGGACATGTCCGTCCCCGAGGGTCCCTCTGTCCCCTGTGTGGCCGCACCCCTGGCGGCCTGCGTCTGCACTGCGTCGCTATAGATTCGTCATCTCAGGCACACTGTATAAACCGTGTGACCGTGGGGTTGGCCTCAGTCTCTGGAGACCCACCGGGAGGGGTGCAGTGCGGCCATGGGGCTCCGTGTCCGCTGCGCACTGAGCGGGTGGGGCTGTGAGCGGTAGCTGAGATGAACACCTGCACACGGCTCTGTGTGGACGTGGGGCCAGCGCCCGGGCAGGACTGCCGGGCCTGGGGCCGCGTTCATTTTTAAGCCGCATTTATCTTCCGAAGAGATTTCCAAACTTCTCAGACTGTCTGAACGTGAACTTTCCCTCTGGCTCCCAGTGCTCCTGTTCTGAGGATGCCCAGGTAAGTTCCAGAAGATCAGCCCTCCCCTCTGCGTCCACTGGCACCCCGGTGCCCAGGAATGCACGCTGGGTGTGAGCCCACCATGAGCCACAAGGGTCGTGGAGGGAGTGGGGGCCTGGATCCTCAGGGGGCTCCCTGGGGGGGAGGGTGACACCAGGGTGCAGGGGAGGGGGCTTGGCCAGGCTGGGGGGACACGTGAGCCCTCGCCTTACCTCGGAGCACCTCCTGCCTGTGGGCTGGAGAGGTAGTGAGCTGTCACGGCGGATTCAGCCTAAGACTCCCACTGGGGCCCCCTGGACGCGTTCGCCCCGACCCAGCAAACGCTTCCACTAGGACAGGCCCGGGCCCTACATCCATAATCTCATGTTTCCTGGACGGCGGGCTTGCAGCCGGGCTGCCGAGGCCAAACATGGGGGTCCCGGAAACGCAGGCCCCAGGGGACACATTTTTAGACATCCCTTTTTGGGATGGGAAAAAGTGAGAAAAGGGAGAATCAGAGAAGGTGGAAAGCAGTGGGGGGAGGGGGAGGGCAGGCCCAGCCCCAAGTGACCCACACAGGCCTTCCCCTCCGCGCCTCCAGCTCCCTCTTTTCCCTGTGCCCCCACAGTGACCCGGCCGGCAGCTCCCATATCCTGAGGTCAAGGCGCACCCACCCCTGCACTCCACCGGGCACCTTGGGTAATGGGGGCTCCGTGGGCGCAGCAGAAGCGCAGTCCGGCCCCGTCCCCTCGAGGCTGGGGCTCCGCTGCTTGTGCGTCCTCTGCATTTAGACAGCATTTAGGCCAAGAGCGTGAAAGGGAGAGATTTATTCAGACAGATGCGCGATGCCCACAAAGCCCGGATTTCTAACGATTTGCGAAATGTGAAGTCTGAAGGAAGCCCTCACCAAGCCACAGAGAGACGGACGGACCAACCCGGCCAGGTCACGCCTGCGAGCGTGTCCCCCTCCGTGCCCCGGGGTGGGAGGTAGGGGCGTGTGTCCAGGGGGTCCGCAGCAGAGCTGTCCCAGAGGAGGGTCGGAGCGCTCTGGGGAGCAGGGAGGTGGGGTCCTGCGGAAGCTGGCGGGGCGTCTCCAAGTGGGAGGGACGTGGCGCCGGGACCCACTCCCACTCGGGTCTCCCATCCTGCGCCGAGAATCCTCAGAAGGTCCAGTTTAACTTAAACTTCCAGATTTTTCCATGGAAAGTGGAGGCGACGAGTTCTTGGAAACAAACACCCAAGTGCCACGTGACCTGGCCTTAGAATGGGTGTCGCATCCCGTCCCTGACTGGGAGAGAGGAGCTGACGCCAGCCTTCGCCGAGTGACGCCGGGTGGACGGTCCTCCGGGCCCTTGTGGCTCCCCTGCCGTTGCTCGGGACGCGTGCACCGTCCTCCACCTCGGTGGCCAAGGCTGAGTTAGTTACCCTGTAACTCGTCTTTTCCAGCACCTGGCTAAATGTTCATGCAGTTACCGTCCTCTCAAGAAAACACGAAGGGGGGTTTTCTGCCCCAAATCGCCCAAGCTGAGTTTTATCAACTATTCGTCTGTTCATGGCGGCCAGATGCAGTGATTAAGTGGGTCAGCCTTCACGACGCCGAATGTGGCCGAGACTCGGGGGCTCTTCGCAGCCAGCAGGTGGGCGGGGCCCCACAGGACTCTGCCAGGTTCTCGCAAGCTCACTGGCCTCTTCTGGACAGGCCTTGAGAAGGGCGCTCCTAGCCCCGACCTCACCGCGGGAGTCCCGCGCTTAGGAGGTGACAGCGAGGGGAGGGTGGGGGGCAACAAGATTATGTTCCTAGGGGCCGAGGTGAGCAGGACACGCCCAGCGGGCGCACCCCCGCTGCAGCTCTGACTCTCCCTGGGAGTGCGGGCAGGGCGGGGGGACCACCCGGCTGCTCCCGGGCCGCTGGCCTCACCTGGCAGGCATGCGTGCTGCAGGGCAACGTGCGTGTGTACACACATAGCCACAGGTGTGCATGCGTACACACACACACACACGCACACGCACGCACACGCACACGCGTGTGCACGAATACACGTGTGCACGGTGCACAGACGCACGCACTGCACACACACTCACACGTGCGAGTACATTCATGTGCCGACTCACGCAGGCACCTGCTCACACGTGCGCGTACAAGCACACGTACACACGCGTGTGCACACACTCACATGTGGGTATACCCGCACCGGGAGGGTCCCTACTGTCTCCTTTTGTGCACACATGCTTACATACACTGACACACGCACACATAGCCTTGCACGTGTATATACGCTCCCCCATACACACGTACCTATGTGGGCACACGCACTGTGTACACACTTTTATACTTGTACACTTGCAGTGTACACATACACACTCACACACGTGCACACTCACAGCATCCACGCATATGCAAACACTCCTGTGCACGTACGTGTATACACTCACATGTGCACACACTCATGTACACACGCTCCCACGCAGGCACACTCACACGATACACACACACACGCACGCACGTGCAGCCCACCCTCTCCTCTGGCACCACCCCCCGTGCTGTGGGCGGGGCCACTCAAGACCTCACGTCCCCGTTCACCGAGACCGTGGACTGCGCGCCAACCAGCCCCTGCTGGTCCCCTGCCCTCCGGAAGCGGTTCCTGATGAGCTTGTAGATGGCAAAGCCAGGGATGGCTAGGCAGGGCACCCCGGCCACGACGACCACCACGCCGTACACCCAGTTCGGGTACTTCACTTTCTGGGATTTGGGAAATTCCTCCTGGAGAGAGAGAGCGACCTTGGGGTGAGCAGACGAGGCAGCCGGGGCCTCCCTCGGGGCGAAATGCCCTCTCCCCCGTGTGACTCCCTCCTGGCCTCCAGGCTGAAGGGAGGGGGAGCCGGCCCCCACCCCACCCCGGAGGCCCAGGGCTCACGTAGGCCGGGTTCCAGACGCTGTACACGAGCTCCTCATTGACGCTGATCACGAGGAAGAACAGGAAGATGGTCAGCATGAGCAGGGGGCTCACCACCCTCCACGTGACCTGCCAGAAGATGCTGGGCTTGTGGCCGATCATGAACTCGATGTCCCTGTTGAACCTGGAAGCAGAGACCGAGGGGGCTGTCGCCGGTGCACACCGAGATGCCTTTCATCCCAAGACGGCGGAGGGCAGGCAGCCTCTCCACCCCCAGACAGACGGTCCCAGGCCTGCCGTGCCACACCCTGACCCGTCACATCCTTCTGGGCAAAGAGGCGCCTCCCCGAGGAAGACCACCGCGGGCGCAGCAGAAGCCGATCTGTAGCCTCTGAGAACCCCCGCCGCCCCACCGCGCCACTGCCCAGCTGGACTGTGGACTCGTGTCAGAGGTGGCCCCGGGCAGGCACTGATGCAAAGGGGGGCCGGAACTTCTGGGGACGGAGGAGGGAAGCCGTCGAAGCCTCTGCCTCAGCCTCCTTGGCATGGCAGCAGCCCTGACCTTGGGGAACCTCAGCATCTCCCCCTGTCCTGTGCCCAATGCCCTTCTGCACAGATGCGTTTGTCATCTGCAGAAATCAGAGCAAAGTGGGCAGAGCGTAAACGTGAGCCGTCCAGGGCCCGGCGAACACAGAGGATGTTGCTGGAGAAGCGCGGGCGCCCGGGCCTCGTCCCCCGTGGGGCCCAGGAGCCCCGTGACTGGACGCTTCCGCTCGGCCCGTCCTCCCCGAGGCCAGCCATACAGGGTAGCTGCCCGGGGCCAGTGTCTGGCTTCAACAGTCTTCCGACTGTTCACAGAGGGATGTGCTCTCTCAGACAGTTTCACACCTGCTGCAAGGTCAGCATCACACATGCGGTGACATCCGTACCTTTCCATCCGCACGTCCCTCCCTGACGTTTGCTGATGCTACACACAGCAGGTCTCCCAAGTGCGCCTCAGTCTCCCCACGGCGCCACCAGGCTGGTTCAAGTTGTGTTGCGAGTGAACCCCCCGCACGTGTGTCCTTACACACGCGCGTGCTCTTGGGGGTGCAGGGAAGGGGTCCCAAGGTGGCTCCCTCTATGGGTTTCCAGCAGATTATTTCTGGAGCTGTGGTGAGTCCAGCTCCTACTAAGAGCCCAGGGACCGTCTTCTGGGTCCCCACCGATCCCCGATGCCCTGAACGGCTGGCCAAGGGATGGCTGACCAGGCCACACTTGTCTGCCTTTCTCTGCCTGAGAAGCCCTCCCCAGACCCCAGGGAGCAGCCCTGGCTGTGCAGCCCTGGCTGTGCACCCCACAGGTGGGGTGCTGGGGAAGCCCCTCTACCCACAGCAAGCGGCCTGCCTGTGCACCCACCCTGGCTTCTCTCACCCACCCCGAGACTGTGCTATCTCCTTCCGCTGCTGCCAGCGCTTATCCTGGGGCCTGGGAGCATCCGGAGGCTGGAGGGGGTACGGTTTGCATGCATGCGGGACCCCTCTTCTCTCCCTGTCGCCCTCCCAGGGCCAGGCCCCTGCCTACACCATGCCGGGCCGGAAGGGAGATGCAGGCTTGGTCCCGTGTCTTCGCGGGCCTGCCACCCCTTGTCCTGCCCCAAACGCATCCCTTTGTCCCATGATGGGAATGTCCCCTGGCCATTAGAGATGGTCCTTCGCCTTCCCTCTTACCTGTCTATGCCGTACACGTAGACGACGGAGAACATCTCGAAGAAGGCAACGGTGAGCAGGGGGATGGAGCCCGCGTACCTGTCCAGCAGGGACAGCCAGTACTGGCCGGAGTTCAGCGTGAAAACTAAGGCGAGGAGGTACGTCCCCAAGCAGATGAGGCCTGCGGGGCGCAGCAGAGCCATTGTCGCCGGGGCAGAGCGGGCCGCCGGGGACCCAGGCCCCACATCTGCACCACGGCCGAGACCCCCGGAGTCGGTCCTCCCAGCTCTGCCCGCACGGCCCCGGCCCCGGTCCAGCCTACCTGTAAGCAGCTCCTTGGGCCACTTTTTGGGGATGACGTTGAGGTCCTGCAGGGGCACTACCACACCCTCCATGTTCCCGAACATGGACGACAGGCCCAGACAGAACAGCATGACAAAGAAGAGCACGGACCAGAGCGGGGCCGCCGGCATCCTGGTGATGGCCTCGGTGAACACGATGAACGCCAGCCCGGTGCCCTCCACACCCTGCAGGGTGCGGCAGGCGCGTCACCCGGGGCCAGGCTGGCCCTGTTGTCAGACGGCCCCCGCCCGCCAAGCCAGCACCATGCGAATATGGCCGACGGGAGCCATTCTGGGAAACGACCAGATCTCGTCTTTTAGCCCTAAGCGTATTTTAAACCTGAGCTCGGAGGGACTGAGCGGGGAGCCGGCAGCCCCCACGGGACCCACGCAGGGCCGGGATCCCATCAGAAGCCGGGGCCCAAGGCAGCGTAGCGGCATTTACGCCAGGGCCCAGGACACGAGGACTCAGCTCCACGCAGAAGGGTGGGAGGCTGAGGGGCGTCGTCACCAGCGGCCTGGTGCCCACACCGCGGAGGAGCGTGTCCGGGGGTCTAAGAGCCCAGACCCCGTGGAAAAGACAAAAGCACGTCTGCGCTGCCCGGGGCGTGGGGAGGGGGACAGGAGCTCTGCTGACGGAGGACGTCCAGGGTGCGGGACTGCGTGAACTTACGGCGTAAACTTACTAAAACCCTGCAAACTGCGCTGGACACGGGAGAGCTTCCAGGTGAGAACTGACACCTCGATAAGGTTGCTTTTTAAAAAGAAAGGAAATTCAGTCTCTTGGCGGGGGAGGGGGTCACTGTGACTCCGTCCCTCTCACCTGGGGCTCCCAGGGGAGAGCCAGGCAGGGAGGACCCTCTGCTCTGTGTCCACTCCTGGCGAGATTGTGCTGTCGCCGGAGAAACCGTGCCAGGCCCCCAGAATGCTCCACGTGCCCCGAGATGCCGGGCGGCTCCAAATACGAAAATTGCAAAAACAAGATCAGTAAACGTTGGCCCACGAGCATCACAGAACGAAACGTCACTAATCTTGGAGCTGGTGTTCAAAGCATTTGTGCGTCAGGCGAGGGTTTCCCAGCACCGTGACAGCCACAGGCCGTCGAGTGATTTCAAAAGTACAGTTATGGGCTTCCCTGGTGGCGCAGTGGTTGAGAGTCCGCCTGCCGACGCAGGGGACGCGGGTTCGTGCCCCGGTCCGGGAAGATCCCACATGCCGCGGAGCGGCTGGGCCCGTGAGCCATGGCCGCTGAGCCTGCGCGTCTGGAGCCTGTGCTCCGCAACGGGAGAGGCCACAACAGTGAGAGGCCCACGTACCGCAAAAAAAAAAAAAAAAAAAAAGTACAGTTATAATGACTCTGCCCTTTTTGCAGAAAAACTTAAAGTAAAAATGGACCACGGGGTGTTTCTGTGTGTTTGACCTGAGGCCATGGAGAGGTCAGGCCCACGGAGGCCCTTGGGTCCCTGCCTCTGCATCTCGGGGCCTCACACTTGGGGCTCATGGCCCAGCAGACGCTGGTGCCCTAGACCCGGCGCCCAAGGGGCAGGAGGGGCAGGGTGGGCCGGCACGTGGCAGGGGGACGGGTCTGTCAGAACTGAGCTCCCGGGGGAAGCTCGGTGTCCACCCAAGGTGCCCGCTGCCCTGCCTCGCGGCCCAAGGTGCCTACCTCCGAGAGGAAGGTGTTCATGTCGCACGTCTGGAACTTGAGCTCTGCGTAGGCGGCGGGGTTGGAGGCATTGCACCACTGCTGCATCTCAGCGAAGTTCTCCTGTGTCACGTTGCCTTCGGGCAGGTCGAACCCATTGATGAGTGTCAAGATGTTCCTGGAAAGAGAGTGAGGCTGACTCCAGCCCCGGGCGGGCTCCCTGGAGGCGGAGGCGAGGGGCGGGGACGCAGCGGCCACCCGGGCGCCAACCGGCCACTCACGCGCTGAAGCAGTCATCGAAGCGCTCGGTGGCCCGGAAGCCGATGATGGAGTAGACCACGGTGGCCGCGTACACGGACGTGAAGCCGTTGATCACAGACACGATGACCGAGTCCATCTCGCAGTTGTTGCTGCGGACGAAAGCGGCTGCGGTGACCACAGGCCCGGGGACGCCGTGTCCACCCGGCCAGCCCGCGCCGGCACGAGTGGGACGGCCAGGGCCATCGGGCCAGCCTGGGACGGAGCCGCCCCCGGGCATGGATGGGGGAGGGGGCTCTCGGACAACCCGCCCGATGCCAGGTGATGGTGCCCAAGCCCTGCTGCGACCTGGTGGCCCCTCGGTGCCCCCACAGGCCCTGGGGACCCCCAGAGCTGGAACTGGAGGTGCCTGTGTTCAAGTCTCTGCTGGGCCAGCGTCTGCTCTGGGCTCAGGAGATGACTCGTCTGCCCCACGCGGGCAGGACAGCCTGGACCTTACAGCCCACCAGCCACAGAGGCTTCAAGGAGGCGGCGTGGGCCAGGTGTCCCCCACCCCCTGGCCGGGACCCCTTCCCTCCCCCCTCCCTGCCCCCCTGCCCCCTGCCCCGGCCGCAGGCCCTCACGGCTGAGGACGCCCCCCTCCACCTGGACACCCGAAGCCTCCCTCAGCTCAGCACATGACCACTGACCTCCCCCCTCCCCGCGGCTGACAACACCGTCCTTCCAGGCGCTTCCATCAGGAGCCCCAGGGAAATGCAAATCAAACCACAGTGAGACGCCACGGCACACCCACCGAGGCGGCCGGAACCAAAACATTTGGGAGTGACGGGTGGGGATGAGGGTGTGGAGAGACCAGGGCCGCGCACACGGCCCTGGGGGGGGCTGTGAGGCGGGGGGCCGCGGTGGAGAACAGCTCCCCAGATGCTTAGACCTCAAGCCGCCCTGCAGCCCGCCAGCCCTGCCCCTTGGGGTACACCTGTGGGGAGCCAGAACAGGCGCACACGGAGCTTGGACGCAAACATTCACAGCAGCCGGAAAGTGGACACAACCAGATGCCAGCGGCCGAGGGACGATACACGGAGCCCAGCGTGGCCCGTCCACAGGCCTCAGGGCGACTCAGCCACGAAAGGAAGGAGCGTGACACACGAACCCCGAGGGCCTCAAGTTCAGTGGGAGGAGCCAGACACAGAGGGCGGAGCCTGGAGGGGGCCGCATCTGTGAGATGTCAGGAGGGGCTGACCCCCGGGGAGAAAGCGGCTGAGTGTTCCGGGGGGCCGGGGAGAGCGCGGGCTTTCTCTCGGGGGTTGGAAATACTCTGGGATTAGTGGCAATCGTTGCATGACTCTGTGAACACACGAAAAGCCACGGGACTGTGCGCTTTAAAGGGGGCGGCTGTGTGCGGCTAGAAGCAGCTGAATCTTCACCCTCAACTACCCCCACCCCCCGCCGCCAATCCGCTGGGCCTCACGGCGCCCTCGGCCTGGGCGACCACACTCGGCACCCCCGGCCTGGGCGACCTCACTCGGCACCCACCCGCCGTCGGAGCCTTTGTTCACGTGTTCTGAAGCCCCAGCCCGCTCTGACGCCAAGCCGGCCCAGCCCCCGGCTCCAGACCCCTCGCCCCGCTCGGTTCTTCCTTTTCTCCGAGTCTCTCATTGCCTGCGACCTGACAGAAGCTCACCGTGCTGGTGCGCCTCTGCCGGACGCATGGACGCGGGACCCAGGAGCATGGGTCCTGGCGCGTGGGAGGCGGGGGCGGGCACTCCGTAAGTGCTTATGAGTTGAGCGGACACTGCTGCGCTCCCCTGGAGGCCCTGGGGGTTCTGGTACTTTCTGTGTGGGTGTCGGTCTGGGGTGGACGGTGCGGGATGCCGAGGGGTGGGGGACGGAGGGGGTAGCAGCAGCGCTCGCTGCCGCAAGGGCCAAGGCACAAAGGGGAGGCGAAAGGGTAAGCAGGTCCCGCCCGCCTGCTCACAGCCCAGCCGACCGCAATCCAAGAGGCTCAGACCGGCGCCTCTGGAGAGCGCACGCCCCTTCCCTTCACGCTCACGGCAGATCCGATGTGGAGACCGAGGCTCTGAGCACCGGAACACCTGGTGGAGTGACAACCCTGCCACCC
The DNA here is from genome assembly GCF_011762595.2 of Tursiops truncatus. Taxonomy (NCBI): domain Eukaryota; kingdom Metazoa; phylum Chordata; class Mammalia; order Artiodactyla; family Delphinidae; genus Tursiops; species Tursiops truncatus. The sequence goes on along the minus strand of NC_047036.1, from coordinate 749,468 downwards.
ACGGACCCTCTGTCCCTCGTACTCACTGGACAGAGTTGTAGCTGGAGAAGGAGATGAGGCCCCCAAAGGCCAGCGAGAAGGAGTAGAAGACCTGGGCCCCCGCGTCGAGCCAGGTGACTGGGTTGGCCAACTCCGTGACCTGCGGCCAAATAGACACCTTCGGCTGTGCGCCGCTGATGCGGGGACGTGGGAGACACAGGAGGGGCGCCCGGGGGGACAGGAGCCTGGAGGCGAGGTGACGGCCGAGGCCACCGGTCGGCGGTCAGAGGGAAAATGGCCCCGAGGAGACAGCTGATGACCCTCCACCCAGAGCCGCAGCTAAGCCGGCCCATGACCCGCACAGGCCCGGCCCACATGCAGGGACCCTGGGACCAGGCAGGCGCTGCGGTGCCCAGGCCAGCGGGTGGCCGGCGGGGACTCACGTTGGGCGTGAAGAGGAAGATAATGCCACTGGAAGCTCCCTTCAGCGTCAGGCCCCGGATCAGGAAGATGGTCAGGACGACGTAGGGCAGCGTGGACGTGACGTACACGGCCTGGGGAGGTGGCAGGTGTGGGACGAAGGAGGCCGGAGCGGGGGTGGGGGCCCCGGCCTCGAAGAGGCGGGCTGGCCACGTGGGACCTGCGCTGCTCTCCTCCGTGCGCCCCGGGCCCCAGCCTCCCTCTCTGGTTTCTATGTTCTGTTGTGAACATGGTTACTGTTTAGCTCTGCCCATCAGACGGACGTCACTGTCACTCCCACACTCGGCTTCTTAAACATGTGCTTGAGAGCCACCTGGTCCAGCACCGAGTCTGCGGCGCGGGCCTGGGCGACCGGCACAGCCCTCCCGGACAGAGGGCACGCGGGGGCTGGGCCCCGGAGCGGGCTGAAGGGGCGGAAGCTTGGGCGTGGCCCCCCCGACGCCCCCAGGGGTGCCCGCAGCTTGGGCGTGGCCCCCCCGACGCCCCCAGGGGCGCCCGCAGCTTGGGCGTGCCCCCCCCCCCCCCGCCGTCCCCGCACCTTCCCGGTGGTCTCGATGCCGCGGATGGTGCACACGTAGAGCACGCTCCAGGCGCACGTCAGGCACAGCAGGATCCACCACTGCACGGAGCCCGAGTCGTCGATGGAGGTGGACACGTTGAGGGTCTCCCGGTACCAGTAGTAATCCACGGAGGAGCTGCGGGCGCACTCCTCCACGTAGCCTGGCACGGGCACCCGCGTCAGTGTGGGTCACAGAGCGCACGGACCCCCAGGAAGGAAACTCGGGCCCAGGTCCCAGGGCACTGATGCCAGGGGTGCAGTGCGCCTGTGCCCAGGCATACACGTGTGTGCACACCCACACAGACACACGCAACAGACAATATGCACGCGACGTACTAGCAGGTGTGTGCGCACGCGGGCACGCTTGCATGCGATCGTGTGCACGTGCGCTACTTGTGTACATGGTTAGCATATGCACACGCCAAACGGACTTGTATGCAAACTCACATGCAAACCCAGGTACAGGCACACACGTGCACACACTCTTGCACACGTGTGGCGTGCACACAGGGCCTCGACGGCCTGCCTTCTCCCCCCACCCCCACCCCGCGGCACTCAGCCATTCGGGGGTCACCAGTCTTTGGGGGTCCCAGGCCGGAGCCCACACCGGGCAGCTCTGTTCAACCTCACACACTCTCGCCACTCTGAGCCCCAGGGTCCCAGGGTCCTGATTGCCCCCAGGCTCACGGAACCACAGAGAGACCCTGCCAAGGGGGGCGTGGTCTAATCCTGGCAGACCTCCCCTCACCCTCACCCCGCCCCATCCCCAGAGACAGGAAGTTGCCCTGAACGGTCCCAGTGCGGCCAGGGAGCCCACGGGGGCAGGGCCCGCCCCTCTCTGTGCTCTGGTTTTTGCCAAACTTGGGCTACAACCACGCGAACTTCGGAGAATCAGAGGACGGCTGCTCGCGGGCCGGCGCCCCTCCCCCCTCCCCGCCAGGGCTCACCTGTCTGGTTGGCGTTGAGCGGGCACTGGCTCCACGGCAGGGGGTCCTGGAAGGAGTTGAAGAAGTACCACATGACCCAGGCGATGATGGTGTTGTAGTAGAGACCCACCATGAAGGACACGAACATGGATGCGATGCCTGGGGGGGGGGTGGGGAGGTCACCTCTGGGGGGAGCCTCCTGGCCCACTGCGTGTGAGTGGACGGAGGCCCCAGACAGCAGGGGGCAGCCCCCGGCGGTCAGCATCCCTCCAGGTCCCTGCTCTGGGCAGGCCGTGGGGCGCTCCGCTCTCCCCACATGTCTGCCCCTCCCAGGTCCTGCACGCCTGGGGACTCGGGACGTCCTCTGCTGCCCGGTTAGCCCCTGGTGGCCTGGACCCTGCAGCCACACCCCAGGAGATTCTAAGGAAGGGTTTGCAAAGGCCTCAGGGTGGGGGCCGTGGAGCCCCGGGACCTTCCTCTCCCTGAAACGTGAAGGGAAGGAAGGAGGACGGGGTGGGGCTGGCTGCCAACACGGGACCCCAGGCAGGCGCCCAAGTCTGAGTGCAGACACGTACCTACGCCCTTGAGGGCCGGGTGAATGGAGCTCCAGACGCCCACGCTCCCCTTCCGCAGCCGCTGCCCGATGGCGAACTCCAGGTGCAGCAGGGGGATCCCCTCCAGGACCAGCAGAATGAGGAAAGGGATCATAAACGCCCCTGGAGAGGGAGGGGCGGCGTGCAGTCAGGGGGCGGCTCGCTGGACCGCACAGGCCACCTTCACAGGCGTTTGTCACAAACACAAAGGATATCGCCGTCGACAGTGCCCGTGGTGACGGCCAGCGGTGTTGCTGTGGGCGGGGCTCACGCCACCTCCTAACGGGGGCTGGCTCACCCTTGTCTGCCATCCCTGCAGGACGCTGTCTGCGCCCCCAGAGGACGAAGGATGGTGTCCACGTGTAGGTGGAGCCCGGGGAGGGGCACGTGCCAGGGTGAGCCCCTCAGCGGGTGTGGACACACGTGGCACCCTCACGCAAAGGTAGGGAAGGGCAGAGGGGAGAGGCCAGGGGTTCAGAGGCTGACCCAGACATCGGGCAGGAGGGCATCTGAATCAGGCTCAGGGACCCTGCCATGGGGACGTGCGGGAGCAGACGCAGCACCTGCCGGCCCTGCTCCCTGACGGGCACCGGGGTCCAGCCTGGCACCGACCAGGAGCCCCGTGAACATCCGCCGAGCGTAAATGAAGGACAGGGACGTGGTGACACCTGCTTTCACGGTGCGTGTGCGCCCACTGGGCTCTGCTACCCGGCCCACAGCGACGCCCCTGCCCACTGCTCCGTCCTCAGCACCACCACCCCCAGCCCCCAAGCCATGGTTGTACCAGCCACCCTGGCCTGATCCAGGTCGGGCCCCCCAGCCGCTCCCAACACCCTGAACCGGGCTCTGGGGAAAACGGGGGGAATTCTAGGTGCACACGGCCTGGCACCGCGGCGAGCGCAACGCAGCCGAGATTAGCCAATCGTGGTTACCAAAGGCCGTTACCATTCATCGGGACGAAGCTCAAAGCCGAAACTGGGCGATAAGAATTGGAAACACACGACTGCTTCAGGACTTACGAGCGGATCCAGGTCCAGCCCGATGGGGTCGCGCGGTTGGGTTCCCAGGACACCGGGGCTGCCAGCACTGCCCTGGGATGCTCGCTCTGTGGCACTACCTCTCCGCCCCAAGTGGCCGGTGTCCAGCTGTGAACCTACCAAGTGAGGGGGTGCCCCGCATCTGCCCCTCACCCTGGGTGTGACACCCCATCTGGAGTGTCTGTGCAGCCCCCGTCTCCCTGCCTTCCCTGCGCCCACCTCTCCCCCTAGTCCTCCCCGCCCCCGCCTCCTTTCTCCGGCACGCTCATTCTCTGTTCTCCCCCAGATATCTCCAACTCTTCACTTCTGCCCCGTTGTCTCCCAGACCCCAGCCAGGCCACCACCTCCCCACACTGGCCTCCCGGTCAGCGTGCGTGTCACACCCTGAGCTAGAGGTCCTCACTGGCCTGGCGCTCTGTGTGCCAGTGAGTGCACGCACGTGTGCATTCACACGTGTGTGTGTGTGTGCGCGCCCACGGGCATGTGAATGAGTGTGTATGCATGAGCATGTGGGCGTGTCCGTATGTGTGTGGACACTCGGTGTGAGCGTGCACAGGGATGTGTGTCCTTGTGCACGGCAGTGTGTCCTTGTGCAGGTGTGTTTGAGAGTGTGTGTCTGTGTGCACATGCATGCTGAGCACGCATGTGTGCGTGTGTGTGTCGAGAGGGACTTGGAGGGGCGGGGGGCCCACAGCCTCTGCCAGCCCAGCTTTCCCTTTAGCTCCTGGGTTAGTCCCTCGGCCTTTTCTCTTTTCCCCTCCTCCGTCTGCCTCCACAGAGCCCTCACGTTGGGCGGACAGGCCCCAGAGCCCAGTGGCACCTCCTCCCTCCCCGTGGCCCTTCCTCGGTCTCCACGCCAGGATGCTGAGGGGCCATGGGCCGCAAGACTCTCTCCCAACCTGGGGCTGCGGGGACAGGCTTCTTCCGGTTCCAGGGCTGCCAGGGGGCTGAGGGCCAGGAAGCAAGGGGTGTGGGCTGTGACCACGAGGAAAGACCCCAGGAAAAGAAGGCCCAGCAGACGGATCCCCTGAGGGAGGGGAGGGGAGGGGAGCTGCCCTGGGTCTGGGGACACGGCCGAAGACGTAGGCTCAGGGCAGGGACTCCTGCGATCCCTCTGTCAGTGAAGGTAAAGTTGAAATAAGATTTGTCTATCTGACGTTTTCTTGGGAGCTTGATTTGAAAATCTTTTGGGCAGAACTACCAAGAAGAAAACAACCCCATGATTCCAAATCCCGTCCCCTCCCCTCATGAGGCCACTTTTACTCACCCCCCACCCCCAGTCTCCCTGCCCCTTCACCTCCATCAGGAAACTCCTAATCATCCTTGAAAACCTCGCTTGGATACACTTCTTCCAGGAAGCCCCCCCTGCTGCCTGTGGTCCTGGCACCTCTCCCTCCCACAGGTTCCTCGGGGACCAGAGCTTCAAGAGGATGGGAGGGTGGGACCAGCACATGTCCACTGCACCCCCAGAGGAGGGCTGGGCCAGGGAGCCCTCCTGTGTGCCCATGCTGTGCAGCCCGCCTGCCCGGTTCCCCAGCCCTGGCAGCACCAGCAGGAGGCAGGCACTCTGCTCCTTGTTCTTTCCAGGGATGTGCGGTTCTTGGCTTCTTTTCTCTCAAGAAACTCAGGCTCCAGGGAATATGCATCTTCCCTTTTTAAACGGGCTTCCCTTCTGTGGGGGCAGGTGTGGAGGAGGCGGAGGGATAGAGGAAGGAGGGCTGTGGGTCTCAGGGAGGGTGGAAAGCCACGTAAGTGCCTGGTGCCCGGCATGGTTCCAAAGGTCCCCAGAGACGGAGACGGCCCCCACGGAGGGACACACATGCAGAGAGAGACGCGGGGGCAGGAGACGTAAACACCACCCCACCCCACCCCCACTCCGGGAAAGCGACATGGAGTTTCTCTCCGAAAATCAGGAAGCCAGACGCCAGACGAGGGAGGAGGGAGCTGCCGGAAGAGGGAGGAGGGAGCTGCCGGACGAGGGAGGAGGGAGCTGCCGGCAGGGGGCCTGGCAGTGGCCCACGTGGCGCAGGTTCGGGTGCGGGGTACCTCTCAGCTTTGGAGTCTCCCAGGGGCGCCTCACTTTTGTTTAATCATGAAGGATAATCGCAGACCCTCAGTCGGCTTCCAGGAGGAAAGCGAAGTGGAAACTGAGGCTGCTGCCCTTCCCGTGTCGAGGATTTGCCCGGGGACTTGGGGTGGTCCCGTGCCTGGGCTTGTGTTGGGGGTGGGCAGCAGGTGCCTCAGCTGAGGGCCAGCCTCCCCCGGGCACTGCCCGCTTCCCCAGACACCCATGGAGGGGCCGTGGGTCCCCCCACCATTTCCCCAAATGACACCACCGCCCGCCCTCACCCAGGGCCTGCCCTGTGTCCCTGCCAGTCCCGTGATCTGGACTTAGTGCCCGGGAGACACTGCTCGGCTGCCGCGGAGCCGGCCTGCGGGAGTGGCCCAAGCCACGTGGGCGGGTCCTGCCCTCCCCAGGCCTGGTCCACCCTGCTGGTCTGTGCGGTCCCAGTCAGCATCTGGCCGAGCGGACCCCTGAAAGGCGTCCAGGTCCCCCAGGCCAGGGGACGCCAGAGCCCCGAGGCACCGCCCTGCGGGCACAGCAGCTGCCCTGAGGGCCTGGGGGCGGAGAGGAGGCCTGGGTTTGTCCAGGGCCTAGAGGTCACGACCCCAGAAGTGGGACCACCCGGGACCCCGCACTCCCGCGGGCCCTGCTCTGCCCTCCTCGCCCGGGCCCTGTCCCTTGCGGGAGCACCCAGCCCGTGTGTGCCCCGGGTCTGCTGGACGGGCAGAGGTGGCCTTCGCAGAGGGAGTGGACAGAGCCGGGGTGGGGAGACTGGCGATCCAGGCACCCCGGGGGGGCCCACCTCCTGGAAACCCAGATGGCGCAGGGGAGGGCGGGGTGCGGCGTGGGGACCAGGGAGCTGAATGCAAGCATGGCGCCCGATGCCGGAATCCTGGTCAGAGCAGAAGACAGGCAGCAGGTGCACTGCCCGCTTGCCGGCTGGACATATAACCATGCGTGCGGAGCCCACGGAACACTCACCAGGGACTTGGGAAGGAGGGGCACAAAGGATGAAGGAGGAGATTCCTGAAGTGAGGCCACCCTGAGGCGTCGAGGGAGGAGCGGTGCGGACGGGTGGGGGAGGGGGGTGGGGAGAGATGCCAGCTTCCCGCACCCCCCAAGCCCAGAAAAGCAGTAGGTTCCTCCCAAGCCCCAGGGAGCTGAAACAGCCGGGGCTCCCACACCCGCCCGCCCAGGGGGCTGCTCTGGGCCAACTAGCTCCTCCTCTGTGGCTGGAGCCACGAGCCTGCCTGCAGGGGGACAGCTCCTTCAGCGCCACAGACCCCTGCTCTCTGCTAACAGCAAACACTCACCCCAGAGCAGAGGCGAGCGGGGGCCAGGCCAGCCCGCGGGAGGGTGGAGGCGAGGGCTGCACACCCGCAGCCCCTGCTAGCAGAGACGCCGGGACCCACGGGAGACCCAGAACCAGAGGCCCGTGACTGCAGGGTCCCCCAGGGTCGTGCAGCAGCCGCTCGGCGCGCACGTGGCCACACACGCAGCAAACAGCGGGAAAGCATTGCCGATGCTCAGCCTGGGTCGGGGGCCGGGGGGTCTTTACTGTGGCTTCCGGGGGCCTGGGGTCTTTACTGTGGCTTCCGGGGGCCTGGGGGTCTTTACTGTGGCTTCCGGGGGCCTGGGGTCTTTACTGTGGCTTCCGGGGGCCTGGGGGTCTTTACTGTGGCTTCCGGGGGCCTGGGGTCTTTACTGTGGCTTCCGGGGGCCTGGGGGTCTTTACTGTGGCTTCCTCTACTTTTCTGTATTTACTTTTTTTCATAATATAAAGTTTAAAGTAAAGTAAAAGATCGTCTGCTTCTTGAATGACCCAAAACTCCTGGAAATAACTGGAGACGAAGTAAGTTTTCACCAAGCCAGAACGGACGGTCAGTGTGGGAGGAGGTCAAGAACCTTCAAAGGCGGCATTTTCTCCGCAAGCTGGACAACCACCCCCCTCCCTCCTAGCTGGCTCTGCGGGGGCTGAACGTCACCCTGATGGGTCCCCGGCCACCCGCTGCCTTGTCCTCAGGGATCGTCTCCCGGGTGTGGAGGACAGGACGCCCAGCTCCTGACCTGTGAGCTGTCCCAGAGGACTGTGGTCAGGCCCTCCGGGGACGGGGGGGCGGGTGGACCAGAGTCCCGACCTGTCCGGGGCAGGGCGGGCGGCAGCCTCGCCCAGGGTGCCAGGGGCTGGACCTCCACCCTCGCCCAAGCTGAGGAGGGGCGGGGCCGCCTGAGGGAGCCCAGCTGCCTCGGCCAGCGGGGTCTGCAGGCCGCTCTTGCGCTGCCCCTCGGGCTCCTGGCCAGCGTGCAGCTGCTCCCACGGGGAGCTGTTCCTAGTCAAGGGCCTAGGCTCCCTGGGAGTCTGAGGTCTCGGTTTCTGCTCTGTCACTCTCACTGAAGACCTCGCAGCTGCTGCCCGCGTGGTCCTCCCGGGCGTCCCTGCCCGGCTCTGGGGTCCCAGCCCCCTCTTCTCAGGGACAAACCCCTGGCCTCCACCCACAAAGTGGGTCCATCCCGGGCCCCCCGGGGGCCCACCTGCAGAGGGAGCGTTCAGCCCTTCCTCCCTGCCCACCTCCTGTCCCTGGGCTGGACTCGAGGCTGGGACCCTCCGCCAGGACGGCCCTTCAGGGGCCGTGACCAGCAACTTCCAGAGGGGGGCACCAGCCTCACTGAAGCCGCTGAGAGCCCGGCAAGAACAGGCTGGACTCAGGCTGGGGGTCCTGACCTCGCAGGCTCCCTGGGGCCCGAGGCACAGAGGGAAGCGCAGCCTGGACCAGAGGCTCAGAGGACACACCCTCGCAGACACTCGGGAGCTCGAGCCCTTGGGGGCGGCACTGCGGGGACCCCGGGAGGCCACCTCCACGTCTGCTCTTCTGGGGGACACTCTTGTCACAAAGCCTGGGAGAGCCCGCAGCTTCCTCAGAGTTAGAACTGACTCAGGCCACTGGAGGGCGCTCAAGAGCCCACAGAAGCAGGAGCATCCCCAGAGCATCCGACCCGCCAGCTCTCGGCCGTCCCGTGAGCGCTGCACCTGCCCCAGACCTCCTCCCCGGTCCCGTTCCCCTACCCCAGGCCGGCATGGAAGGTGACACACGGGGCGGGCTCAGCCCGGGGCGGGCTCAGCCCGGTGCCTACATGGTGGACTCACCAAGGGCCGGCGTCACTGCCCGTCGGGCCAGCACCTTCCACGCTCAGAGGCGGGGGCTCCCTCTGAGGAGCGGCCGGCTCCTCCCTGACCCCCACCCCCGGAACGGGGCAGGGCTCCAGGGTGCTGGAGCATGGGGCCCCCACCTGACGCGCAGGCCCTGGATGCGCCGGCCCGGCGCGCCCGGAGCCGAGGGGCTTGCCGGCCCCCAGGCCGCAGTGGGGCCTGGGGCGGAGGCGTGTGCGTCGCCCGCCCCGCCGCCTACCTCCGCCGTGGCTCTGGCACAGGTAGGGGAAGCGCCACACGTTGCCCAGGCCCACGCAGAAGCCCACGCAGGTGAGCATGTACTGAGCCTTGTTGTCCCACTTGGGCCGGGAGCTGCTCTCCTGCTTCTCCAGGCTCTCCAGCTCGGCCAGCGTGGGGATCCGGGCCTCCAGGCCGGGGTTGGGCAGCAGCAGCCTGACCATGGCGGGCGCAGGTGGGTCCCTCAGGCGCGGCCGGAGCAGAGGGTAAGTGGCCACGGGCCGGAGCCCCAGCACTTTATAGGGAACCTTTGGCACCTCACCCCGAGCACCTGGGCCGAAAGGAAGCGTCAGCAGATCTGGAGGGCGAGTCCACCAGACTGTTAATGCCTTATCTGCAGAGGCGCCGTGGACCCTCCGGGCTGCTCCCTGGCGCTGCCGGCCCCTCCCCCTGTGCAAACGCCAAGGCAGCGGCTCAGGTGAGCCTCGCCCACCCCCACCCCCACCGCGCACACCGGACTCTCCGGGAAGAGGGACCCGATGGTAGGACAGCCGCCTGGCTCTGCAGGACTCGGGCTCTCCGCACCCTCGGAGCCCCGCCCACCGGCCACAGCCCCCCCTGCGGAGGACGGGAGGGGCCCCCTTTCCCCAGCTCTCGCTGCCAGCGGGGGGACGCGGGGCATCCTGACCGCCTTCCAGCTGGAGCCCTGGGCCCTGGCAGCAGCCTGCAGCCCTGTCCACACTGAGCTCAGTGCCGCCTGGCCCCTCCGGCCCGAGCTCTGGGCTCTAAATAGGTCCTCAGAGAGCGGGGCCATGGCGCCCGGTGCCCAGAGCTGCTTCAGGTGGGGCCTCCAGGCTGGGTCCTCCTCCCCACGGGCTCTCCTGGGGGCTCAGAGCCATTGCCCTGCCGCCCCCGCCCCTCCCCCGTCCCTCCCCCGCCCCCCAGCTGGAACCCTCCACCAGCTGCTATGTCTCTACGGGCAAAGGCCTCCGGAGCCTGCAGGTCCTGCCTGCCCTGCCGTGAGCTCTCACCTCGCCCCCCACGCCGGCCGAGGCCCCTACTGCTCCTCCGGCCCTGCCGCCCTCCGGGTGTCCAGGGGGCCATCCTCCCGCTTCGAGCGGGACACAGACTGCGGGTGGCCCTGCTCTCCATCCACAGGAGCATCCTCTCCTGTGACGGACGTGCGGCTTACTTAGCTCTCTGGCTGATTGCCTGGTCCCCCGTTCCCGGCTGCACTCTCCTCTCCCTGTCTCTTCACTCACATTTGCCCTAGCAACTTTTTATTACAAAACAATACATGCTTAGAGTAAGGAAAATTGGAGAGTTTACACCAGGGATTTTCTCACTGTTCTATACAGTTTCATGAATGTGTATGACACCCACTCACCCACTACTTGACATGTCAGTGTCTGTGCATGATTTTCTTTTTTTTTTGCGGTACGCGGGCCTCTCACTGCTGTGGCCTCTCCCGTTGCGGAGCACAGGCTCCGGACGCGCAGGCTCAGCGGCCATGGCTCACGGGCCCAGCCGCTCCGCGGCATGTGGGATCTTCCCGGACCGGGGCACGAACCCGTGTCCCCCGCATCGGCAGGCGGACTCTCAACCACTGCGCCACCAGGGAAGCCCCTGTGCATGATTTTTACTTAACATCATATCTTGAGAATGTTCCGTTCGTTAAATTAAAACTTTTAAACTAAATTTAGATTCTTCTTTATTTTATTTTATTAGCTCTGTGTTAAATTTTTCTTTCAAACATCATTTTTGATGCGGAACGTCAAGCGTGCTCCGGGTGTCGGGCCTGCTGTCATTTACTACAGAAACTTTCCCTGACGTGGCGCACCTCTGCTGCTTCCGACTTCTCCGTTATAAATATCGCTGTGATAACTGTATGTGAACACATGTCTTTTTGTTACTGGTTGACAGGTTGGTGAATTTTCGTAAAGTGGGCACATCCCTGTAACAATCACGCGGATCAAGAGACAGAACATCCCAGAACCCAGAGGCGCTGCCCACCCCCGCCCCCGGGCGCCGTCTGTCCGTCCACCTGCAGCTCTGAAAGCACAGCTGGGTTTGCTGCTCCGGAGGGCACCTCCCGCTCCCGGCTTCCCGGGCCAAGCGAGGTCCCTGGCTTCTTCGTGCCTCCGCCCCGCTGTCTTCTCGCGGGAAGTGCCCGGTCCGTCAATCTGTCCTCAACCTGCGGGACAGCATCTGGTTTGTGCCGTTTCCACGAGTGCCGCTCTGAAGCCCGTCCTCGCCTCCCGGTGCACTCGGGACGGTACCGGGGCGGATGACGCCCCCGGGGCGTGCACTTGGCCCAGCCTGAGAAGACGCTGCAAAGCCGCTTCCGAGAGGACTGAGCCAGCTACCCGCAGGCCGGCCCCCGGGGATGGTCCACACTGTCACCAGTCACCGGCCTCTGGACCTTGTGGCCACAGTGACCCCGCTAAAGGCAGTGCACGGTGGCCTTAACCGGCGTTCCCCCCAGGCCTGTGACACCGCTGTCCTCCCGTGAAACCCATTCAATTGTCCTTTGCTGGTGGGATGCTGGCCCCGTCCCGCTAACCTCGAGGACCTGGTCATGCGCTCTGGGACCCAGAGCTTCCCAAGCGTCTTCCCGCTTAGCCTCTGGCCTCCGGTCCTCTCAGGGTGCCTCTGATGAGAAGAAGCTCCCATTACAATGTTGTCGGATCAGCTCACCTTTAAAAGACCTTGCCCACCTCAAGGTCATGAAGACGCCGTCTCACGTTTAATCCAGAAGCTTTAAAGTTTTCCTGTGTGTTTAAGTCAATGATCCTCTTGTCACGTGCTGTGTGCGGGCAGCTGTTGGCCAAGAGTCCTTCTTGGGGGTGGGGGGGGGGCGGGGGGACACGTCCAAACAACCTGTGGCACCTTTTACCCAGACTGTCACCCTTTCTCACTTCCTGCAGAGCTGCCCTTGCCACAAATGTCCGTACCTGTGGTCTGTTTCTTCACTTTCCACCGTGTTCCTTTGGTCTTTCTGTCCACTCTCTTCTCCAGGGCACACAGCCTTCATTCCTGAAGATGTATTCCTGAAGGTCTTACGTCTTCCAACTGTGTTCTTCAAGGATGCATACTTTGTGGGATAAGCTTGCCAATTTCCACAGAAAACCTGCTGGGATTTTGATTCAAGTGCATTCAGTCTATAGATCAGTTTAAACGGGACCTTAACAATATTGAGTTTTTCAAACCGTAAGGGTAGTACATCCCTCCATTAATGTAGATCTTCTTTCTCTCAGTAATGTTTTCCAGTTTTTGTGGTTTTGGCCACTCCACATTGCTTGTGGGATCTTGTAGTTCCCTGAAGGGGGCTTGACCCTGCACCCTCAGCAGTGAAAATGCAGAGTCCTAACCACTGCACCACCAGGGAATTCATTTTATAGTTTTTTTCGTGTGGCGGTCTTGGAGATCTTCCATCACATTTATTCTTGCATTTGGCATTTTTGAACACTCTTGTGAATGGTATTTGTTCTTAATGTTTATCTTTTCATTGTGTATCGCTGGTACACATAACAACACAATTTTCATATCAAACTCTTTCTCTGACATTTTTTTTAATGTGCTGTTGGATTCTGTTTGCTAGTATTTTTTTTCACACACACTGTATTTTATGTTTACAAGAGATAAATCAACTGTCACCAAGCATTGTAAATGGGTGACCACAACTAAAGCAACAATGATTGCAATTACCAAACACGAAACACACTCACACTATGTTTCTCTGACATGTTTAACCATTGCTTTTAAAAGACATTCTTGGGCTTCCCTGGTGGCGCAGTGGTTGAGGGTCCGCCTGCCGATGCAGGGGACGCGGGTTCGTGCCCCGGTCCGGGAGGATCCCACGTGCCGCGGAGCGGCTGGGCCCGTGAGCCATGGCCGCTGAGCCTGCGCGTCTGGAGCCTGTGCTCCGCAACGGGAGAGGCCACAACAGTAAGAGGCCCGCGTACCGCAAAAAAAAAAAAAAAAAGATATTCTCAATAAAAAAAAATATTTTTTAAAATTTATTTATTTGGCTGTGTCAGGTCTTAGTTGCAACACACGGACTCTCAGTTGCGGCGTGTGGGATCTAGTTCCCTGACCAGGGATGGAACCCAGGCCCCCTGCATTGGGAGCGCAGAATCGCAGCCACAGAACCACCAGGGAAGGCCCATCAATACAAAGTTATGCCAACTGAGAACGACAGTTTTAATTCATCTTTTCCCATCCTTTTACCTTTTCCTCTTCTACTTTTCTCACCTCAGTACGTCGTGTCCAGCACTGCACACAGCTGGTAACAGGAGCAGCCGGCTTCGTTTCCCATCTTGGGAGAAGTTTTCAGCATTTCGCCGCTCGGACCATTGAGTGCGGTGGAGGTTTTTGTAGAGACTCTTGTCCGGTTAAGGCCGCTGCCTTCTGCTCCGCGCGCGCTCAGAGGCCGCTGCCTTCTGCTCCGCGCGCGCTCAGAGGCCCTTGCATTTTGCCGTGACAGCTTTGCTGAGGCGGGATTCTCACAAATGACAATCCACTCCCTTTAGTGTATTCACAGCGCTGTGCACCCGTCACAACAGCAGAGGTCAGAGCGTTCCGTCACTCCCAGAAGAAACCCGGCCTTCAGCCGCTCCCCTGGTCACCCTTGAGGGGCCCTTTTTCTTTTAACGGTCGGCTATAAACTCCTTTTCCTTTGTTCTCTTAAGGTGGTGAACATACAGCTTGATTTTTAACTTTGAAACAACCTCGCATTCCTGGGATGACCCCAGGTTTCCCAGGAATTATTTGTACCCCTGGCTGCAGTTTGCCGCAGGTTAGCCCAGAGGTTTCACAGCTACGTTCCTTTCCAGAGGAGTCAGTCCAGAATCCCAGTTGCTCACAGGCTCTGGTTCCTCCACCCCCAGAGCAGACGCGGGTCACAAACCACCCCTTCCTCCTGCCAAGACGAAGACGGGCAGCCTACTCTCCGCACTTTCACCAACCGTGGGGATTCGTGTCCTTAATCTCTGCCAATTTCATAAGCTTTTTAAAATGTGCTTGAAACGGACCAGATGGTTTGTTGACGCCTTTATAAAGTGGGTCCCACCCTGATCAATTTCGCATCTTTTCTATCAGGTTCTATCTCAATGGGGCTGGAGGCCAGCTTCCTATTTCTCTTCCAGTTGTGTTAAGAGGACGCCCACCCTTCAAATCCTCGGGAAAAGGAGCCGAGCTGTGCCGTCTCCCTGGGCCGGGCAGGACGGCGCCCGTAAGTCCCGGACAGCAGGGCCTCGGACAGAATTGACTATGCTTGAGTCCTGCCCTCGCGGGCTTCGGGCGACAGGCGGGGGGCCGTGTGGTCCCCTGATCCCCGCAGCAGTCACCTTTGCCTCTCGGGCGCTGTGTCCTCACGGAGGAGCTGATTACAAGGCCCCAGTTACTGAGTCGAGGCCCCGGGACTCTCGGGACCTTGGCTGCTTCTCCGTCCCGTCCCCGCCTGCCCCCCACCCCCGGGCTGGATTCACTGCCTTTGGGGCCCAGAGTTGAGCCCACAGCTTGGCGCCAGCCACCCGCGGGACAGCCTCCTGGTCTTTATCTGTGTTTGCTCTGTGTTTGTCTTCTTAAGGGGAAGAGGGAGCAGAGCACTGTCTCTGCAGGAGAGAGACAGAGACAGAGACAGAGAGAGGGAGCTGGTGCGGGCTGTCCAGCCCCTGCACCTGCCGCACTCGCCCATCGCTTTCCGGAAGGGCCGCTCCACGGCCCGCTCTCCAGCAGCAGGACTCCCCAGGGCGCCTGCCTGAGTGCAGCTGGTACCCAGGGATGCTGGCTTTGGACCCTTGCTCACCATGGCCGGCAGAGGCCAGAGTCCCCTGGAGTCCCATTCCCACCTGTTTGTTTACTGCTGGGTTATCTAGAGAACTGACCTGTTAGCAACTGGATCTCTGAGGAAATAACCCCAGATAAGCAGGGATGAGATGCAGTGTGGTTCTGCCTTTCTTATGATAACAGCTGCCCTCAGAGCTCAGCGGAGAGAAGTGGGAGGGGCAGGGAGGGTGCCGAGGCTGTCCAGGACGCCTGGGGAGGGGGTGGTCCGCCTGGGAGCCCCGGGTCCACTGCACAGAGCCCTCCGACTTGTTTTGTGTGGTTGGAAAAAGCCGACAAGCATTAGCTACAGGGTCTAAAGTTTTGTCAGGTCAGTAGTAATATGTCCACGTTTATATTTTTATAACCTGTGATTATAAAAGTAATACATTTTTGTAATGGAAATGTGCAATGTAATTTGGAAAAGGCAGGACAAATACAAGACATGGGTAAAAAGCATTCATGATTTCACCATCCGCAGACGGTTGTAAAAAGCTAATTTCGCATTTTTCTTCTGATACGTATGTATGTACGTGTAGATATGTGCATACACACATATGACACGTATATCCTAATATATATTCACAATCGGTATCATTTTGCATTTTGCAGTTAACATATTGTGTTTTCCCACACTATAAAACACACTGCCCACTAGCCCCCGTGTAGGGACATACTAGAATTTTTATGACCCATCTTTACCAGTAAAACAGGTTTACTCAGGAGCAGCAAAGAATTGCAGTCCTGGCACGCAAGCACGGGGAGCCGGGCCAGCCCGGAGGACTCGGGGAGGACCTTCTTTCACAGGAAGCAGGGGAGTTGGGAGGGGCTTCTACACCCAGAGAGCCCATCGGGGGAAACGGGCTGTTCATTGGCTGAGCCGTTGCCGGGCGGGGTGAGGATCTTTCCTCCTCCTGCTGGTGACCGTGAAGGGGCACCATTTCCTGCGGGAATGCAAGGCGGTGGCGTCCTGCTGGCCTCTGTACCCACCGGCTTCCCTCCTCCCTGCTGGCTCAGGCTCCCTCTGCCGGCTCCCCACCTGCTTGTCCCCCCACCTGGGACAAGGACTTCCCCGGCCTCTCTTAGGGGCTGCGTCACCTTCCACCTGCAGCTGAGGACGTCCGAGCCCTACCCTCTGCAGCCCAGAGAAATGGACAGACGGTGGGCACAGGGGTGCCGGGGTCCCTTGTGAGAATGTGTATGGGGGTCCTCACGTCCATCCACTTGACCTCCGGGCTTTGGGAGCAGAGGGGTGGCCCGGCCTGCCCTCCCCAGCGAGGCATGAGCTCCCACAGTCACTGCCCCTCCCCCGCTACCGCTAGCTGCCCAGGTCAAGTTGTTTTTATGCCTGGGCTCGAGATTAACCATCAACCTGAGGCAATGACTTCTCAGCGGCCTCCCAGGCCAGTACTTTTCCAAGAGGCCCTGCACCCCCCAGCGCCCCGCTGCACCCAGTGTCCCTGGGGAAAAACCCTGGAGGGTGGGGCAGTCCAGGAACCCCGCCTCTGCACCTGTGGTCCCTGTGGGGGTTCCCACAGGACCCCCACAAGGCACCCCAACTCCCCCAGTTCAGGTCCCTTCTCCCCAAACCCTCTGGCCCCTCAGCTCCCTGCCAGCACCCTCCCCAGCTCCCCTCAGACCAGTCCAGAGCCTTCACGCCCCTGCATCTGCCCCTCCCCGCAAAAGTCAGCCCCCGCGTCCTGCATCCCAGCTCCCGGGACACTCAGAACCCTTCCTCGGGCCCCACGGGATGAGCTCAGCAGACCCAGCCCTGGGGCTGCCCACGCCACTCTCCCCTCCTTACAGGGGCCCTGAGTCCCCTGGGAGTGGGGGGCAGGGCTCCTCCCTTAGCACCTGGGGAGACCTGAGGTGCACAGAGGTCACCCAGAGCAGGGGGCGTCTGCTGTGGAGGGGCGCCCAGGGCCTCCGCCGCGGCCACCGCAGCGCCCTCTGGGCCAGAGCGTGGGTGCTGGCGGCCTGGGCAGTCGCGCGTGAGCGAGAGCCGTGGTTCAGGGGACGTGTGGTTTGAGGAGCGTTGCTGAGCCTCGACAGGCAGGTGAGGCCCTGGTGCCGCTGCACCTCCAAACAGAGGTGCTCAGGAGGGAATGTCGTTTACAGGGAGCATTTTTATCATGAGAGCAAAGTTCGAGGTTCACCCAAAAGAACAATTTTGGAACCATTTCCATGTGATCCACAGCTCCCTGGGTGCCAGGGCCCGAGAGAGAGTCTTCACCGGAAGTCGTGTTGACCTTGGGCCAGAGTGGCCGGTTCGCGGGCTCTCCCAGTGGGTGTGGACTCTACTGGGGTTCCCGTGGCCTCTGTAACAGACGGGCGCAGCCGAACAAAGGGGTGGCATCCGTGGGGCTACGCTCACCAGTAGGCCTTACGACGCCCGCCAAGAGGTCACCGACAGCCTTCAACACGGCGGCCCCGCCTGGGCAGACGGCCCCATCCCGAGCACCTACTGCGTGCAGACGCCCCTCGGGACGGGCCACTGTGGGGCTGGGCGGAGTGGAGAGGAGCCGGGCGAGGACACCAGGGTCCCCACATTCAAAGATGACCAGGGGAGTCAGGGTCAGGGCTGGGCCGGAGAGGCGGGCCGGGGTCAGGCCTGCAGGGCAGGCTAACTGCCCGAGGGCGAGAGTCATCAAGCCGGGCGGGTTGGGGGGCCCCTCGGAGCTCCTGGAGACGAGACGGTGCTGGCTGCGGGGGTGGTGAGTGGAGAGGGCGGGGGCCCCTGCCAGGGGGGTGGCCTGGATGCGTATGCCTAGGGGACACTGGGAGGGACACAGGAGGGGTGCTGCGAAGATGCCACCCCCTAGTACCAGCGCCTCCTGAGGTGGGGGAGGTGACCCACCGCCCTTCCACTGCTGCCACTGGAGGGCAGACCTGGGGGCTCCTGGGTGCGGACGGGCCGACCTCAGGGATGCTCATGGTTGGAAGCCAAGAGCGGCTCTGAAGAGGTAACTGAAAAGAGTTAGACAGAGGGGGGCTTCTGAGCAGATCACGTTCCCACTTACACGGTGCGCAGTTTGCAAGAATTCGTGTACAGGAAAGTTAATTCCTTCAGGAGAGCTGCCGGGGAGGGAAGGAGACGTGGAGATAAGCCCAGGCGTAGTCAGCTCACCGGGGGAGCGGAGGTGGGCTCAGGGCCAGGCGGTCAGGCTGGACGCCGGGGTTGCGGACACCACTGAAAGCCTGAGGTGGGGGAAGGGAAGCAAACCAAGCTCTGGGGACCCTCCTGAGCGTCAGAGGGCCCCCCGGGCATGGGGCCCCCCAGAGCAGACTCGGGAAATTTGGAGGGGGTGCCGGGGAGAAGGTTCTAGAGCGGGAGGACGGGTGAGGGTGGGCGAGGCTGAGGGTCGAGGTGAGCACAGCCGGCAGGTGGGTGCTGCGGCCGGAGGGCCCAGGGTGTCAGGAGCTGCCCTGAGCTCCCAGGGCTGCAGGGCTGGCCGGGCTGGGCTGGGGTCGGATGTGACACAGGCCCGGGTGTGGTCTTGGCTGGCAGCCGGGGTTCGGAGGGCAAGATCACAGGGCGGCAGTGCCTGAGTCAGCCCTGAACACGTGAGAGGCTGGCAGAAGTGTCAAGGAGCGGGGCCGCCTGACCAGAGTCTTCAGAGCAGGGACAGGTCGGAGGTCAGAGGTCGGAGGAGGGGCCGCACGGGCTGGGGTTTGGGAAAGGCAGGGTCAGTGGTGGCTGGGGAGCAGGGTCGACCCTCCGCCCTGAAGTCCACGGGGCCGGGAGAGGGACAGCCTCCCCGGAAAGCCCTTCCCCACCTGAGCGCTCACCTGAGCCAGGAGGGGCCCACCTGACTCTGGGGTCGGGACGCCAGCCTCACTCTCCCCGTCTAGGCCCCACTTCAGGTGGGGAAGCCAGACCCCTCCCCCCTGCCCCTCCCCTCCGTGACCCAGTGGCAGGTGTGGCCTGCCCCCACCCCCCGGCCCTGGGACTCTGCCTGGGCGACAGCCACGCCCCGTCCCTTTGCTTTCCCTTGACCCAGGGCGAGGCCCGGGCCCACCACGGACCCTCGGTCACCGTGGCTCAGACCCCATCTCGCCTGCCGTGCCCCGCTCAGAGCTCTGGGCCTCTGCCGGCCCAAAGGGCCAAACTGGGCCATCCAGGAGGGCCGTCCCGGGATCCACCTGACCCCCGCCCAGCGCTCCTGTCTGAAGTGCTGAGAGGACAAGCCGGTCCCCTTTGCAGGGATGGTCCCCCCCCCCGCCCCGGCCCTCACGTGCAGGGGAAGGTGTACAGGGTCTTGCTGACATGTCTCTTGCTGTCCAAGAACCCAGAGGGCCCGGAAACATGGGTCAGCGATGCCTCTACTCTGTGGGGGTCTCCTCCCTGCCCTGATGGAGGGCCCTCAGGCCCCCACCTGCCACGGTGGTCCTGCCAGGGGTGCCGAGGCTCCTCCAGACTGCCCCTCGCCCCCTCAAACTCCAGACTCTGGCCGGAATCAGATCCCAGGACACGCTGACCCGTCGGAGACGCTGAGCCCTGAGCCGTGCTTTCCCGGGATGCGAGCACGGCAGGTGCGAGGGTCCAGCTCCGACACGGCTGACGTCTGCCGGCGGCTGGCCAGGCCCTGTGCTGAGACCCGTCGCCGGAGGGTGGAGACAGTCCCCCTGGAGGTGACGCCTGGCGGCCTTCTCGGTGTTTGGGACATGGTGAGACGGCTCCGACGGAACTGCGGAAACCAGCAACGCGGCCGCTCCTGGCGCCTGAGGTCAGGAAGCAGCCCCCGCCTCGGCGCCTGCCCCGCACCTTGGACCCAGCAGGTGCCTCGTCTGTAGCTACAAGTCAGCCTGCTTACCGAGGGGCCGCAGGGCTGCCTGCTCTCTGCACGGCCAGCCCACCCCGCCGGGGTGCTGACCACGGGGGGTCCCGCGGGGAGGGGAGGGCCTTCAGGACGCAGAGCTCAGCCTTCCCATCTGCGGGCCGTTCACTTGCGTACAAGGAGCAGTGGCCGGAGGGACCGTCTACACCAGCCCCTGGGCAACCGCTGCTGGTTTGGCTGACGGCCGGCCTGGAGGGCAGGTGGCCAGAAAATTGGCAGCCAGATGGCCTGGGAGGTGCTTTGCAGACGGACCCACCCAGATGCACAGGGGCCAGAGGATGTTTGCGCCCATGCGTGCTCCCCAGAGGGCCCCAGAGCCCAGCAGGAAGGTGGACGACACGCCGCTCTCGATGGGTGGACAGCCTCTTCCCAGCACCTCTCCTTCCCGGAGGAGATCAGGTCTGCGAAGGGGAGGCAGAGAAGAGGCTCGGCCTCCCCTCGCCGAGGCCCCACTGGCTGCAGGGCGCCGTCCAGCACCGAGTAACCAGCAGGCCCCCTATGCGGTCTGGAACGCAGCGGTAACGCGTCCTT
Source organism: Tursiops truncatus (assembly GCF_011762595.2). Lineage (NCBI taxonomy): Eukaryota > Metazoa > Chordata > Mammalia > Artiodactyla > Delphinidae > Tursiops > Tursiops truncatus. The sequence continues at coordinate 729,249 of NC_047036.1, read as the reverse complement.
GCTGGGCACGTGCGCCCATCAGTCTTCCCTGGCCCGGAGGTGTTCTCACTCCCCCTCCCGTCTGCCCGAATGTTTATTCAGAAGGTTCTCCTCCCTGCGTTTCCGACCCCGAAACTTACTTCACAGCAAAGAATGAGGGATGGCCTCATGCTCACAGGGTTCCTGGGACACGTCCCGTCCCCCAGAAGCAGCTGACCCGAGGGAAAGCAGGACTGCACGCTGAAAGCCCAGCGCTGGCGTGGGGCACAGCCTGGGGCTGGCATGCTGCCCATCGGTGCCGACCTAGGGGGCCTCCGTCTCCTGGGGCCGTGGGGGGCTTGGGGGTGAGGGTCATGCCCTTGCTGCTGTCCTAGTGCCCCACTTGCAAAATGCTGATCCCAGCCCTGCAGCGGGGAGGGAGCTCCCTGCAGGGACACCAGTGGGGCCGCTGCACTGCCCGGGGCCTCTCTGGCTTCTGGGGCCTCCGAGCCACACGGCAGCCGGCTGGAGCGTGGCTCGTGGTCACCAAGGACCCCAGGCCGGGGGAACCGGCTGCCTGCTCGGCCACCCTGGCAAGCACTGCAGGCTGGCGGCTGAAAGAGCAGACATCTAAAACGGCAGACATCTACTCTCTCGGTTCTAGCGGCTAGAAGTCCGAGCGCAAGGTGCCAGGCCAGCCGGTTCCTGGTGAGGCCTCTCCCTGGCTGCAGACGCCCTTGTCCCCTGTGTCCTCGCGGGGCAGAGACAGAGCCCCCGGGCCTCCTCTCGCAAGGACGCTAGTACTGTGGGATCGGGGCCCCTCCCCAGGACCTCATCTAACCTTAATTACCTCCTTGGAGGCCCCATCTCCAAATACGGCCACACTGGGGGTCAGCCCCCAGTATGTGAGTTTAGGGAGGGACACAATTCAGTCCACGGCAAGGAGTGTGTCTGGAGGCGTTCTCCGAGGTGCCTCCTTGCTTCCCTGGGGAAGTTAGGGGAAAGTTTCAGCCCCCGTGCAGGCGGGACTCAAAGGGGTGAGCTGCTCAGGAATGAGAGACGTCACCGTGTGGGTCAGGACGGCACAGCTGAGCTGGGGCAGGCGGGGCGGAAGGACCGGCGTGGGGGAAGGACCCCCATGGGCAGCCGGAGGTCAGCTTCTCTGGCTCTGGCTCTCTTATTGTCCTGACTGAAGGGGTGTTTCTAATCCTCAGGCCAAGGTGGGTGCTGAGGCTGGGGGCAGGGGGAGGGGGGCACACGGAGGCGGGACTTTGGACGTCCTGTCGGGAGGGGAGGGTGGCCGTGTGCACGGTGGGGGGAGGCGGGGAATGGTGCTGGTGAAAGCATCAGCTTGGGGGGCTAAATTTGGGGAAAGAGAGTTTACAGAGGCCCAAGCAATGAGCAGGCAGGGTGGCCTGGTGGGGAGGCGTTTCCCTCTTCCGAGCACTTTCCTGGGGGCTGGGGGCCTCGCTCCCAGAGAACTGCCACCGGGGCTGGGCTGCATCCACAGTGAGAGGCGGTCACTGAGCCTGGGGGCAGAGCGGGGCTGCTGCCTCCTCCCTGGCGGGGTCCAGTGGAGTGGGGTCCCTGGGGGGCCGGGTGGAGGGACACAGCAGAGAAGACCCTGCCTGTGGGGGACTCCCCCAGTGCAGCCAGCTATACCCAGAGGGAGGAGCCTGCGGCCCACGTGAGCAGACCCAAGAATGGCAGGTCCTCTGCCACATGGAAGCCCCCCTGGCCTCCCCCACCGCAAGGGATGGGCCGGGCTGGCTTCTGCTGCCCTCAGGGCCACCAGAGCCCTCTTCGGTCAGCCGCCCTGGCTGGGGGCACCTTTGGATCTGTGGCTGGAGGGGAAAAGGGTCCCCCCAAAGAGGGGGCAGTTCTCAGAGGAAGGGAGACGGTCCCAGGCCACCTGTGCTGGGCCGCGGGCTCCCTCCATCGGGTGCTAAGGCAGCTGGTCCCCAGTTCCTTTCGGAGTGACATTCCCACAGTTCACTGTCAGTGTGAACGTCGATGAAGCGGACATCTCTGCGCAGCCTGTCAGGCGCCAAGACCCCCTGCCCTTTAACAGCCCAGGAAGCACCGGGGTTTCGGTTAATTCCAAGCATGCCTGATGAATGCAGCCTACTCGGCTGCCCTGTGTCTCCACTGTGATGGCCTTCCCCACCCAGGAGGGACCCAGCGATCGCCCTCCAAATCTGGATGCGGTGCTGGGATGAAGTGGGCAGGCGGCGGGGTGGGGTGTGGGCAGAGCATGGGCTAGAATCCAGCCTCCCTCAGTCCCAGTCGCCCCTGCCAGGTCCATGGGAGGCTAGCTTAAGGCCCTGGGTGGGGGACAGGGCAGGCGGTGGGTGAGGGTCACTCCCAGACAAGTCCGTCCTGGCTGGACCAGGTCACACACTCAGGACGCGCTGCTGACAGTAATGTCCGGATCGGCCAGCAGGGGGCACAAACACTCAGAGAAACGGAGAGACACACACTGCAGGCGCCTGCAGAGGGACACAGGCACACACGTACACACACACGCACACTAGCAGGGCCCCCGAGACTCCCCTGAGACTAAGGCTTGCAAATTAGCTGCTGAAAGCCCTACAGATGGGAGGTGAAGGCATAAGCCACATGACCGTCCATCCCTAGCCCCCGGCTTTGTGGGACCCCTGGGAGTGAAGCGGTCTGGAAATGGGCACTTACCAGGCTCCATCTGCCCCGAGCTCACAGCCTCAAGAACAGCCGTGTGGAGGCTGAGACGGTGGGCAGGGGGACCAGCCCCTCGAGGGGCCACCTGGGGCTCTCACACAACTTCTCAGTGCTGCTCCTCTGGGGAAAGAGAAAAGGCTTAGACAGAAGTTCTAAAGTCTCATTCAAGTTGAAAACATGTTCATTCTTTAGCGAGGAGCACTGGAGATCATCTTGAAATGGCGTCCAGCTTCTGTCTGTCTGTCTCTCAGACCCACTGCCCGGAAGGAACTGGGGGTGCTCCCGGGGCGGGGCACTTGCCCAGCAGAGGGAAGGGTCAGAGCGGAGGGCCCTGGGAGGCGGGGGGAGGAAGGACACCCCCGAGGGCCTGAGTCAGGAGGCAGCGGGCTCTGCAGCTGCGGGGCGGGAATGACCAGAGGACCGGTATACGGCGCCCGGCCTGGCCCAGCCTCTCGGGCGGGATGGCTCAGACCCATGCCGGGTCGGCGTGTGCCAGCCTGGGGGCAATGGGCCGAGGCCCCTCCCAGGCAGGCTGAGGCCCTGACAGGCCCGCGCGTGCCCCGCACAGACAGACCCTGTGTCCCCAGCCTGGAAGCAACGGCCTGACTTTGGATCTTAACAGTTGAGCTGAGTCGGCATTTGCGGCCGTCCCCTCCTGCAGGGCCTTGAGGCCGGCTGAGACCTGCTCCTGTCCTGGCTGCCCCTGAGGCCGGGGCGCGGCTCTGCCGGGCATCGGGGTCCACGGTCACACGGGGTCCTCCAGGCAGCCGTTTGGGCCAGTCCTCGGTCTGCGGCCCGTGGCCTCCTGCACATGCCCGCAGGCTCCTTCCCACGCTGGCCGCTCCCTGCTCTCAGGCGCAGGAAATCGGGGTGTCCACCACGCAGGCCCTGCGGGCCGTTCCTGCTCTGTGCCCACTCTGCCTGGAATTTGCCTGTGATCAGGGCCAGCACCCATGGGGGCCCGTGAGGACCCCGGGAGCCGCCTCAGTTGGTGGCTGGGGAGGCCCTGCTGCCCCTGCCCTCATTCTGAGAGGCCCACCTCCTGGGTGGGGCTCCAGGGCAGATCCGCCAGTGTCTCCCTCTCTGTGGCCCCCCCCAAGGCAAAGGCCCTCCCGCTCTGTGTCCGGGCAGGGCCCAGGCTGGGGGGCAGTTGGAAGGGGCTGGTGGGCCCTCCAGTAGCCCTCAGGACCAGGAGGCGGGGGGAACGGGGGAGCTGAGCAGGGGCTCTGGGCACAGGCGGGGGAGGGACTGACAGTGGGGGGATTTTCCCTTCACTCTGAGAGACTTGGGGTGCATGTTGCCATCTACTTTAATACATATGTGAGACACTGAATGCAGACAGCGGCCAGACGAGCCGTGAAACAGAGCTCGGCCCCGCGGCCTGCAGCTGGAAGCCACCCACCACCTACAACGGGCCCAGCGTCCCTGATTCTATGTCTCCAGCTCAGGACCAACCACAGGGGGCCAGGCGCTCCCCTCACCAACCTCGTGGGACGCCCCCTTCCAGCCCCAGCCCCCGGCCTCCCTGGGCCACAGCCCCTGTCAGGGCACCTGCGCCCCTTCTCCGCTGGGATGCTCTCGCCCCACGCCCGCCTGGGAGTGACGTGGCAGGGCCAGCCCCCTGCCCCGTGAGCCCGGAGGGCAAGCCACCCACTGTCTGCTGGGTGGTCTTCACTTGAGTCCACGGTCGGCCTCTTGCCACTTTGGAAGATGACCCTGCTGACGGGGGCTCTGGGCTCACACAGGTTTTCACGGCCCTGGGAAGCTCTGTTCCCTCCGCACAGAGGCATGGTCCCCAGGGAAAGGCCGAGGGAAGCTGAACCGCGGGGAGGGGCTTCCGGGGCCCCCTGCCCTCTGCAGACACGGTCCTGCCGGGGTCCAGCTGGGTGGACCTCAAGGAGCGGGCCTCCCTCGCAGCCCCGCAGGAGCCCCCCCACTCGGCTGGCTCTGCAGCCCGGGAGCTGGGTGAGGGCTGGCGGCTGCATGCGCCTCCCTCACGCGCTTTTGCCACCCGTGTGACATCCTTGGCGTCTGGCCTCGGCCTTCCGAGTTTGCACATCTGCTCCTGTGCCCGTGGGCTGGCCTCCAGGTCCATGACGGCCGCCAAGCTCATGAAGAGCCCCTCGGGGGTGGGGGACACAAGTGGCCGCCCGGCCTCCCAGACCCTCAGGCAGGGCCGTTCGGGGGACCACAGCCTCTCACCCTCGTGCGCATGGACTTCTGGTCGGTCCTGGCCCCCTGGCCCTCCCTCCTGCAACCCCAGTGCTCACGGTCAACTCGGCGTGATCCTCGCAGCCCAGAGCATCCCCCCCGCCCCAGAGAAGGTGAGCCCAGCTCCCGAGAGCGTCCGGAGCTGCTGCGAAGCCTGCTGCTCGCCTGACGTTGAAGGGCAGGGGCAGCTCCTGAGGGACAGACAGACAGTGCCCGCTCACAGGCCGGTGGGTGTGGGGAGCCAGGTGGACAGCCACAGCATGCAGTGGACTGTGGGGGCATTGGCAACAAACGTGGGTGACAGTGAGGCCAGGGGACCACACCGGCCCCGGGTGTCCAGGGAGCAGGGTACGTGGCCTCAGTGGGTGGTGGGCTGGGGCCAGACACCAGCAGGGATATGGGGACAGGAGTGCAGGGGCCCTGGGCATGATGATGAGATGGCCACCCGTGCTGCAGGGACCCCCATGGAGCCCCCAGGGGACAGGACGTGCTGATGCCTGCTCAGCCTCGCCTACCTGCTCTCAGTCCTGAGAACACAGGGCACAGGGGCCCTGCCTTCCTTGAGTCTCTCCTGGTCGGCAACTCCTGCCAAGCCCTCCGGCCCTGGCCTCCTGAGCATTCCCCCACCCAGCACCGCCCAGGCCAGCCCCCCGGTGAGCTCCAGGGCTGAGTTCTAGCCCGGGGTCTGGCAGGCATCTCGCACCCAGCAGCTCAGCCCTGCACCTCCCCCAGCTTACGAAGGCCCTGGCCCCCTTGGAGGCTTTCCAGAACAAAGCAGGAGCCAGTCCAGGCCAAGCGTGAAGACGGCGCTCCTGCCTGTGGGGGCCTTGCCCGTCACACAGCCGTGAGGACCTGTGTCCTCCACCCCACGGCCCGCCCGCGCGGAGGGCGTGGGGGGCAGGAGAGGAGCGGGCAAGGGGTCAGCTCCGAGCGGGCTTTCCGACGAGGAGGTGTTTCCTGGTTCCCTGTTTAGGAAGGAGCTGCCGGACGCGTGTGAGCAGGCCACGCAGAGCGCCGCACGCCGTCCGTGTGGGCCCTTGGAGCTGAGCGTGGGGCAGGGGGATCGTGGTGCTGCAGCCAGTGACCGAGGGGAGAGGCGAGTCCCTGGGTCCCCCGGCGGGGACCCCGAGGCCGCCTCCTGGCCCAGGGAAGTTGTTCACTAGCTCCTGCCCTGCCAGGTGGGGGTATTTCCAGGCCCCTCTGTGCCCCGTCCACGTTTGCCCTGATGCGAGCGCCCCACTGGGCAGGGCAGACAGTCCCAGCCGGCTCTACAGGACCTCTGTCTGGGCGCCCCACTGCTAAACTGTCAGGTCCTCTGGAGGCGCTCAGGGAGCTGCCCTCGGGAGGGGCCTTCGCGGGGAGGGCGCTCATGGGTCTCGCTCACCTCTGCTCGGCCACCTGAGCTCCAGCCACACTGCTGCTCAAGCAGGTGGGACGGTGGCTCAGACCTGCAGCCACGGGGCTCCCCACCCCCAAGCTCACCCCCCTACGTGGGCATCCTCCGTGCCTGTCTCATCCTGGTGGCCTCTTCAGTATTGGAACAGGTCCCCCCAGCTCCATTTCACCCCAGCCTCCTCTTTAAAGGACCCCGTCTCTCCAAACACATGCTCTGAGGGGCTGAGGGTCAGGACTCCAGCATACGAATCTGGGGGACACAGCTCAGTCCATAACAGCTGTGAGATGGCTGGATAATTTGCAGCTCCGGGTTATTCTATTCACAACCCTGTAACCCCACGGGGGAGCCCGGCTGGTGGTGTCTGGCCCCCCTCCCCAGGTGGTGACCTCACCCCTGCCCTTGCCGCTCCCCAGGGTCTGCTCAGAGGGTCTGAATTCCACCCAGTGCTCCGGAGGGGGAGGCCTGGATTCTGTCCGATGTTGCAGGTTCCTTTGCTGGGGGGCTGGAATTTCTTGTTTGTAACACGAAGATACGGATCCTTGGGTCCTGCAGGTCTCCAACCTGTGCAGATCCTGGCAGAGCCCAAGCCAGACCCACCCCGGGGCACAGAGCACGCGTACTTGAGGCCCTGGCCCTGGAGCTCTCTGCCTGGTGAACTCGGGCTGGGGTGCACGTTCCAGGTCCCTGAGTGGCTTTCCACGGACCCTGGGGGCCCAGCGCGGTTCAGGTCGGAGCTCTCAGATCTCCTCTCCTGCGGCTCTGGCGTCGGGCGGGGCTGCCTGGCCGCCGGTCGGAGAGTGAGTCCTCCTGAGAGCCAGGAACCACCGTCCAGCAGACCTGCGGCCCCACCTCGCGACCGTGAACCCTGCCCCACGAGACCAAGGGAACCACACCAGCCGCCTGGTCTGTGCCAGGTTGGCTGGCCAGGACCCCGGCCAGGACACAGGGTGGGGCGTGTGGGCTCCACCGGCTGGTGAAGCACGTGGAGACTGGGGTTTACTTGCAAGCACTCCTCTGCCCACATAGGCGCTGCTCTCCCACTGACCGCCCACCGTTCTGTCCCCGAGGCGGTGGCTTGCCCTCAAAGCTCCGTGCAGCTGACTCTGTCTTGGGCGCCTCTCCGCTCTGAAGCCCTTCTGGAAGGTCAGCTGGGTCTTCTCAAAGGCCCTTTAAAATTGAAACACATTCGACCTTCAACCATTTATCCTCTGCTTTTGTCAACACCCCACACAGTTCAGCAAAGACTTCAGAGAAGGTTTCAAAGAACAATCCTGCTCAGGTGGCCCCCAAAGAGTTACCCGCCAGGGCCCCCGGGGGCCAGCGGAGGTCTCCATCCACGGCCGCGTGGGAGCGTCTGCAGCTGCCGTGCCACGCCCACGGGGATGGCCTGGGACGCTTGAAATGGCCGGTGGCGTTCATGGCCCTCTCTGTTCCCACGTGGATGCGAGGTGACAAACAGATACAATTTAAACACTGGGGCAGAACATGACGCAAGGCCAACTATTTTGAACACAGTATGATTTTGGTTCTTATTTCTGTTTCAAATGTGACCTAATTCCCTTAAGTTTAAAAAAATCAGCGAACGTAAAGCCGCATTCACAAAAGTGTCATTTATCTACCAATGATGTGGCCAAAAAATGCACCCATGGTGAATTAATGACCAGCAGGCCTCAGAGAGGCTCCGAAGTGGCCTGGCCCCGTAGGGTGGTCCTTCAGGCACACTGCCCGGCCCCCTCCTGCCCGGCTGCACCCCGCGGTGGCAGGCTCCGGCTGACCTCAGCGGTCACAGTGCCGGGACCTTTGATGGGATGACAAGCGTTGTTCTTTAACCTCGCTACCACCCGGCACTCTAGAATGCTGGGGAAGCTGGGCACCCGCTGCCTCTGGCCAGTGCGGATTTAAGCCCAGGAGGCCTGGCTCTGGCGCGCCCGCCACAGGCGCCGCGTGCTGGAATGGCTGGTTGATGAGTGGACAGAGGGATGGGTGTGAGAAGCAGGCTGAGCGCACCGGCTGTGTTCTGTCTCAGACCTTCTCCAGGAGCAGGCTGGCCGCGGCGTGGGAACACTCTGGGGCTCAGACCGTCCATCCGCGGGCAGCGCCCAGGCCGCCCAGCGTGGGAGGCGGGGCCACCGGCGTCTGAAGTCCCTTGAGGCTTGACGATCACAGGCTCCAAAGCACCACGTGACCCCCAGGCTGTGGGAGGCGCCCTGGGGAGGCTCAGGGCCAGGGTCACCCCGGGTCCCCCTCGCTCCAGCGGGCTGAGAGGCCCAGCCCAGGAAACCTGACCTCCCAAGGGACCGAGGGGCTGGAGGAGCCCAAGGGATCCAGTCACCATGCTGGGCCAGGCGGTGGGTCAGGTGGCCCAAGTTTCCGTGTTTGCACATCCAAAGTGGGGCAGGTCTTGTTGCAGGGAGGGGCCCAGAGCTGAGGGCTGACCCGGAGACCTGGGAGCAGCGTGGCCAGGGTGGACTGCAGTTTCTGGAGGGGGAGGCCAAACAGGTCCACCAGGGGGGATTCTGAGCACCCTGACCCTGGGGTCCCCCGAGACTGATTCTAGAGCCAGGACAGGCCCAGCTGAGGCTGACTGGACCCTGTGGCTGAATGAACCCAGGTAGGGACCAGGGCCATCTCCCATTGTACTGGTCGCAGAGTAGCAAGCAGACGGACCCCACACCCAGGCACGGGGTCCCCCACACCCTTACCCCACAGCTCGCTGGCCAGACCCTCATCACCTAAACCAGAAAAAGCAAGGGGGTGGGGCTGTAGAGATGGGCTCAGAGCCCCAGCACCTGCTGGAGTCCTTCCAGAGAGGCGGGTACCTGGGCAAAGCCGGGCTTCCCCAGCAGTGCAGAGTGACGTGAGGGGACGGCCATAGAGACGGAGGGCAAAGAGGCCGCCCCCACTGCCACAACCTGCCCCCGCTCTGTGGTCTCCCCGCCCCTGGATTGGGCTCCCATCAAGCCCCACTCAGTGACAACGTCAGCAGCCTCAGGGCCAGCCCAGCATCCCCTGGACCAGCCCTGGCATCTCCCCCAGCACAGCTGGGCCACAGTCCCCCTCCTGTGCGCCCAGCTCCTCACCCTTCTCTCCCTCTCTGTTCTCACCTAAACTCCTCGAGGGCAGTTACACTACCCTCCCTCAGCACGCGATTCAAGGTGGAGATGTGGAACTTAAGCCAAACAGCCATCAGGGTCAGTAAACAACAGCCATTTTGACGCTTTCCAGAAGAAAACAAGAATGAAAATTAACATTTACTCAGTGTCAATTGCACTCTAAGGGGGACTTCCAGGCATTTATTCTTGCATCCATCATCCCTGCACCCACCATCCATCTACCATCTTTCCCTCCATCCATCCACCATCCATCATCCACCATCCATCAAACCACCATCCACCATCCACCATCCATCCATCCACCATCCACCATCCATCATGCACCATCCATCATCCACCATCCACCATCCATCATCCACCATCCACCATCCACCATCCACCGTCCACCATCCACCGTCCACCGTCCAACGTCCACCATCCATCCACCATCCACCATCCACCATCCATCATCCATCATCCACCATCCACCATCCACCATCCACCATCCATCCATCCACCATCCATTCAACCACCATCCACCATCCACCATCCAGCCATCCACCATCCACCATCCACCATCCATCCATCCACCATCCACCATCCACCATCCACCATCCACCATCCATCCAACCACCATCCATCATCCATCATCCACCATCCATCATCCACCATCCACCATCCACCATCCACCATCCACCATCCATCCATCCACCATCCACCATCCATCCATCCACCATCCATCCATCCACCATCCACCATCCACCATCCACAATCCATCCACCATCCACCATCCACCATCCACCATCCTCCATCCACCATCCACCATCCACCATCCACCATCCACCATCCATCCATCCACCATCCACAATCCGCCATCCGCCATCCGCCATCCGCCATCCATCCAACCACCATCCACCATCCACCATCCACCATCCACCATCCACCATCCATCCAACCACCATCCATCATCCACCATCCACCATCCACCATCCACCATCCACCCAACCACCATCCATCATCCATCTTCCACCATCCTCCATCCATCCATCCACCATCCACCATCCACCATCCACCATCCATCCAACCACCATCCATCATCCATCTTCCACCATCCTCCATCCATCCATCCACCATCCACCATCCACCATCCTCCATCCATCATCCACCATCCACCATCCACCATCCACCATCCCTCCAACCACCATCCATCATCCACCATCCACCATCCACCATCCATCCATCCACCATCCACCATCCATCATCCACCCAACCCCGTCCATCGTCCGTCCTTTCATCCTTCATCCCTCGCTCCATCCACCCATCCATCATCCATCCACCCCTTCACCCCAGCATCCGTCATCCCTGCACCCGCTCAGCCCTCCATCCATCTACTATCCATCCACTCACATTCCACATCAGTTTCTGAATGTCAGAGGCACTGCACACCATCCTGGGTGCCAGAGCAAAGCAGGAAGTAATACAGAAGTGTCTCTGGGGAGAACCAAGGGCCACAGGCAGCTGCGTCGTCCAAGAGGGGTGTGGTGGGCTGACGGGTGCCACCCAGTGGGCACTGGGATGGTTCCGAGCCTAAGGAGGACATTCTAAAAGTCGGGAGGGTGAAACCGAAAGAAAACCAACTCCCCCGTGGGTTGCCATACGGACCCCGGGGGGCACCTGCTGTGGCCCTGCATGTAAGGGGTCCACCTCTGCTTACCCAGAAAGGCTGGGGCACCCCTTTTTGGCCTAGTGAGGACCCTCCAGCCAGGAATCATCTTTCAGAGGCGTGGGGGGCGGCTTTCCTGACCCCTCCTGAGGCCCCCATCAACACCTCAGTCTTTAGCGTGAGTCACTTCCAGTTGGTGTCAGAGCCCAGCACACACCCAGCACCCTCCATCACACCCCCACCCCAGCCTCACCCCTAACCCCCTCACTGCACCCCTCCCTTGGGCTCCTCATGGCCAGCCACAGAGGGCTGGGCTGGGCAGCTGGGACAGAAAGCGGCCCCTGTGCTCCAGGGCCCAGGGGAGCGTCCCAGACTCCAGGGCTGGGATGGGGGTGGCCGCTGTGGGCCTCTGCGCTCCCTGCTGAGGGGAAGGGAGTGCTGAGGCTGGGTGGGCTGCTCAGCAGATGCCCCCGCCCGGGGCTGGGGACGCCAAGCCCCCCCAGGTAGGGGCTTCGTGTCCTGCCACCGGCAGGGCCCCCATTTCCCGAGGGCAGTGCCGTGCCCATAACACACCCAACCCTGAACCTGTCCCCCTCCAGGAAAGTCTCAGAGCTGCTAACGGGGTGCCCAGCCTTCCACCGAATCACAGGCAGCAGTGGGCCTGTGCTTCATCTTCTGCAGACAAGGTGGGCTTGGCCCTCGCAGCCTGGAGCCCTAAAGGAAGCCTGTCTCCATCTGAAACCAAACCCAGGAGACGTGATGGAGTGACCGTGACGCGTCCACCTTGGGGGAGCGGGTCTTCCTCACAACAGCATGCTCGACAGCTTGGGACACGCACAGCCCGGCTCTGAGCCCAAAGCGTCACACGACACTCTACAGCGTTAGGACACACCAGGCGGTCTGCCGTCTCACCTGGTCCTGGCGGCCTGTCAGGTGACTGGGGACCCCGTTCACTGGAAGCTCGCTGAGCCGCGCAGTTAATTCCCAGGACCCAAGTCACCTCGCACTCGAGCCAGCCCTGAGGGGGGGCACCACTGTTACCCCCACCTCGTAAGCCGGGAAGCCAAGGGTTTGAGAGCGCACAAGCCCCTTAGCTGCCGCCCAGAACTACGCCTGTCGCCTCCCGTCACGCGTCACCGTCCGCTGGCTCACCTGGCCGTGGTGCCAGGCTGCAGATGCGCCCAGACCTGCCCCCGGCTCTCCTCCTCCAGGGCCAGTGGGCTGGCCGGGCACGTCCCTGTCATGGTGACACCGGGGAACAAGCCAGCCTGGCCAACCCAGCACCACTGGGGCAGGAAGCCCCCCGCCGTGAGGGGCCGTCCTCCAAAAACTCCCAGGGGGCCCGTGACGGAGCGGGATGGAAATCAGCCACTCCGGCCACAGAGGCGGCAGGACAGTGGGGGCCCCAGCCCAGACTGGCCGCCGGCTCTGCCTGGAGCGCCTGGGCGCCTCGGCCCGCAGCTCCAGGCAGCCCTGGAGGAGCGCCTCCTGGCGTCCTGTCCAGAGCAAACGGGAGCGCCCCCTTGAGGCCTGAGGAGGGAGGCGGGTGCCCCTGCGGGAGCCGCACTGCGCGGTCCCTTACCAGTGTCCGGGGCTGGGGCCCCCGCCAGGCCCAGGAAGGCCGCGCCCCCTCAGGCCCTCGCAGGGCTGCAGAACGAGCGCCTCGGGCTGGAGCAGGGCCCAGCGTGTGCCTGCCTTCCCGCTCACACGGGGGCTGCGCGTGACCCGCCTGGCAGGGGCCTCCGTCCTGGATGGGGAGACCCTGCCTTGGGCCGGTGGAGGGCCTGGCACGTGAGGCCTGGACGTCACGCCTGTGCCCCCAGCCCCTCCTGGCGGTCGCTGCCTGCCCCATTCACTTGATTTTTTTTAACTTGCAGACTTTATTTTTTAGAGCAGTTTCAGGCTTACAGACAAATTTGTTGGAAAGGACAGACGGCTGCAGCTCCCCACCAGGATTTCGGAGCGTCACCCGTTAGTTTATAACACTTGACGAACCGACCTTGACACGTTATTGGCGCGGCTGTTACGATGTAATCTTCACTCCTTTGTGAACTTGCCTGAGCTTTCAGGACAGCAGGAGCGGCTCCCAGATCTGGGCTCAGAAGGCAGGACTGAAGGGCTGCTGTGGGGACGGGGCGGTGGGAGGGCCCGAGGCCTCGCTGCCCGCCCCCCAGGCCTGGGCCCCAGGGTGCGGGGGGCGCAATAGCAAGACAGCCAAGGAGTGGAGAGAACGTCCACTTCGGGGGACCCAGCAGCAGAGCAGGACGGCCGGGCGCCCCGTCCTCTCCCCGCCCTCACGGGAGGACCACGCGTCCCACACGGGTGGGTCTGTCTTCTCTGAGCCCGGGGAAGCTCTGCCTTCAGCTGGGAGGGAGAGAGCACGGAGCCTTGGGCTTGTGTCCACGGAGGGAGGGGGTTGGGCTTGTTAAATAAAAGGGTCACTTGCAGGTGAGGCCCTCTGACGACTGGGTTTTGTTCCCGACGACACAGGTGGGTTGGACCCACCTGTGTGGGGCTCGGGCCGAGCCAGGGCGGGGCGGGCGTCAGGTCAAGCCGCCTGCCTCCGCAGGGTCAGACCCCTGCAGTAAAGAGCTGCAGTAAGGAGCTGCGGGGGGCTGCCTGCGACAGCCCAGCCCCCGCAGGGGCTCCTGACCCACGCACAGAGCCCCGGCCGCGCGGCATCCTTGCTGCCGTCACAGGTGTACCGGCCCAGGCCTTGCAACCACAGGGCTCAGCCCAGTCACAGACCCAGACGCAGGGCCTGGGCCCCAGCCGCCTCCCCGGCCCCGTCTGCCCTCACGGCTGCCTGTGGGGTCAGGTGCAGGTCCACGCCGAAGCCTTCCCACACCCTGAACTCGCGCTGCCTGGGAGGCTCAAGGGGCTGGCCTCGGACACCGAGGGGCGATCCCCCCCGACGGCGCTGTGCACCCCTCACCTCATCTCCCCCCTTCCCCGTCCTCTCTTCACCTCCGAAGGAAAGTCAGACCCACGAGGGCCCAGAGGGGTCCCAAGGCCCAAGCACGCCCTGTGCTGTACAGGCTAGGAGGGCATGGGTCACGCAGGGCCCGCCCGGCTCAGGGGACAGCAGGAGGGCCAGCAGGCCCCGCCCCTCCCCATCTGTCTCTCTCTCCCTCTCTCTGTCCTCTCTGTGTCTCCATCTGTTTCCCTCCTCGGTGTCTGTGTCTGTCTCTTCCTCCTCTGCCCACACCCCTGCTCTCTCTGCCCGGGAGCCTGCTCCTGGGGTGGAATAGGGGACATGTTACCTGGGGACGCTCACCTTCTTGAGGTCCTCACAGGACCTGCTGACAGCGGGGGTTGGGGTGCGGTGCAGCCTCCAGGTTTGTGATGAGGCCCCCAGGGTCTCCCAGCAGAAGGCCTGCTGAGTGAGGTAGCAGAGCCCAGACCCCTGGAGTAGTTGCTCAGGCCTCTGACCGTGGGCTTCCCTAAGCCGCCCTGGAGGAGCTCCCTGGCCACGGAATGAAGCCCCGAGGCGCCCCGTGTGTGCGCGTGTGCGTGTGCGTGTGTGCGTGTGCACGCGCACGCGTGTAGTGGGGTAGTCCTCCCTCGGGCGGCTGACAGAGGGCCCTGGGCTGTCCGCACCTGCTAGAGACAGTCCTGCCGTCACCCGAGCTGTCGGTTCCTCTGCTCTGGTCACAGAGGTCCGGGACAGCCCAGGACAGCCACTGCCATCAGCGGGGTCTGTGTGGTCCGAGCCCCTGGAGCGACCGGCAGGGGCTCAGGCCAGCAGCAGGGGCAGAGGGGGCTCCTGTTCGGACGACTGATGGCACGCTGACCCTCATGGACGCCCAGAGCCCCTCCACACACGCACACAGTCCCACGCAGGCGCGCCTGCTGCCCACCATCTTCTGCGCACAAACCACCCTGAAGCTGTGCGTTTTGGGTCCCCCGAAAGAGCCTGTGCTTTGCCAGGACTGCAGCCTGGAGGCCCGGCTTCTGGAAGTTAGACGGTGCGTACAAGTGCTTCCCTAAGACGCTTTTATGGCCAGGATGGGCACTTTTAATGCTGCTTTGCAATTTTCCATTTCCATTTTCCTGCTGGTCCCATTCCTCAGAACCTGGGGAACTCCGCCGGGAAATGGTGAACCGTCCTGCCTATACGTTAGACCTCAGTTAGTAAATCAGTGAAAACACACAGACATAAAAAACAAATGTTTAAAATTCGAGGCTATAAACTGGTTGTTAGCTGATGAGATAAAATTATAATTACAGTTTACGTATAAAACAGTGACACTGAGAGGATGCTCAGAAAAGACCAACCTCAGCAACGAGGCCAAAGCTATTTTCAGAGGAAAATTCTAGTCTTCAATGTTCTGTTTATTTGCCAAGACACAATGCAGATCAGGCTTCTTAAACTGAGTATTCGGACCAAGGCGGTAGCAGGAAAGTGTGCACAGGAAGAGGTGATGAGAAGGGCAGCAGGATGTCGTGCACTGGAGGAGGGGCAGGCAGGGTGATGGCCAGCCCTCTGCCCTCCAGCCTTCACCTCTCCGCTCACCATGCACAGGAGAACTTACGTGGACCAGGCTGCATTTCTCTGTTCTGAACATTTTAAAGAAGAAACAGATATTTTCCATCTCCCCTCTCTCGCTGCCGTGGAGCCGGGATCTGGAGCCAGGTGGGCTTCCACGGGTCAGGTCCCAACCACGCCACAGGACAGGCAGGACCCGCCCACGTGGTGCCGAGGACCTGGGGGATGCAGTGAGCCCGTTCGCCTGAGGCCCACTAGCCGAGGTCGGCATGGCCTGAGTCTTCCGGATTCCCAGCCACGTCCTGAGGGTCTGGGTGGGCAGAAAGGGAGCCTGGCTGGACCAAGCAACTTTGGGCGTCGTGGACGGAAGTCTGGGGACGCAGGCTGTCCTCGGGCAGAGGCCGGGAGGGCCCCTCACCTGATGCGCCCTGGACAGAGGGAAGAGAAGGCATCTTCGTTCCAGGCCTCCACAGTCCAGCCTGTCCAGGACGCCTCCGGTCTTAGGGGTGGTGTCTCAGGGCTGAGCGGAGCTCAGTGGTCCTTTCCCAGATCGGGGGGCTTCTGATGACCGGGGATGACCACCAGTGCTGTTGCCATTTCAGTTCTGACCAGACAAGGAGCTCTAGCAAGCATGTTATTTATTTCCCTGCAATTTCTAGAAAATTCCAAAACAAGGACAAAAGGGGGGGAAGAAAACAGAAGAGGTAAAAGCAACGAAAAACGACAAAGCTATCATTCTTTACAGGTAAAAAGAGTCCCAGGAAAACCACAGAGGAAACTAGAAAAACAAGCGAATAATAGAATTTAGAGCTCTGGGAGACAGCAGGCTACAAAATAAATACACAACGGCCAATCATGTTGGTCTTGTTTCTGTTTTTATTAACAGATTTCAGCATAGTTGCAAGATCCATTACAGTAGCAACAAAAAATGTGAATTCGTATGACTTAAGTTTACGAGAAAGATGTGTGGAACCTGGGTAGAAAGGTCAGACACCATAAAGAGAGTTCTCAGCAAATTTATTTTTAGATTGATTTTTCAACCAAAACATGAAGGTACTTGGGGGAAAACTTTCCACCATGATTCAAACATTCATGTTGGGGGAAAAAGAAAAAATCAATGGGCAAAAATGGCCTAGAAAATATTGAAGAACGGGGTGGGGGAGGGGCAGGGCCGCCACCCCCGCGAATCACGGAAAGCCTGGGATCTGTGGAGGCCCCCCTCCCGCCAGGAGGGCTCCGGAGCACCCAGAAGAGCCCAAGGTGTGCCCAAGGCCAGGTGTGCCTGCCGTTGGGAGAGGCTGGGGCCTGGTCATCCCCTCCGCTGCCACGTGAATGGGTGCAAGAAAGGGGGTGTCACCGTCCACTGCCCTCCGTCTCTCCTCCTGTGCTCCAGGTGCCGCTGACCCTAACCTCTCGTCCTTCCTCCTTAGCAGAGCCCCAGACATTGGCAGGCACACGTCCCAGTCTTCCTAATGGGCAGCTGTGGCCACATGACTACGTTCCGGATAATGGGTTAAGCAAAGGTGCTGTGTGCAACTTCTGGGTCGTGCTCTTGGGGAGGGTGCTAGTTGCCCTTCCACCGTTTCCTCCACCCATTGCTGGAATACAAATGTGATGGCTGGACCAGGAGCAGCCATCATGGGTCATGAGGTGAGTGAGTAGAAGCCAGACACAACTGACCACCGACCTCCTTCAAGTCACTGCTTGAATCTCACCTCCTCCTGGTGCCACCCCAGACACCCCATTTAAAATTTCATCCCCCAGACCCCTTCGTTGTTTGCCTCTTAATCAGAGCTCTTACGGCTGCCTCTCCTCTAGAATGCAGGCTTCAAAGAAGCAGGGATTCCTGCCTCCTTACGGCACTGCTAGGCACCAATACGCATTCACTGAATGAATGAATGAGTGAGTGAACGAATGAATGAATGAGTGAGTGAACGAATGAATTGCTACCAGGTAAGTGTGAGGTGGTGGCAGACTAACCTGAGACGTGGAGGGACAGCAAACTGGAGCACCCCTGGGGCCTCCTTCAGGCGTCCGCGTGCAGAAGGGCTGGTTCCCGCCCGGGGCCTTCCTGGCTCCCCAGCCCCACCTCCGCCCTCCTGGGGGCTTCCACCAGGTAGAATTCTGAGGGAGGCCATCGGCCTGACCTCCTGGGACTGAATGGCTGGACCCTGGTGGCCAAGAGGCCAGAGGTGGGGGGTGGAAATGCCCCCCAAACGTCCAGGGCTCCCTCCCTCGGGACCCTCCCCGTGGGAGGCCTTCACCCTCACTCACCCCTGGAATCTTTGGTCCTGGCCTTCAGTGGGCATCCTCAGTGGGCATCCTCAGTGGTCCCCGGGCCACTGCCTGGCGCTGGGGTGGTCAACCTTCCCACACCAAAGCCAGATCTCCAGCGTCCCTGGCCTGTCCCTCCCCAGACCAGGCCCCGGCGCTGAGCCCTGGCGCCTGGGGTGGGGTCTCCAAGGTCCTGTAAGGAGTCCCCGAGGCTGCGCTCTTCTGAAGGGACAATTGTGGCTCCCGGATCAGGTTTCCGTGTCTCACGGGGGGCAGGGGACCTCGGCGAAGGTGGGCACTGCCTCCGCCCGCTGCCCGACGGCTTTCCCTGGTGCCCTCGCCCCCCGCCGCGCTCCTGCTGCCCCGCCCGGCCTCCGGCACCCCCAAGGCCCACGCAGCCCCCGCTCACTCCCGGGTCCCTGACGGCTCGGGTGCATCCTGCCTCCTCCCGCGGCGCCGCCCCGCCCCGCCCCGCCCCGCCCCGCCCACGTCCCCCGCCCCGCCCCGCCCGCGTCCCCGCAGCCTTCGCCGCGCCCGCCCGGACCGGAGGCTGGGGCTGGCGCTGGGGCCACCATGTCCCAGCGCTTCGTGGTGACCCCTGCAGCGGGCGGGGCGGGGGACGCGGGGCCCAGACCCGGGGGCGGCGGCAGCCGGAGCTCCAGTCCCTGCCGGGGGCCTGATCCGGACCCCGCAGCCTCCCCGGAGCCGCCGGGGATGGACGCGCTGCCCATCTTGCACTACAGCCGCGAGCCGAGCCGCTACGGTAGGTGCGGGCAGTCTCCTCGGGGCGCGGCGTCCTCCGCGTCGGGGCGCGGAGCCGGGTCGGGCGTCGGGTGGGTCCCAGGCGGTCGCCGGTGGTCGGGCGGGAGGGCTGCCCAGGCGCTGGCCTTGGGGTCCGCGCGTGGCGTCGAGCTGGTGTCCACCTGGTGTTGATCTGGTACCGCACGTCCTCCGCGCTCTCCCCGGGGACCTTGGCGCTAACGCCCCCCATCAGCGGCCGCCCTGTGGTGGGGCTTGGACAGGAATTGGAGTCCTGGGCGGTTGTCTGCGGGGACTGGCTGGTGACAGCCCCTGGCGCCCTCTGACCTCATTGCTCCTGGAGCGCGGGGTCCAGGCCAAGTCACATTCTGGTGTGTGTGGGGAGGGGGCTTGGAGACCGCCGAGGAAGTGGCCGGTTCCTCCTGTCTGGTCGATGTGTTTGTGTGACTGCACCGCCCTCCCGTCAGCCCCTCGCTGTGTCCTTCCCCGGTGCCCCCACCCTTGCCTTTAATCCCTGAACTTCTGCCTGCAGCTCACCTTTGGTCCCAGAACCCTGAGGAGGGTGATGGGCGTGGGGCACATGCCCCCGTCTGATCTGCTCTGAGCTCTAGGTCAGGGGCGACTGGACACTTGTCACCACTGCTGGTTCTCAGGTCACCCTCTTGGCCCCGGGAGCCATTTCTTGGGCTCCAGGAGGGGTGCGTGTGGCACCTGATGAGTGACCTGTGGTCTCAACCCCAGAAGCGGAGGGGACCCTCCCCACGGCAGCCCTCAGTCAGCCGCCACGGAGGGCACTCCCCAGACGGGCTGGGCTGTCCAGCTCCGGCATACCCAGGAACCCTGTGAGCAGGCGAGCGTGAGTCAGAGCAGTGCGTTACTTCTGGGGTGCCGTGCAGCATTGGGTCTGTCCTGACGGAAGTAAGTGGCTTGACAGAGGGAGCCCGAGCGTGAGTGCCGGTGAGAGTGGCCGGCAGCCGTAGAGGCGCCAGGTCTCCTGGACCCTGAGGGAGCCGGTCTAGGCTCCCCCAGGACCCCAGCCTGGGCTTACTGGCCCCCCACCCTCCTCCCCACAGGAGCCAGGGCCTCCGCGGGCCGCAGCCTTGCCTCTTGGCTGGACTCCTGGCGGGCGCCACCCTGCTTAGGGCGGCTCTCACCCCAGAAGGGCCTGGGTCAGGCCGACCCTCCAGGCCCTCCTTGCACCTCATTGCCCTTTCTGGCCCCGCCGCTTTGCCCGCCCTCGGTGCCCAGTACACTGGCCTGAGCCGCTGGGGACGCCCCCTGCCGGGCTCTTGCTGTCTTCATCCTCACGCTGACGTGTAAGGAGGGCATCACCGCGAGTCCTTGACGATGCAGGTGGGAGAACGGGGAGCCCCCCGCCCTAGGACTCCCCCCACACCCACACACCTCTTCTCGTGGGGCGGCTGTCGGAGCTCAGGCTTCCCTCCCCCCTGCCCCTCCCTCCCCTGCTGACGCTCAGGGCCGGGGGACCCCACCCGTTCCCCGGTCCGGCCCTCGGGTGTGGAAACTGTGCTGAGCCCGCGGCCACTGCCCGGCCGCCCGGCCAAGGACAGCTGGGCTCCAGTGGTGCAGGAGTTACAGGGCACAGTGCCAGCCGAGGACCAGTCAAGTGATTTTCTGTCATTCCCACTATGTGAGGACAAAGGACCTACTGTTTGACGCTGCTATTAAGACAACGTTGGCGAAGTTTAAGAACGGGGATGCGGGCTGTTGGCACACCTTGGGCCAGAGCCCGGAAGTGGAGTGGAGGCACTGTGCTGAACTGCCCTTCACTGGCAGGTGTGCGCTGGGTGACGGGGCGGGGGCTTCCATCCTCGGGAGACACCCGGCCTCTCGGCGCACAGGCTGAGGCTGTCAGTAGCCCTCCCCGGCCTCTTGGCTGCTCACGACCCGGAGGGGGCCTCCCGCGGGTCTGGTCACCGACTTGGCCGAGCGCGCAGGGCTGGAGGGCAGTTGGGCAGGTGAGGCGACCGCGCAGCCTCCTCCCAGGAGCGGCCCAGCCTCGGGGGACGAGCAGTGTCACAGATGGTCTGGGAGGACCTGGGAGTGAGTGGGGAACCAGTCCTCCCCCCTCCCCGGGGAAGGGATGCTGGGCAGAGACGCCAGCGCAGTTCCTTCGGTAGGATCGACAGGGGTTCCAGATCCCCCCCTTCTCCCATGGGCCCCGCACCCAGAGGCCCACACCTCTCAGAGGTCAGCTTGGCTCCCCAGGGCCAGATTCCCCTCGGCCACCTCCGTGTCTGCGTGGCCTGGGGCAGGCCGCAGCTGAAAGAGACTCTGAGTGGAAGGTTCTGGAAGCGAGGGCCGAGGCCCCGCGCTGTGGCTCAGAGCCAGTGGGCAGCAGCCTGTCACTTCCGTGGGGGCCGTCTGGGAGGGGGTCTCCGCCTGGGCTGACGGGGCCTGCGGGAGGCTGTCTGCACTGCACTGGCCAAGGGAACACGAGGACCAGCCGGCCCGTCCCTCTGGGCGGCAGGAGCTGAGGCCCCCGGTCTGGTCAGCCCACAGCTGCCCGGGGAGGAGGGGGTTGTGGACACAGCAGGCCCTCTGCCAGGGTTCCCAGCAGCGCCCGCGGCATGGGCACGGGCCTTAGGAGCCTCTGTCCTGCCTGGTCCGGGCCCCACGTCCCAGTCCCGACGTCAGCGGGGCAGGTCTGCAGGCCTGGGGTCGGGGGAGACAGGGGCCTGAGGCTGAGGGGCTCCAGGGAGCTCAGCTGCCTCTGTGGGCCTGCCCTGCGTCTGGGCTCTCGGAAAGGCGGGGTGAGGGGGTGCTGGCCAGGGGCCCTCGCCCCGGTGCCTCCCGCCCCCATCCTGCCCTGGTACAGGCCGGTTTCCACCGGGTCGGATTTGGGTTGGCCCTTCTGGTCCTTCTGAAGCTGGGGCTGTTATGCTGGTGGGGCCGGAGTCCTGCAGACCCGCAGGGTTATGCCCGGAGGGTTGTAGTGCAGGCTCCTCGCTCTGAACTGGAGGGAGTGTGCTTCGTGGTGTCTGTGTGTGTCTGTGTGTACTGTCTGTGTGTCTGTGTGTCTGTATGTGTGTCCTTGTGTGTGTGTCCTTGTGTGTCCTTGTGTGTGTGTGTGTGTGTGCGTGTGTGTGTGTGTGTGTGTTTTGGCTGTTCACTGATCAGGGGATGAAGAGTTGACCACTGAGCCTTGGGAACTGCTCCGGCTGGAGAACAATTGAGGACCCGACGCCTCCAGTGCAGGGGCCCAAACTTGGAGGACAAAGCTCCTTCATGAGTTGGGACCCGGGGGACCCGGTGACATGAAGGGGACGAGGCCCAGAGCCGACCTCAGGTTCCGCCCGCTGTCCCCCCTCTGCCAGGCGCCAGAAGGGAGGCCCTGGCCCCGACACTTCTGTCCGTGGGGAGCTGCTCCCCTGTCACCCTCTGTGACGGGCCCCGTGCCGGGCGTGGACCCGGGGAGAGCCCACCTCCCGCCCTGACGGTGCGTGTGTGCCTTCACACGGCTGCACATGTGGGTCACGCCTTCATCCAGGGCGTCGGCCGTAGTCTCTGCTCGAGGTGCGTTTCAGGGAAGCGTCCTGTTTCTCTGGCTGCATCGGAGCTTCCCTTCGGGAGCGCAGCAGCCGTCTGGGCGGTGGCGGCCCAGCCCCACCAGGCACGCTCCATCCCCTGCGGCTTCAGGATTTCCCAGAGCGCAGCCGCCGGTCAATGTGTAAGCGCGGAGGGAAGGAGCAGAGGCTCGCAGGCTTGTGGCTCAGTGGCCGAAGGGCTCCCGCCCAGGGATCCCTGCTGCGGCTTCAACCGCCCCAAGGCGCGTCCCTCGCTTCTCTTCTTTGCTAACGAACGTTCAGCTCAGGTCTCTTCCAGGGAGGAGGGGGTGAGGCGTCATGGGTTTTGAGGCACCAGCTCCCTTTACGCATCAAACTTTTCTTTAAATAGAAGCTTTAATACCCCAATGAGAGAGTCCGGGCCCAGTGTGACAGGCAGTGGGGCAGGGCCTCGGCCCCTGACGCCTGGGTGAGCCTGGCTCCCAGCATCCACACTGCCCGTCCTGCACGTGGCCAGTGCACACCGGAAACAAACACGAGGTGTCGTGTTCGGGCGGCTACCACAGATGTCCTTCACCCACCGGAGGCTGCGAGGACAGGTCAGCTCCACAGAGGGGGGCCCCTGCAGCTGCCCCGCTGCCAGGACTGCCTTCCTGCTGCCCTGCTGCCCTGTGCTACCCGCCTGGCCCCCAGATGCCCTGCCCTCGCCTCCTCCCACCCGGCCTCTGTCCCCATGAGCAGGGCTGTGCCTGCAAACATGGGCTCAGGCTGGAGTTCTCGATGTGTGTCCACAGTGCTGGCTACTGGACCAGTATGTTGCGGCGGGGGGCGGTAAAAAGGTAACTACAAACACAGGGTTGAAAAACGCAACTGTCAAAAGACAGGCCACACTTGGGAGGAAACCTTTGTAACTCACTTGTCTGATAAGGGATTAGTATCCAGAATATATAAAGAGCTCCCACAACTCAACAACAACAAATCCAACCAGTTAGAAAATGGGCAAAGGTCTCGAATAGACGTTTCTCCACAGAAGACATACGAATGGCCAGTAAGAATGTGGAAAGTTGCTTGACATCACTGGTCACCAGGGAAACACAAATGAAGACCACAACCAGCTACCATTTGAATGGCTGTTATAAGAAAATACCAAGCGTTGCTGAGGATATGCAGAAATAGCAACGCCTGTGCGCTGCGGATGGGAATAGAAGATGCTGCAGCCCCTGTGGAGAACAATTTGGCGATTCCTCCAAAAATTAAACATAGGATTACCACCTGACTCAGAGGCTCCACTCCTGGGGGCGCACCCAAAGGAACTGAAAGCGGGGGCTTGGACAGACGCCTGTGCACCGTGTTCACAGCAGCCCTGTGGAAACAGCCCAGGTGTCTGTCGACGGATGCGTGCGTGCGTCCACAGAACGTGGTCTCTACGTGCGATGGGATGGGGTTCAGCCTTAAACGGGAGGGACGATCTGACACCTGCTGCAGCATGGGTGAACCCTGAGGACATCATGCTCAGTGAAATAAGCCAGGCTCAAAAGGACAGACCTTGTAGGGTTTTGCTTAGGTGAGGTCCCCCGAGCACCAAGTCCATAGAGACAGACAGAGTAGGATGGTGGGGGCAGGGGCTGGAGCAGAGGGAGCGGAAGTCAGTGTTAAATGAGGACAGACGTCTGTTTGGGAAGATGAAGTTCTAGAGATGATGGTGGTAATGGTCGCACGACCACATGAATGTACTCAGTGCTGCTGAGCTGTGTGCTTTTAAATGGCTGAAAATGTAGTTTTCTACCATATATATTTTACCATAATACAAAAGAATACCCGAAAAACGCAAACAGGAGAGAAGGGCTGGGCTGAGAGGAAAACTCAATTCTCCCCCAGGCCCCGTTCCTCCCACGGAGCCCTGGCCTTTTGTCTTCCGGGAGAGGCCACGTTGATTAAATCAATTCACACCATGCAGGCTCTCCCAGGAGTGGTCCTTTTTAATCGAAATTACTCTCTGCAGGGTGCGAGGCCAGGCCTCTTACCAGTGTGTGTTTGTCCAGGGACCTTCCTGTTTCAAGTGACCTCCTGTGTGGCCCTTCCTGGTCCTGGCAGCGGAGGGGGGCGACAGGTCAGGACGCCCCGGGCCACACTGCCACCCCTGACCGGCTCCCCATGGGGCTCGGTCACCCAGCGGGAACAGAAGGGCGTCCCGTCAGGCGCCTCCGCCCCCTCCCCCGGACGCCCGGGGGTCTCTGCAGACTGGCCCCTGTTAGCTCCAGGGCCGCCCTCAGCAGGCGGCACAGACCGGAGTCCCCCTCCCTCTCCCGCTGGCGGTCCCCAGCCACAGACAGGGCGGGCGGCCAGATCTCTGGTGGAAGGAAGGGTGGGTGCTGGGCGCCCTGGGGCTCTCGGCCTCGGGGTCCTTTCTCGCGGCCTCAGCGGTTGTGGGTCCTCTGCCCAGCGACGGGGAGACGCTGCTGCCCGCTCGGGGCGCGGTGAGCCTCCCTGCTCAGAGTCGGCCTGGGGGGCTCCAGTCCCGGCTTCGTGCCCTGGAGGGGCCACACGCGAGGTGAGACCCAGCAGGCGGGCGGTGCCCTGGGTTGACGTGTGTGCTGTGTCTTGACCACGGGCAGGGAGCGTGCGTGTGCGTGTGTGTCTATGTGCTCCTGTGTCTCTGTGTGCACGAGTGTCCGTGTGTGCACATGTGTGTGGCGGCGAGGCCCTTGCGAGGGGCTCAGAGCCCACTGGTCCAGGCAGCCTTCCCCTCCCGCCATCCAGCCGCCCTCTGACCTCTGTGGGGCTGCCCGGTCCTTTCGGGCGGCCTCTGAGTGAGGCAGGTGTGTGGCGCCGGCCTCCCTGCCTCCCTGCCTGGAGCTCGGGTGGGAGAGCGGGGCGGGACCCAAGAAGAGTCGGGGAGGTTCACACTCCACACGGCTCAGAGCATCTCCAGCTTTTTGGGGAGGGATGCTTGGGACGTTCCGGAGCTCCGTGGGCGGGCTCACCTCCGGGGCTGTGGGGACGGCCGCCTTCCGGGGGGGCTGCCGGGGGTGCTGGAGGCTCCGGGGCAGGCGGGGCACACACAGGGCCTCCCTCAGGGGAACTGCGTCTCCTGATGCACAGGACCGCGCCCTCCTCGGCCCCTGCTGGCCTCCGCCAGCGCTCAGGACCCGGCACCCACGCTGCGGTGGGAACGGGGGAGTAAAGTCCGTTTTCTTCTCTGGTTGTCCAGCTGCGTTTGTCTGCCCTGAGCTCCACACACGCTGCCTGGAGAGCGGGGTCCACCAGGAGAGTGCGGGGGTGGAGGGATGGGCCCCGTGGAGAGCGGGGGCCACCAGGAGAGTGGGGGTGTGGGGGGATGGGCCCCGTGGGGTGGTACCACATGGCCAGTGGCCCGGGGCGGGTCAGCGGGCAGCTCACTGCCAGGTTTTCTGGGCAGTAAGTTCAGCCTGGGGGAGGGGGGCAGAGAGAGAGACAGAGACAGAGAGATGCAGACAGAGAAGGAGGGGGTTGGGGAGAAGGGGGGAGAGCACGCTTTCCTCCTCCGTTAGGAAGGTCACCAGGGTTTGCAGCCCTGTGCCGCTCCGGCCCGTGGAGCGTGTAGGGACCGGGTCAGTCCAGGTCTCTGTGGGGTGGCCCTGTCCACCGGGAGGGTGGCCGGCCCCGCAGGGCCCAGAGGCAGAGCAGCGTGACCGTGGCCGAGTGTGGCTGGGGTGAGGCTCGGCCCCGAGGCCCCGGGGCCACGACAGAGGCCGTGCCCAGCTCCCGGGTCTGCAGGGAGTGGCCGTCGTTCCAGGTGGTGACCACAGCCCTTGACCCCTGAGCGCTTCCGACTCGCCTCACGGGATGGGACTTGGGTCTCCGAGTTACAGTGGCTTCGACACAGTGAACATTCATTTCTCTCTCACCGCGTGGCACGGGAGGCCATGCTGGCGTGCGTCCATTCATTCATTCCTGTGAGCCCTGTACCCTGGGCGGAGGTGTCCTACAGAACGTCTGTGCTGTCCGTACGGCGGCCATTGGCCACAGGTGCCCACTGACCGCTTGAAATGCAGCCAGTGCAACCCAGGAGCTGGATTTAACTTTTAAATTTTTTAATTAATTTAAATTTAAGCTTAACTGACCACGTGTGCTTAGCAGCTGCTGAGTCAGACAGTCCAGGAGCTGGGGACACAGCAAAGGAGAAAACAGAACCCCGGGACCTCGGGGCTTCCGTCCAGGAGATGACAGGTGGTGGACCAGGGGCAGCTGTGACACCGTGACACCGTGACGGCCGTGCTGCGGACCGGCTTGTGTCCCCAACATTCTTCTATCGGAGCCCTGAGCCCCAGGACCTCAGAATGTGACTGTCTTTGGAGACGGGCCTGTAAACAGGCAATTAAGGTAGAGGAGGTCACTAGAGTGGCCCTCGTCGCACCCGTCCCTACAAGAGGAGCTCAGGACACAGACGCGCGCAGAGGGACGACCGCAGGAGGACACAGGCGCTCTTTACGCGTGAGCAGGTCGCGGCCTCCGTCCCCGTAGGCAGGCCTGTCTCAGCTCAGCCTCCTTGCCGACCCTGGCCCTGCCCCCTGCCGGCCACCTGAGCCCTCCCCCGGGCCGGGCTCCTGTTCTTGTTGCCTGGAAACCCGAGCGCTCCTTCCGCCTGGATTAGACTGAGCAGAGCAGGCGGTACCGTGCTTACGAGCAAAGGCCAAGGCCGTGCCGGGCACACTGGGCAGCCGCTGAGCCCTCATCCCCTGTTACCAAAGGCCACCTCCCTGGGGGGGGGGCGGGAGGGGCCGTGAAGCTGGCAGGTGAGGCCAGCAGCCCACCTCCGTCCCACCCACCTGTGTCCACTGGCCTGGGGTGTTAGAGAGCCGAGGGGACCAGACACAGATGTGCCCGTGTTCAGAGAGCGGTCAGCGTTTGCCCCCGGGACCTCAGGGGCCCCTGGGCCACAGCACGGGTGGAGCCGGCTGCCGCCAGGCTGCCCGCGCCGCACGGGCCACGGCTCCCCTACCTGGGCAGGGGCTGCAGGTCCTGAGCGCCTGGTGCTCCCCCGAGCAGATGGCACAAGGCGAGACCCCTGCCTCCGGTGGACAAGGTCCCTGTGGTGGCCTGCAGGGCGTGGGCACCTGCCCACTGCACGCCCTCTGCGGGGTCCCGACCTTCAAACCTGCCTGGTCCTTGCCGCCCTGCAGGGTTTCGCCGTCCGACGCGCGTAGTGCCTGCAGGTCCTCACGGCTCCCCTGACGAGAGCAGTGTTGCCACGGGTCTGCTGAGGGTGGCTGCCTCGGGGCGCCGACCGCTGCAGGGAAGCCCCGATCACACCTCGGTCTGAAACGCTGGGCTGGAGGTGTCTGTGCCCGCTGCCTACGATGAATTGAGACGAGGATGTGCCGGGGGCCGCGGCGCATCTGTGGCCAGAGGTCTTAGCTGCGCACTTCCCGGGCCTGGTGGCCGGAAGCATGGGCACTCAGGGGGTCCTGGAAACGCGCTTTAAGGGCAGATCGTGAGGGCCTCAGAACGTGGGGGGCTGGGACGACGGGGAGGGGCGCTCACGGATGCACGTAAGATGAGCAGACCCGCGGTGGGGGACTCAGGTCGCGGATGCGGAGCCTGGCTGCCCAGGGGTCCAGCGAGGCCTCTCCGCCCGTCTGGGACCACGTGTCAGAGAGCCTTGTCTGCTGGGCGGGCCAGGCCTCACTGCCCCAAGTCTCTGCCGGGCTGTGCCCCCCACGGGGGGGCCGGGGGCTCAGGGCACTCGCTGCTTTCTGCACTGCCCACCCTGCGTGCACGGCCCTCAGCCCCTGCTCTGGGCATGTGTGTGGGACCCGGTTCTGAGGCTATTAGTGGGCCGAATGGTGATCCCAAAAGATGTGTCCTTTGCCCTGACCCCCGGTTCCTGTGATGGGACCTTACCGGGAAAAGGGTCTTTGCAGATGTGATTAAGGGTCTGGAGATGAGGTCATCCTGGGTTACCCGAGGGCCCTGAATCCAAGACATGTGTCCTTAAGAGACACAGAGGGGAAGAGACAGGCCCACAGAAGAGAGGCCACGTGAAGACGGAGGCACAGGCTGGAGGGACGCGGCCACGAGCCCAGGACCGCCTGGAGCCTCAGAAGCTGGACGAGGCGGGAAGGACCCTCCCCCAGAGCCTCTGGAGGGAGCGGTCTGCGACACCGCGCCATCAGACTTCCAGCCCCGGAGCCGGGAGCGGACGTTTCTGAGTTAAGCCACCGGCTCCTGGTTCCGGGTCACAGCAGCTGCAGGACCCTCACACGGGCTCTTGAGCGGTGCCACTGGGGGCCAGATGGGTTTGCCTGGAGGTGTCTCTGGGGCTCCCTGAGCCCCCTGGGTGCAGAGGAGACTAGGCACAACGCCTGCGCCTGCCTCCCCAGACTTCCGAGGGCATCCCCGCCGTGTGGCATCGTCGTGGCTTCGTGTGGCCGCCATCCGGGGGTCTTCCGTTCGCTGCTCTGGGCACCTGGTTTGGCCTGCGGGCAGCGCCACCGTCTGCATCTACAGAGCTGGAGGGGGAGCCAGGGGGCAGCAGGCCCCAGCCTGCACCCACAGCCCGTCCTGGAGCGCCCACCCTGCAGCCCAGGAGCCCTGCACATCCTCCCCGAGAACCACGGACCCGCCTTCCCTGGGGCTCACAGGGCTTCCTGAGGCGGCCCCAGTGTTACCCCAAAACCGGGTCCGCCTCTTGGTGGGTGCTGAGCCCAAAGGCACAACCAAGCCAGAGGGCGGGAGAGGAAGGATGTGTTACTGCTTGCGGCAATAAGGAGAACACCCGGGATCTTCCCCAAAGCAGGGTCTCCCCGAAAAGCAAGATTGGGGCAGTTTCAAGTGAACGGGACATGCATTTCCCGGAAGGGGCTTGAGCAGAGGAGAGATCAGCACAGAGCTGGGGCAGGTATTGAAGTCGGGCGGGTCCGCATCATCACGCTGTCCCTCCTCCGCTGGGTGGGGGCCGCAGTTCCTGCAGGACCGCTCAGAGGCTGGATCAGGCTGTGGTGTACGTCCCTCGAGGAGGAACTAGGGATGAACGGAACTGGCGTTCCTTGAACTCCTGTTCCTTGACTACTGTCGTTTGTTCCGACGTTCCCTCACTTCCCTAAAGATCACTGATTACCGAGACCTGTCCAAGGGCAGGCACTGTGGCCAGGCTTCAGTGACGAAGTGGCTTAGGCCAAAAAACATCTTCTCTGAGGTCAAGGAAGCCGTGCCTGGTTCTCTGTCTTCAGGGACTCCCACTGTCTGCTTACACCAGGAGGAGGGGGCTGGACCCGCTCCCAAGCGGCCCTGGAACCAGTGGGAGGGGATCGTTGTGTCCTGGAGCCGGTGGGCTGGACAGTGAGAGAGCGGGACTGAGGGGTGACCCGAGGAGCTCACAGAGGCTGCGACCTGGCGAGTGGCGGAGCGCCAGCCCCAACCGGTGCCCTGCAGCCTCGCCACCCCCAGTGCCACTCGGTGATCTGCAGCCTTCAGAGCAGCCCTGCAGGAGGGACCCCCACCGGCTCCCCGTGGCCAAAGCGCCCTCCCACGCAGACCCTTGTTCAGACCCAGGGGTCCCCCCCGGCGCCTCGGCCGAGCGCCCCTCACGGTGTCCACGGGGACGCGGCACCGAGCACAGGCCGTGAGCGTTCTCGCATCAGCTGCCGGCTTGCAGGGACAAAGGTGTCCCCTGGAATTCAGCGGGGCCGTGTCCGTCCCTGGCCGCTGTGTCCTGTCCTGGCGGTGACCGCGGGCGGCGTGAAGTTGGTTCACATTTGGGAACAGACTCGCTCTGTGCGGAAGCTGGTCGTGACCCGGAACCTGTGGGGCGAGTGTCTCGCCCGCCCGCCCGCTGCTGCGGCAGCACGGGGGCGGCTCCAGGGTTGCCAGTGATGATGTCAGGGGCAGACGGGACAACGGTCCTGGGGATGCGGAGGGCGCCGCCCCAGGCTGAGGCCACCGCAGCATCCTTGGCACGGAGCGCGTGCGCGCGAGGCGCTGGGGGGGGACCCGCGGTGCCGTCCGCCCAAGCGGGGGGTGGTGCCTGGGCGGGGCAGCGGGCGCCTCGTTCTCACTCGCTCTTACTTGACGGCAAAGGGCGCTCGCAGGGCTTGCTGATGGCAGTCCCACCACTCGCGGTGGTGCCGACTGGCGCCTCTCATGGGTGACGGGATGCCTGTGGGTGAGCCCTCCCCACCGGAAGGCCCTCGAATCAGTGCAACCCCCGGAGGGAGCGGCCCCGCCGCAAGCAGCCTCAGAGGGGCCCTGCGTTGTCCAGGTAAAGCCTGGTTGACCCCGGGGGGGCACCTTCACCGGCTTCAGAGGCCGGGAGGGTGTGGGGCCCGGCAGAGGCCGCTGGTGGCCCGAGCACAGGGAGTGAGGGTGGCAGGCGGACCTCGGACTGGCTGAGGCCCCAGAGCCGCCCAGCACAGTGGGGTTGCCCCGTGGAGGCCAGTGGTTTCTCCCGGAGCGGCGCCTGCCCGGGCGTCATAAGCTTCAACCTGGCGATTATCCCCAAACTAAAGGCAGGTCGCGAAGTGGGGGTGCAAAACGTCCCTGGTCTCAGAAGCGGGGCCGGGGGGATGGATCGCCTACCGCGTGCGGGGCCCTGATCTGACTGCCGCGGGCACAGCTCAGATGTCGGTGCCCGGCCGTCTCCCCGCTCCGTCCTGACCGTGGGTTCTGATGATGCTCTGGGGTGAGAAGGGGGGCCTCAGCTGCAAGGGCCACTTCCAGGAAGATGTGTCCTTGGCTGCCAAGTGCAAAGGCCCTGGGGCAGTGCCGGCTCCAGGATGGGGCTGTGGATGTGAGTGAAGACCTGCTGAGCTCACAGGGTGAGGGGGCGGCCCCGCCAATCCCTTGTTCGGCAGAAAACCCCAGGCGGGCGCGGGGGAGAGCATCCCAGCCGAGGGCGGGCACGGGTGCCCTGACAGGGGCCGTGGCCCAGGGAGGCCAAGGGGGGCTGGAAGGTGGCGTCCCACAAGCTTGGTGAGGGGAGCGCTGAGCCTCTGTGGTCGGTCCTGAGCTGGAAGAAGACTGGTGCTGACCGGGGCCCGTCGCTGCCGAGGCTGCAGTTCGGCTTCTGGGCTGGTGGCTGCAGAGGTCGTGGGCCGAGGAGCCGTGGTCACCTGTGGTCCGGCTGCCGTGCGCTCGGTGTCTCTGGGGCAGGTGACGGGGCTGCGTGCGGAGCGGGACTCGAATGTTCCGGCTGTTGGCACGTTTTTAGGTTTCCGGAGGGGAACACGTGGCCCTGCCTGTGTGGGGTGGACACAGGGGAGCTGGAACCTCGTGATGGCCAAGGGAGAGTTGCCAGCCGGGTGGTGGGGCTCACCGAGAGGCACTTAGTCCGGAACAAAGTCCCTGCAGCTGCAGGCACCCGGGCGTGACTTGAAGGGTGAGGCCTGGGCCTGGGGACGCAGGTGTCAGCCTCCACGGCAGACCCGCCAAACAGCAACTGGAGGGAGCCAGGCCGGCCGCCGGCTTGGAGAATTCACACCCCCGACCTGTGAGCTGGCCAGGCGGCCCGTGTCGACCGCTTTCTCTTTCACTCTCTGGGCCTTGATTGCCTCTCTCCCAGGTCCCTGGCCTCCTTGCGATAGGAGGGTGCGATTCTGTTCCGAGGAAAAGTCCCCACGGATGCTGAGTCATGAGTCACCCGCGGTGTAACCGGCAGAGCAGCTCGGTCCCCACACAGGCCCCTGGGAGGGTGTGAGGAGCTGATTTCACCCGGCCGGGCGTGGTCACAGCCCCGGTCACAGCTCCAGTCACAGCCCCGGCCACGGCTGTGGGCACGGCTGCGGGCACGGCTGCGGTCACAGCCCCGGCCACGGCCACGGTCATGGTCACGGTCCTACAATCCCAGACGCCCTCGGCATCTCGCGGAGGCCTGCGGGTCTGGAGAAGGATCCTTCCTTTTCCCCTGCGGGTTCGCCGAGGTAGTGGAAACACACCCCAGACGCAGGTGCCCTTTGCCCTCGTCCTCCCTCCAGTCCTGGGGCTGGGCAGGGCAGGCACTGGAGGCCGTCCAGCTCTGCCGGTGCCCATTCTGTTGTCCAGACCCCGCTGTTCCTCTCTCCAGGCTCCCCTCCCGGCCACCCCCGGCTCACCGCTGCCCCAGGGGTCCCACACCTGCCCCAGGGGCACAGCCCCACACCCTGATGTCCAGCTGGGAAGCTTGGCCTGCCTTCCCCACCCCCTCAAGGACCCACTCATCTCCTGGCCCTGGGCAGCAGTGCGCGTCCTGCAGGGGCCAGGAAGGATGCCTGCGGTGAGCGGGAGACTGGGCCAGTGCTGGCACTGCTGTTGAGCACACCCACATTGCTGTGCAGCCATCACCACCATCCTCTCCAGAACTGTCTCATCTTCCTAAGCCGATCCTGTGCACCCGTTGAACACTAGCTCCTCCTCCCCCTCCCCCGGCCGCCGGCCCCACCGTCCTCTGTCTCCAGGAATCTGACTCCTCTGGGTCCCTTACGTGAGTGGAATCCTACAGGATCTGTCCTTCTGTGACTGGTGTATCTCACTGAGCATAATGTCTGTCCTCAAGGTCCATCTGGAAGCCTGTGTGGGAATTGCCTTCCTTTCTAAGGCTGAATAATGTTCCGCTGTGTGAACGGACCACCGTGTGTTTACCCTTCATCTGCTGATGGACACTTGGGCTGCCTCCACCTCTTGGCTATTGTGAATATGCTGCTGTGAACTTGGGTGGACGTACATCTCTCGAGACCCTGCTTTCAGGTCTTTGGGTCGGTGCCGGGAGTGGAATTGCTGGGCCACACGGTAGCTCCGCTTAATCTTTGGAGGAGCCTCCGTTCCGTTTTCCAGGACGGCTGCACCGCCTCACGTTCCCTCCAAGAGCGTGCGGGGGCTCCCGCTTCTCAGCGTCCTCGCCTGTTAGCCTGTTTGCTTGATAACAGCCACCCTAACGGGCGTTGAGGTTTCCTAACCCGCTGGGGACGTGTGCTGCCCCAGGTCAGGGAGCTGGGGCTGCCTGGGGACCAGCGCTGTGGCTCGCTCAGGGCCGCGGCACCATTACGTTCGACGGGCTCTGGCGGGCTGTCCCGAGAGCAGCCGCGGTGCCCGGCCGAGCCGCTCTCCCTGCTGCGCACGCGCACCTGAAGGCGGGGGGCGGGGCACTGCCTCTGCCTGCCTGTCACACGGTCGCTGCCTCGTGGTCTGGACGTATCTCGGCTACCTGAGGTACCCGGGGAGGTGACTAGCGTAGCAGCCGAGCCCCCAGTCTCTGACTTCTTTGAGGAAGCCTGACAGTCCAGTCGGAAGCAGGAGCCTCTCCAGGAGGCCCCTCTAGCCTCCTGCCCACCCCCGCTCTCTGGGGGATGCCACTGTGTAGACACTGGTCAGTGATGACCCCCGGCGCGGCCGGGTCTGCTGCCGGGAGGCACTTACTGGGACGCCCCCCGACCCCCGGCCCCCAACCCCGGCTGCAAGGTCCCGTCCCCTACGAAAGAGATGAAAATACGCCCCTAACTGCTGGACTCCTCTGGCCTAATCGTCCCCCCGGGGGGCCTACGGGCCAAGTCCCCGGCCACTGGAGAATCTTCCGCTCAGGTCCGGAGACCTCGAGGCCGAGGCTGCCACACCTCAGCGGCGGGGCCAGCTTTGCCCATCCGCACCTCCACCCTCACCCGGGCAGGGCGGGCAGGCCCAGCCCGTGGCACGGGCACCGTTACGTTCAAGCTCCAGATACACACAAATAATTCTTAGGGCGAGCAACGTGTGGGACACACGTACCAAAAAACCAGTATTGACTGGAAATTTGAATTTGACCGGGCGCCGTGTGTTTACCGGCAACCCCCATCGGTGCCCTGTGACCGTGGACGTCGTCCTAGAGCGATTCAGAGAGGGCTGCAGCCACCCCTGAGCCCGCCTCCCCGGGAGACCCTCCGAGACCCGCAGGCTGGTCAGGCCCGGTGCGCACGAGGCCCGGGTGCGCCCTGCGCGAGCGGACTCTGCTTCTCCCAGTTCCGCGCAGCTCCTGCAGTCGAGCCCCGCCGGCGTCGCAGCCCGATGCTCGGGGGGGTTCCTCCTCCCGCTGCCAGAGCCCGGGCTGGGGAGCCTGACCTGCGGCTGGGAACTCTCACTCCTGTGGGGCAGCCCTGCGGCGTCATTGTTCTCTGGTTTGCAGGTCCCCCCACCCCCGGGTATGGCATCTGTCGTATCGCTCGTGCGCCCTTCCCGCCGTCTCGCTGGCTCTCTTCCTTGTGTCTTTGGACGTGGAGTATGGTTTCCGGCTGACCCAGTCCTCTTGGCTGACGTCGTTCAGCGGTTACTTGTGAGTTTGCTGTGCTCACGGCCGAGGTCCCTCTGCTCTGCCGTCTTGTCTCTGACCCTAGAGTGATTTTAGGACGTGGTGGTGCCCCCAGGCCCTGGTGGGAAGGAGGCCGGGACCACGCTTGGCGGGAGGGACCTGAACTGGCGGAGGAGACGGCAGGGGAGGGGGCGGCGGGACAACCTCGGGGACTGGGGAGATGCCCAAGGGGCAGAGTCTGGAGAGTGGACGGCATCTCCGGGAAGAGCAGGGAAAGAGCAGAGGCAGGTCAGCGCAGCAGGCTGAGTGGACGGAGCCAGCACACCGTTCGTCCCGAAATCTCCACCGTCGCTCTTGGGAAGCTGCGCCCAGTGCCCAGGAGGCCTGGCCGCTGCTCAGGGCCGGAGTCCGGCCGGGGCCCAGCTCGGCTGCCACCCGCCCAGAGGGGACGTGGGGCTGAGGGTGGCGGCCCCCGGCGGCACCTGGTTACGGGTGAGGACGGCGAGGTGAGAGAGGGCAGGGAAGGTCCCCAACACGGAGCAGGGGTGGGGACCCTGGACTGGCCGCCTCTGCTGTCCTCAGGGCCCAGGGTGACCACCGACAAGCGGGGTGGCCGTCTGGGGCTGTGTGTGTCCCGAGGCTGGCGAGGGGGGTCGTGAGTTTCCAGAACCTTCCACATGTGGAGCCGACATCGGCCTCCTCCTCAGCCCTGCAGCGGGGCTCCAGCGCCGAGGGCGGCGTCCAGGCCCCGGGCCTCCAGGTGACCGTCGGGCGAGTAACGGGACAGCCGGTAAGGGTCGGGGAGGACCGCGTGGACGGGGGCTCCGAGTCACACCTGGTCCTGCTGCCCCAGCCTGTTTCCTTGGGAGCTGCCTTGTCCTCGGGTCTCCTTGGGCCGCGGGCCAACCTCCGCTCTCCCTGGCTCCTCTCAGATCCTGCAGGAGGCCAGGGGTCTGGGGAGGAGATACCGAAGGCTGCAGTCCCACCTCCCATCCTTACTTACTCCTGGGCCCTCCCCTTCCTGCCAACCCCCCAGCTCGTCTCAGGGTGTCTCCCCCGCCCCCGGCCCCCAGACCACCCTCCCTGGACAGATGCCTACAGGCCCCTGGCCCCCGCCATCTGGCTCCCTGGCCTGCACCCCTCAGACTGGCCTAGGGGTTCCCCTTGGTGAGAGGAAGCAGCTCCGCCTCCCCCATGCCAGGCTGGGCCGTGTCCCCTCCCGGCCCCCTCCCCTGTCGCCTCTGGTGGCCCTCATCCTCTGCCTCCCCCCCGCCCCAGGCGGCCTGGAAGCCCAGGGTTCTCTACTGGTGCCCATCCAGGTGTGTCCGAGGCTGCAGGTCCAGGGACGGGCGGAAGCCTCTCCCCTTCCTCCTGCTGTCGACGCGAGGGCACCGGGCAGAAGTCAGTGCCGTGGCCTCTGGAGGGTCCTGGAGCTGCCGAAGCTGCCACCTTGATGGGCAGCAGACGGTCACTAGCCTTGTGTAGACCAAACAGGTGCCATTTTCGGTGATTTTCACCCTATTTTCTGAACCACATCCAGAAATAAAGTCATGGAGGTGACATCAAAGGCTTCCTGGGCTTTTTAACTTTCCTTTTCGGGGAGACTAGCATCGGGTGCCCTGGACTGCCCTGGCGTGGATGTCCCTCCCACGTGGGCTGACCCCCGCCTGCAGGCTCGCGGCCCAGGAGTCGGGTGACAGGGCGCAGCACAGATTCCCAGCCTCTGACGACAGCCAGACGTCTTCTCCTTCTGAATCACCTGGTTTCGGGGCAGAGGAATAATGCAGCGCCGTGGAAGCGGGCTGTCTGGCATTTGTGAATGTAATCCCAGCCGGGATCTTTTATTTCCTTCCAATTTAATCATGTCAGTTATACCCCACCAGAGTCAGGCTGTAACTTTCCCCCAAGACAATGACTCCTGGGTGCTCTCATGTTTATTCCGTGGCAGTTTCGGAGGCCCTGGCCCGGCCCTGGATCGAGGCCAGTGGCATTTGGGGTGGAGGCGGCCAATGCCGGCCGGGCACCTGGAGGCCACCCCTTTCCCACCGCTGGGGATCCTGGAGGTGAATCCATGATATCTTCTTACTATCCGTATCAAATTCTTCAAACTGCTGCAACGAATGATCCAAACTGGTAGCTTAAAGCAGCACAAATGTGCCCTCGCACAGTCTGGAAGCTACGAGTCCTAAATCAAGGTGTGTGCTCCCTCCAGAGGCTCTGGGAGGACCTTTCCTGCCCGGTCCAGCTCCCAGGGCTCCAGGTGTCTCTGGCTTGCGGCTGCATCTCTCTGCCCTCTGCCTCTGTGGACGCTTGACCTCCTGCCCTGTTATCTCTCCTCTGGTGTCTTCAAATCTCTCTTACAGACCTCAGTTGTGCTGGATTAGGGCCACCCCAACCCCTACCACCTAACCTTAACTCACTTGCCTCTCCAATGACCCTATTCCCAATACGGCCAAGTTCACAGCGGTTGGGTATTAGGGCATCAGCGCGTCTTTGGGGGACCCAGTTGGACCCACCACGCTGCCTTTGTCGTTTTCGCAGGCTCTGCCGTGATGACCACATTTTCTCACACGTTTTGCTAGGCTGTATTTTCATGATCATTTAATTCAAAATATTATCTGCCTTCAACTGTGGCTTCTTCTCCAGCACGTGGGTCTCTTGGAATGAGCTGCTGAGCTGCGGGCAGCTGGGGGTCCCCATTACTTCTCAGGCTGATTTCCTGCACGTGTGTCTGGGGTCCAGGATGCGGCTGTGTTATTTCACTCTTGAAATCAGTTGAGATTGGCTCTGTGGTGCAGACCATGATCCGTTTTGCTTACTGTTTTACTTACTGTTTTAGTGAATTTGGGGAGAATGAGGGTCTGTGGTTGGTGGGTGCGTGTTCTGGAATCTGTCAGTTAGGTCCGTCTCGTTACCTGCGTGGTTCAAGTCTTTATCTCTACAGCTTCGGGAGTTTTTTTGGTCCACTTGTCCTATCGCTAGAGAGGCATCTCAGGCTCTCTGTCGGAGTGAAGTGTCTCCTCGTTTCCTCTGTCACCCTGCCGTGTGGGGCTCTGTCACGAATGCAGGGGCCGGGGGCTCCCCCCTCAGTGGGTCTCCCTCCACCGCCTTCTTTGGTCTCCAGTATGTTTACCCTCGTGCTGTCTCCCGTTAGCTGGTTAGTCACGTGTCCTCCTGTTCTTGGTGGCGTTGCCCTCTGCCTGTTCGGGGAAATTAGCACTTTCCACACAGCCCAGGAACCCAGGACTCCCCCCGCCTCTTGGACGCCATTGCTTGTGTTTAACCCACCGATGTGTTTAAGGCTTTGCGCGTTTAGACACTGACCCCGTGGCCGTTGCCGGCTTCTGCAGTCACGTTCTGGCCCATTTCCCTATGTCCTTATGCTTCGGTTGTTCTGTGTTTTGTGCTTCTGTTGAGCACCTTATTCTAGCTGCTTCCAGCTTGGAGAAGAACTCTGAGGTTTTGCTCGTCTGGAGGTGTCTTTATTTGCCTGCCTTTTTTCAAATGCAAGCAGAGTTGCGTTACAATGTCGTGTTAGTTTCGGGTGCACAGCTCACCCACATGTGAGCACACACACACATATATATTTTCTTTTTCAGATTCTTTTCCCTTGTAGGTTATTACAGAATCCTGAGTATAGTTCCCTGTGCTGTACAGTAGGTCCTTGTCATTTATCTATTTGATATATAGTCGTGAGTGCATGTTAAATCCCAAACTCCTAATTTATCCCTCCCCCACTTCCCCTTTGGTAACCATAAGTTTGTTTTCTATGTCTGGGGGTCTGTTTCTGCTTTGTAAATAAGTTCACTTGTATCTTTTTTTTAGATTCCACATATAAGCAACATCATATGATATTTGTCTTTCTCTGACTGACTTCAGTTAGCATGACGATCTTTAGGTCCATCCATGTTGCTGCAAATGGCATCATCTCACTCTTTTTTATGACTGAGTGGTATCCCATCGTGTATGTGTGCCACATCTCCTTTATCCACTCCTCTGTCGATGACACTTAGGCTGCTCCCATGTCCTGGCCATTGTAATTAGTGCTGCAGTGAACATCGGGGTGCAGGCATCTCTCCTTTTCAACCA
Organism: Tursiops truncatus; assembly: GCF_011762595.2. Lineage (NCBI taxonomy): Eukaryota > Metazoa > Chordata > Mammalia > Artiodactyla > Delphinidae > Tursiops > Tursiops truncatus. The sequence goes on along the minus strand of NC_047036.1, from coordinate 690,865 downwards.
CCACATGTGCTGGCGTGGGCACCTGGGTGGGCAGCCGCTTTCCTTGGGCACCTTAAACACTCTTCCTGTCCCCTCTGGCCTCGTCCCTCCTCTGACTGCCTCCCAAGCTGGAGCTGCACGTCTTTTCTGGTTTTGCCTTTTTGATGTGCATCCGCTTTCTCCTCGGGAGCCGACTGTAGCAGTTAGACGGTCTCATCCCTGATTTTATTTTTCCTCTGTGCTCAGCACTCCTTTGCATCACAGAGTTTGGCCCCTGGACTTTGTCTCTGGGAGGATCGGGCTCTTGCGTTGGGCACAGATTGGCTTGGCGGATTCTGAGCGACCTTGGCCTTCAGTGGCAATCAGAGCTTATTTTTAAAATGTATTTTTAACTCATTGCCCTGAGAAAATAGAAATTAGTGGCTTGCAGTATTTACACACAAAAAGCTGTTCTCTGTAAAAGCAGGATGTAAGTTATTCTTACTAGCACAGCCCTCTCTGCTCTCACATGATTCAAGCCAAGAATTTAAGGTTTAAATGAGGTAAACTGAGAGATAGTTATCTAACTCAGAAACTGTTAACCAAACATACTCGCCTTCTCCATGTCCTGGCTACTGTAAATAGTGCTGCAGTGAACGTTGTGGTACATGACTCTTTTTGAATGATGGTTTTCTCAGGGTATAGGCCCAGTAGTGGGATTGCTGGGTCATATGGTAGTTCTATTTGTAGTTTTTTAAGGAACCTCCATACTGTTCTCCATAGTGGCTGTACCAGTTCCCATTCCCACCAACAGTGCAGGAGAGTTCCCTTTTCTCCACACCCTCTCCAGCATTTGTTGTTTGTAGATTTTTTGATGACGGCCATTCTGACCGGAGTGAGGTGATCCCTCATTGTAGTTTTTGATTTGCATTTCTCTAATAATTAGTGATGTTGAGCATCTTTTCATGTGCCTCTTGACCGTCTGTATGTCTTCCTTGGTGAAATGTCTATTTGGGTCTTCCACCCATTTTTTAACTGGATTTTTTTTTGGTATTGAGCTCCGTGAGCTGTTTGTATATTTTGGAGATTAATCCTTTGTTGTTTCATTTGCAAATATTTTCTCCCATTCTGAGGGTTGTCTTTTTGTCTTGTTTATGGTTTCCTTTGCTGTCCATCGACAGATGAGTGGATAAAGAAGATGTGGCACATATATGCAATGGAATATTACTCAGCCATAAAAAGAAACAAAATTGAGTTATTTGTAGTGAGGTGGATGGACCTAGAGACTGTCATACGGAGTGAAGCAAGTCAGAAAGAGAAAAACGAATACTGTATGCTAACGCATATATGTGGAATCTAAAAAAAAAAAAAAAGGACTGATGAACCTAGTTGCTGGGCAGGAATAAACAGGTAGACATAGACAATGAACTTGAAGACAGGGGTGGGAGGGGAAGCAGGGGCGAAGTGAGAGTGGCATCGACATATATACACTACCTCATGTGAAATAGATGGCTGGTGGGAAGCAGCCGCATAGCACAGGGAGATCAGCTCGGTGCTTTGTGACCACCTAGAGGGGTGGGATAGAGAGGGTGGGAGGGAGGGAGACACAAGAGGGAAGAGATACGGGAACATATGTATATGTATAACTGATTCACTTTGTTGTACAACAGAAACTAACACAGTACTGTGAAGCAATTATACTCCAACAAAGATCTATTTAAAAAAAAAAAAGACATACTTCCCTTCTGTCTCTTCATGGAGCAGAAGAAAGCCAAGGAAAGGAGGTGGGTTTGGTTCAGTTTGCCAAGCAGATCTGAAGTTTAAAGCCTGGGGTGGCGGCTCAGCCTGCTTGGGAAACGTTTGGCAGAATCGGCTGCAGCCAGGTCTGTGTCCCCGCGGCCCCCAGACATGCACACGTGCGTCCCTCAGAGGCTCGTGTGCGGAGGTCTCAGCCCAGAGCCACGCGGGGCCCCAGCCCGTGGGCGGTAGGTCCTCTCCCTGGGCCTCAGGACCGTTGGTGTGACCTTGGGACAGGTCCCGGTCACTTTATCTGTGCTGTGGGTAATAATAGGATAGAAATCACTGCCCCGGGCGCTGGAGGGTGACCTGCTTATCTCTGGGCTTCAGCAGCTGTTTAATTTAAAAGATTGTAAAGTATTTTTGTCTCAGTGAGTCTGGCACATGCCCCCAAATGCAGCAGGTCCAGGAAAGCATCCAGCGCCTTCCCCTCCAGCCGTGGAGATGCCGCCTGTCTCCTCCCGGAGCCGGGGGTTGGGGGGGGGGTGCATGCGTGCGCACCTGTGTGATTCCTCACGCAAAGGGGAACATAGTTCAGATGCTCGTGTTTCTTACCTAGATACGTACCCCGGACAGTGTTCCCCACCACTCTGTACAGGGGAAAGCATGTACTAAAGCAGATAGTCAAGAGGTGGAAGCAACCCAGGTGTCCATCGACGGATGACGGACAAACACAGTGTGGTCCGTTCAGACCGCAGACTATGATTCAGCCTTCAGAGGAAGGACATTCGGATACAAGCTGCAGCGGGAAGATCTTTGAGGACCCTGCTGAGCTGGTCGGGAAGGGACAGGCACCGTGCATGTCCCCTGTATAAGGACAGGAGGAATGAGGTCCATAGAGACGGAGACCAGGCTGGCGGTGGCGGGTCCCTGGGGCCGGGGAGGGGGCGGGGAGTTAGGGTTTTGCAAGATGAAAGAGCCCCGGAGATGGAGGCAGTGATGGCCGCACACCCACGTGGCGAAAGGTGAGATACACGGGGGCACAGAGCTTGTGTGAGTGAGCACGGATCTGAATCTGGCAGTGTTTGTGGGGGCCCCACCCGCTAGGAATGGGGGCATTTGTGGAGACAGCAGGGCTTGGTGGGCCTAGCCGGGGTGTGGCCTCCCTGGGGAGCCCCCTCTCTGTGACGGTGGCTCCGTGTGACGGGGGTCTCGCGCTTCCCGCTCTGACTGTGGCTGGGCTTCCGTTTGACGTCTCGGCCACCAGGGCACCAGAGTGACCCCACGTAGTGGCCTCCTTGATTTACTGTGGTTGCCAGCGTGAGAGTTCCTGATGCCACTGGCCTGCTCACTCAATTACAGCTAAAACGGTTAACTTTATGTTCTGGGTGTTTGACCACAATTAAACAAAATTCATTTTTTTAAAAAGGGAAAGAAAAGCTGAGAGGAGTAGACGGTGTGATGCGTTTCTGAGCCACAGCCCGAGGTCCCCGCTGATGTAGGGTGACACTCGGCGGGTTTGAGCTGCACCCCAAAACCTCAGCTGGTCCTCACCGGGCCTGCGAGGGGGTCAGAGGTGGACGCTGTGTCTGCCGGTGGCGGACTCCAGGCTGACCCAGTGACCCAGCGGCCATCCCCCGTGGGGGCTCGGGGAGAGGGGGAGCGACGTGGCTGCCGGTCCTGAGAGACAGAGTAGGGACGCTGGGACCAGAGGGGCCAGGACTGCAGCCCCACCCGGGCCCCAGGGCTGCAGTGCCCGACGCTCAGCCTTCCTGAGACCCCTCAGGAACCTGCAGGCGGGGGCCCCGCCCAGCACTGCTGCGGGGACCCAGAGGGTGTCCCCCGCTGAGCACAGGGAGCCCCGAAAGGGTGGGAAGTGACGGAGGCTGAGGCTGGGGCTGGGGCGGCAGGGGTCTCACCTCTGAGACAGCGCCTGGCCTGCTTCCTGGCCCCCAGGCAGGCCAGTCCCCTGAGGAGGCTTAGAGGCCCTACTCAGCTGCCCCAGGGTTGGGAGTCTGGGGCACAGACCCCCAGGTGACCGGCGAGATGCCTCGAGCAGACGCTGGCCAGAGGAAGGCAGACGTCCTCCCCGCCCCGGCGTCTTCCGTTTTCCCCGTCCACGCAGCGCCCAGCGCAGCCGGCGGCCTCCTGGCCAGCCCCCATGCCACAGCCCGTCCGGGGAGATGCCTGCAGTCTGCTCCCCTTGGGCCTGGGCCCCAAGCTGGTACCACAGGGCCTCCCCACGCCGCTGCCCCTCCATCCGCCTGCTGGCCGGGCCTCCTTCCCCCTGTGCCCACTCCTCGTGCCCTGTGTTTGGTCCACCTCCGTCTTCTAGCCTGGGGACTCGCCTCCCAGACCAGATGGCCCTGCTGGTCCATGCTGTGTGTCCAGCCTCAGCTGTAGTGCTGGGGGATGGAGCGTTGAGCTGATGAAGGAACTGGTCAGTGAAGGAGCCCACGCTTCCCCCAGAGCCTTGTGACCCCACCCTCTCACGGCCCCCATCAGGGAAACCACTGCCCCGGCCCCTCCCAGGCTGCGTGCGCACATAGCTGTCCTTCCCTAGGAGAGCTCGTACTGGCTCCCGAGGACACCCGTGGATGTGGGCCAGGCGAGGTCCCGACGACAGCGGGCTCGCGTCCAGGAAAGGCACAGCCCCGTCCCAGCCCCCATAGGCTGTGTGACATCTAGCAAGTCGCACAGCCTCTCTGGGCCCCGCAGAACGGGTGTCTTCATTGTGCCTGCGGTCGGTCGTCTTTTTCTTCCTCCGTGATTAGTTGAGGTCCTCTGCACGAAGAGTCCGAGCAGCCCCTGACTCAGGGAGCGCCAGGGACAAGCCCTGCTGGGGGCCTGGACGCCGGCCCCACCCTCCCCAGGAGGCTGTGAGCTACCTGAGGGGAACAGGCGCCCGCTCCATCAGGGCCTCCTGCCGGCTGGGCTAAGCAGACCGTGTTCTGGGGACCGAGGCACCTCCGATGGGCTCCGATGCCGGGCACACGGCTTTGTGATGTCACAGGTGTTTGCTGGCTGTTCTTACGGTCGGACAGAAGCTGCCAGGAAGATGAGGGGTGCGGACCTGCCGTGATTCAGGGGTCCGCGTTCTTCCCTGCGAGTTGCAGACGGGACTGGATGCCACGGGTCGGTTTGAGCCTGACTCTGGCTCAGAACACGCCTCAGAGCCCTGCTGTCCTTCTCCTGTGAGGGATGCGCCCACCGTTCCACGCCCTGAGTGTTCTGTGCCCGGGATGCCCGCGCAGCCCCATCCTGGTCAGAGCGGGGCCCGGTCTGCACTCCAGACGCGCCTGCCTGCCTGGGAGCTGCCATTCTGGCGCCTGGCCACGCGCAGGTCTTCCTGCCCTGGAGCACCTGGTGGGCAGGACGGGGCAGCCTCCTCTCGTCCCGTGGCCGCGCGCATCCCACCCGATGCACGCGCCGTCCCGTTTGCCCGTCGCTGTTGATGGGCGTGTGCGTGTTCACAGCCGGGCCGACCCGACGGTGCTGCTGGGACCGTCCTGGGTGTCTCTGGCGCACATGCGTCGCCGGGTGGTGACGGAGCCTGTTTTACATGCCCGGCGTGTCAGGAAGTCCCCGTGTCCCGCCCTGGCCCGCAGTGGGCCTTCCTGCAGTGATGGGTGGACCCCGTCCCTGGAGGGGCTGCCCCACCTCCACTGTGGAGTCCACACCCCCAGTGTATCAGTGGTCCTTATACAGTCCGGGCAGGCCTGGGTCGGTAACACGGCTGGCAGCGGCCTTGGGCTCTGGGGCCCACTTTCCTGCCCCGATGGCGTCTTTGAGGAGCAGTGTCTGATGCTACTGAAGACCGCTTAGTTTCCTTTCATGGAGGGTTCCAGGCCACGAAGGAGTCCCCAGTCATCACTTCTGTGTACTTCTGTGTTTTGCAGCCCTGACTTCAGGCTGTGCTCCTGCAGGCCTCGGGCCTCCCCGATGGCCTCACGGGCTGGCCAACCTAGGGGCCGCCCCACAGGGTGCCCTGGGAGCCTGCCAGGAGGCCAGGCTCACTGCAGCCCCAGAGAGACCCACGGCACTCAGAAGGGTGAAAGGGGGAGCCTGGCCACCACGTCAGCAGAAAGGCCCCAAGTCGACACCAGTGCCACGTGGTGGAACCTGACGGCTTTTAGTGGGAACGCAAGGCTGGGAACCGCCTGCACGTGTGCCAGGCTGCGGGGGACAGGATTTTGGAGGGAAGACAGAGCAGCAAAGGGGAGCCGTTGGGCCTGAAGGGAGGTCAGAAGCACTAGAGCTTGAAGCTGGGTGCTCCTGTCCCCCCAGCCCCTGCCTCGTCCTGGCACAGGAAGCCGGGGCCAGCCCATGCCGCCCATCCTGGAACTCTTGGGGAGTCCAGAGGGGGTGGCTGTGTCCCTGCCCTGCACCCTGAGATGTGGCCTCCTGGGGAAGGGTGGGAGGACCCCTGCCGGCGCCCTGAGCCATCTCGGGCCTGGGGGTGTGAGGCAGGGGAGCCCAGGGGGCTGGGGGCTGGCGCGGAGATGGCAGGGTGGGTGAGACACGCGGCCTGGACCCCTGATGCCCTGAGAGTCCCGGCTGTTCCTGAGGCTGGGACTGGCTGCCGGGGCCCTGGCGCACTTGACCATGGGCGAGACGGGCAGCGTGATAGCTGTATGTGGACAGGAGTGGACGGGAGACGGTTTCACACGCGCACATTGCCAAGCGGAGGCGTGCGCCTGCTCCCAGAGTTTCCATGGAGCTGACGGTCCTCGGGGGTTCTGGGGAGCACCGTGGGGTGCTGGCGACCGCCCCGGGCGTCTGGGCTCCGGCTGTGGCCCCCAGGACAGGGTTGGGGAAGGTGGCAGCGGTGACCATGGGTCTGGCCTTTGCATCCCCGATCCCAGTTGCTTGAAAAACGCTGTGTTGTCAGTGGTGCTTCCTTCAGCGTCACCGGTGAGACTTCACATGTCCTGCGAATCAGAGAACGAATTCTTTAAGCTCGCCTAGCACGTCTTCGCCTCCAGCACCTATGGTCTCAGGTTAGGAGCACTTGTGCTTTCCCAGGTTGAATTTTCACATACCAGACTTCGGTTTCACAAAAATGGGTCAGGGCCCTCCTTGCTGGCCCAGTTATAAAATGCAGCTCCACCCTCTTCCAGACCGTCCGTCCGCCAGCGGGGAGGTCTGCCGTGCTCTCCTCTGGCAACGGGGAGCCACCACTTCCTTTTTTTGAGAATTAAAACAATAGGGCTCTGATCACCGAGGCTGCGGGGTTCCCGGGAGCCGGGCCTGCCTCTCTCCCTGTCCCTCCCACGACTGGTCGGACCCCGACTCTCTTCCCGTAAGCCAGGCCGAGGCTCGCCAGCTGCCCAGGCGCACCGGGGAGAACCCCCAGGAACGGTCGGCGTCTTTGGGGTTTCAGCTCAGTTCATTCTGAGTGCGGCTGTCTGGGGTCAGCCTGTAGCCGGCGACTCCCCCAAGTCCTCTCTGGCCTGTCCTGGACCATGTCCCACCTCCTCCCGGACCCACTCTCACTTTCCTGGTGGGAAGACCCCAGTCTCCGGCAGGAGACTCCCCGAGACCAGTCATGCCCAGAGCAGCCTTCTTTGGCCCTGGTTGGTGATTGAGTTTGTCCAGTTGTCAGAACATTCCATGGGGTGACTGTCGCGAGTCCTGCTGGGCCTGGCCGGGTCGCTCTCGGTTCTGCTGAGCTGGCCTGCGTTCCTTCCCTGCGGTTTTTGGAAAGCTCTTTGCAAACTCCTCAGGTTACAGGGAAAGGTTTCTCAGGGTGGGGGCTTCTCTCTTTTGTCAAGGGGCTCTGGGTCCTCCTGGGGGAACTCGGGCAAAACCGGGTTCCCAGGGCTGTGCCCCCCACCCCACCCCACCCCACCCCATCCCATCCCCCCATCCCCTACCCCACCCCATCTCCCACCCCCCTACCCCACCCCATCCCCCCATCCACCTACCCCACCCCATCCCCCTACCCTACCCCACCCTCCTACCCCACCCCATCCCCCAACACCTACCCCACCCTTGCCCCACCCATCCCCCATCCCCCTACCCCACCCCCATCCCCCATCCCCCAACACCTACCCCACCCATCCCCCACCCCATTCCCCATCCCCTTACCCCACCCCCATCCCCCATCCCCCACCCCCAGGAGATGCCCCGGAAGGCCCAGTGGGGTCTCCCAGAGGGTGGGCCTTATGACTGGATCCCTGCCCTCTAGTGCTCAGCCCTGTGCTTCCTACCTGTGTGTTCTTTTAATGTCACTTCCTTCCCTCCGCCCAGCAAGGTCTCTCGGCGAGGGGGGGGGTGCTGGTGGGGGTCCCACCTGCACATCTTCAGATGCCACCCGACAGGGACTTTTGGGGCAGGTGCTGCCTGCTCCTGTGTGCGCACCCCGATCCCGGAGGCGGAGGGGCAGGGTGGGCAAGCCTGGGGCATCGCGGCACCAAGAGTGGGACACCAGCCACCAGGCACGTGACGTCCTGAGCTGGGGACAGGCAGAGCGGGGCCAGCGGGGGCAGGAGGAAAGGAGGGTGTGGAGACCGAGTTTCAAGATACGGCTGCGTGTCACTTAGAAACAAGGAACTTCTGTTTATTTTGTTGTTTTAATTGAAGTCTAGTTGATTTACAAACTTGTGTGAACTTCAGGTGTACAGCAAAGTGATTCAGTTACACATATCTATATTCTCCTTCAGATTCTTTTCCATTAAAGTTTATTACAAGATACTGAGTATACTTCCTTGTGCTATACAGTAGGTCCTTGTCGTTTATCCATTTTACGTGTAGTGAAACAAGGAAGTTTATTTACCTAGAATTATAAAATTATTTTATTTTGAAAAATTCCAAACGTACAGAAAAGCGCAAGAATAGTGCAAGGACACGCACTCAGCCCGGTGATGTCCTTGACATCTGCCCTTGCCGTCCCATCCACCCCTCAGGCCTTTCACCTGCTGAGGGCTGGGTTTCCTTTGCTTCTCAGGTGACAATGACGTGATTCAGGGGCCAGGCCATTGTTCTGCAGAACCCAGGGCCAGTTAGGTCCTGGGCAGGCAGCCTGGCCGCAGGGCTTCTGCGTGGGTGGGCCTTGGGTCAGCACAGCCGGGGCCCAGGGTGGGGGTCCTGGACTTGGGGCCACAGAGGGGGTCACAGTGGGGAGCTGGATGCAGGGTCACCGACAAAGGCTTCTGCAAGTTCAGTACTGACTGCCACCCCAAGTTACTGCCACCTCTGGGGGGCAGTGGGGGTTGAGGTTTCATCGGCAGAGCCCCGAGGGCAGGGGGGCTGCCAGCCTCCCCACAGACCGGGGGTCTCAGCTTCGTCCAGCTGTGTTGGTGACCACGGGAGCTCATCAGCAAGTCCAGCCCCTTCATTTTACAGATGAGGAGACCGAGGCTAGAGGCCGAGGGTCGTCGGCAGGGGTTGGGGGGGCATCTCCTTTCCTGTTCAGAGCCTGTGTTTGGTCCTCCGACTTTGCTGCCCAAGGTTCAGCTGCAGCCTCATCTTTCCAGGCTGGGACTTGCTGTCCGGAAGGGTGTGCGGGGGCCGGGCTCCCCTGCGCAGAGGGCCGCAGGTCCAGGGAAGAGGCCACAGCCCATCTCTGAGCCACCACATGGGGGTCAGACACGGGGTCCTTGTGGGCAACGTCAGGGAGGGGGTCTGTGCTCCGCCCACCCCCTTCAGCGCCACATCTGTTTCCGTGCTGCCCCCGGGGCGGCGCCCCCACCTTCCCCACGGAGCTGGTCCCTCACCGAAGGACATCTGGAAGCGCTCCCGTCCTTTGGGGGCGGCCCTTTCCCCACCTTCCACGCTGTTGACCTGGAGAGCTGCTGACGCCACCCAGCACCATCGCAGCCCTGATCTCTAACGTCCGACACTGCCGCCCCTTCCGCGGGCCTGCAGATCCCCCCTGGGTGCAAGGTGGGCTGTGACCGTGGCCCAGGCCAAGGGCACCCCCGCCTCAGGAGGCTGGTGTGCTCCTGGGTGGGGCTGCTGACAGGGGAGCACTCCCGGGGGGCCAGGCCCCCTTCTGCCAGGAACCCGGGACAGAGGTGGGAGCCTGGGCCCCCTGCCTGGAGGCGGCGGCTTTTCGGGTTTTGATTTTCTGCGATTGGTCGCTGACAGAGCACAGTGCAGGGAAAGGCGCTTCCCCGCGATCCCTGCCCAGAGACAGGCATGGGCCTCCCCCGTCTTCATAGAAACTCACGTGCACCTTCAAACAGGGTCAGAGCGGCGGATTATTCTGCTACAGTACGTCGTGACCGTTTCTGCCCACACCACCTGTATTTCTGCCTTATTTTTGTAAAACTGTTTTGGGGTGATTCACTGCACCTAAATGCTACAACTTTGGGGGCTAATTTCTCTTTGATGGACACTTGGACACAGATTTCCTGTGTCTTTAAGAAACTACCAGGTGATGGCAGGTTACAAGGCAGGTGGCATCCTGGGGAGTGCCTGGCTTGGGTGTGGAGTCCCACCTTGTGCCTTCCCTGCTCTAGCCTACAAGCTTCCTTTCCCGGGGGCCTCCCCAGACAGAACCTAGTGGGGTGGGGGCAGGGGAGGTCTCCCCCGAGCCGGCAGGGATGGGCCTGGGGACCCCGGTGGGCGGGGTCCTGCCGCAGAGCCCTGGTGACTTGTGGCTTCGCGGTTGTGTCCGTTGTGGACCCGGCGCCCTGCTAACCGTGGCTCCCTTCAGTTGGAAGCGCTTCCCTAAACGAAGCGCTCGGTGAGCCTCAGTCAGGCAAGGGGGAGGGGAGGGGAGATCAGATCTCGGCCGGGGTGGACAGTCCCACTCTCGGGGTGAGCGGGACAGTGAGGGAGGAGGGGGGTACAGTTGCGGGCAGGGGGATGGCCATGCGGGCGGGGGCAAGGGGGACAGACCGGCCAGAGGCCTGCCTGGGGCAGCGGGGGAGCGGGCTGTGCAGGAACCGAAAGTCAGCCGCTGGGGGCGGGGCGGCACTGGGGGTCCGGGGGCGCGGGCAGCGCCCGGACGCAGGCTGGGGGCGGGTCCTCAGCGGAAGGAGCCCCGCCCCGGCCCACCGAGCGCAAACTTTTCCAGGGCTCGCGGGGAAGCCAGGTGCGGTCACGTGGGGCGGGGCGGGGCGGGGGCGGACCGCGCTGACCCCGCCCCTGCGCCCTAGTCCGGCCTCGTCGGCGGGAGCGCGCGGAGTGGCCGGGGCGCCGGGCGAGCCATGCCCACCAACTTCACCGTGGTGCCTGTGGAGGCGCGGGCGGACGGCGGCCAGGATGAGGGTCCCGAGCAGACCGAGGCGCCGGGCCCCCCCGAGGGCGGTGAGCCCAACTGCCCGAGCCAGGGTGAGCGCGGCCGCACCTGCCCGCGGGACAAAGGCGGAGGCCGGGCTGCGCGGGGCTGGCGGCCGGTGGGAAGGAGAGGGGAGGGGAGGGGAGGGAGGGAGGGGAGGGAGGAGGGGGCGGCCCTGGAGGGAGGGGGTGGGGTGGGAGGAGGGGGAGGGGAGGGAGGCCGCGGCGGAGGGGGTGGCATGGGTGGCAGGGAGGGGGGGCGACCTGGGCCCGGGACGTCGCCCGAGGAAGGGGTGTGGGGCTGCTCTCCGCTCCCCCTCCCCGATTCCCAGCCCGCGCCTTCCTCTCACTCCTCACTAGTTTCCACCGCTTTGCCTGCTTCTGTGGTTCCCGTCTCACCGCCCCCGACTCCTGCCTGCCGAGCCCCCTCTCCAGGCTTAGTGGTGGAGGCGCTGGGCGAGGGCTTCAGGGGCGGTGGGCCCTCCTCTGCTGCGCCCCCATGCCCCCCCCCGGGGCCTAGGAAGCACCTTTCTCCCGCTCGGGGTGGGCCCCTGGGGAGGTGTGAGACGCCCTGGGTAGCTGTGGAGACCGAGGAGGGGCTCTTCCTCCGAGAGTTGCCAGGCCCCCCAGGCCCGGTGACCCGGTGGGGTCCCCACCCGTGGTAAGGCTCCTCGGGGCAGGAGCGCCTGGCTGCTTCCTTCCCAGCCACCTCTGCTTTGCTCGTCTGTGCTCTCGGGCGGTGGGGCAAAGGGCCGCCAGTCAGATAAGCCCGGCTGACCGGGGACAGGCCGGCACTCCGGGGGGTCTTGAGCAGGAAGGACTGCAGGTCCCTGCCGGGGCGGGGGGGAGCTGCACTCAGGCTGAGGGTCCTCCTTGCCCACTTCGCTCCTGGGATCAGTAGGTTCTGGCACTTTCACTTTCTCTTGGTGCGAGGCATCCCCAGGCCTGTTCCTCCATCATCTGGGCTCCAGGCCCGGGCGTCTCTGCAGCTGATAGGTTGGTCATCCTGAGTCCGCTGCTTCATCTGGGGCTCAGCACCCCTCTAGAAATGGAGGGTTGGGGAAGAGGTATCCTGCTCCAGGCAGGAAAAGGGGCGAGGTCAGTGGAGGCCACAGGTCCTGCGGCCTGGCAGGAGAGGCCGGGCACCCCCTGGGGGCAGCACGCCGTCCTAGTGGGCAGGGGCGGGTCGGCAGGGTCCCGCCCCACCCCTCGGGTGCCCGCCGGCTTTCCTCTGCACGTGGGTGTGGGTGTGGGAGTGGGCACAGAGGCCGGAACCAGGCCGGACTTGAAGGCAGAGTCCATAAGCCCAGCCTTTCTCTCACTGCGGCTCCGGTTAGCGCGTCCCGGTGTGGCCTTTCTGGGCAAGCGGCGTTTCACCAGCCACCAGGAGCCGTCGTGTCCTCGGGGACCCTCAGCCCTCCCGGGTGTGCGGCCCCTGCCTGCCGGCTCCTTCTCGGACGGGCCTCGGTGGCTCTCTGTAAGCTCGGTGCCCCTGGGCCTGCGCTCAGGGCTGCCAGGAGGGCCGTGGTGTCGCCTGCCCGGCTGGCCTCGAGCCCCCAGCTGCCCTCAGTCCAAGGCTCTTGCTTTCTCAGCTCTAATCCCTCTCCCGGCTCGTCTGGAACCCGCCTTGCCTGTGTGCTCTCAGAGGCGGGAGGGACGGCAAACGCTAAGTGTGGGCGTCCTGCATGCTTTTCAACAAACCCTTTAGGGTCTGAGCTGCACCTGTGACACTTAGACGAGCTGGCGCAGAACTTCAACCTGGGAAGCCTGTGTTCTTCGCTCGTCCTCGTGCTCCCTTAGAGAGACAGCCGCAGAAGGCGTTGGGGAACTGGCCGGAGCCCGCTACGGGGTCACAGGCAGGCGTGCTGTTGCCTTTCGGGGTCTGCTCAGCTGGGTTCTGAGTTTTAACGCAAGCCGTCAGACCAGTCGGTGCCCGGAGAGGCCCTGTGACGCCAGCGTGACGGGGAGCCTGGGACGCAGCCCCACGCCCTGCTCATTGGTGGGACAGTCCTGCGGGAGCCGGAACCGCTGCGTGGAGCCCCTTTGAAGACCCGCGTGCGGGGCCCTTACCCTGTGGTCCAGTTTGTGCCACACCTGCTCATCGCAGTCACTGAAGTTCCTTCCTGACTCCGTGGCCAGCCTTAGAACCTCCAGGGAGGCACCTGGCTTTCTGGGTGGGCCTCCCGGTGGTGCTGGTGAAGCAGGCTTGGGGATACCCTCCCGAGGCGTACCTGGGGCTGTCGTGGGAATAGGGAGCGTGGGACGCCAGGACGAGGGTGGGAGGGAGGTGAGGGGGGCCCGTGCTCACGTCTGCAGGCCCACCTGGCTGACCCAGAGCTTGGTGGGACCGGCCTTGGTTGTGCCTGGCCTGAGGCTGACGGCCTAGGCGGTGATCCTGTGACACGGGGCGGCCGCCTGGGCTGCCTTCGGTCCCTGTGTCCAGGCTGGGCCTGCCGGGGAGCCCCGTTGTCAGCCTGTGAAGCCGGGGCCCGTTTCCTGGCTGTCGGAGGCTCTGGGCCTCATCAGGCTGCGGTGGCCAATACCACGTGTTGACCTTGAACTGCCCCTGCTATTTTGACCTTGGCCGTGTCCGCTCGGCAGGCCCACAGTTGGTGCTTTAGGGGTGGGAAGGTGGCCTGCGGGCAGTGAGGTGGGGGGGTCCACGTGCACCCCCAGAGGGGTGGCCCCGACCACACTGCCCCCCACCGCAGGCCCGTGGGCTGGGCCCTGGAGGGCCGCTGTTCCTGCCGGTTCCTCCCGGGAGCTGCCCACAGCTCTGCTGGGGCTTCCTCTTCCTTCCTTGTTCCTCTTTCTGGATTCCTTTCCCGTGATTTCATGCTCTGCCGCTCAGGTCCCGTGGGTCACCCGGGGGTCTTCTCTTGCCCCCTGTGAAGGGGACCCGCGCCCCCAGCCACTGACCCAGGCAGCCCTGGGAGCATCACCTTCGTCCTGCGGGGCTCGTGGGTCACGGGGAGCGGGATGTGTGCCGATGCGTGTGCCCGCTGCCCTCGAGGGTCTGCGGCCGCTGGGGTGGTCAGAGCACAAAGCCGAGGCCCTGGGCGCTGGGACGTGAGTGCGGCCGGAGAGTGGGCCCGAGACAGAGCCTCGAGCGTTGCTCCGCCACTGGGTCCAGGAAGGAAGGGATGCGTCATGCTGGCGCGGGGGACGTCTGAGCAGGAAGGGCAGGCGGCGCAGGCTGTCCGAAGGGCTGCCCCCTGAACGTCGGTTGCACCTCATCGACCGAGGGAAGAGTGGGCGGTGCCGTGTGTCTCCCGGGGCCCCAGGGCGAGGAGGGGTCCCCCATTCTCCAGCAGCGCACAGGGCATCACCAACCAGCGGGGAATCCCACTGCCCCCCAGCCCCCAGGAGGCGCCGGGCAGAGAGGCAGTTAGCGTGCCCCAGGACGCTCGGCGCACGTAAGCCCTGCTGGCCGCTGGGGCCCTCTCCTTGCCTAACAGAGCCCAGCCAAGCCCACGGCTCCGCTCTGCCAGGGGCCGCCCAGGACACACACACCAGGCAGTCCTCCCACCAGTCCTCCCAGATGCACACAGACACGCGCGCGCGTGCGCGCGGCAGGACAGCCCCGCCCCAGCTGGCTCCATGCCACCCTTCTGTGGAATCCCCCTGGGCCAGCTCAGCGCCCCATGGCGTCAGACCCTGACTCGTTGCCCCGAGGGGCCTGTCTCAGGCCGGCTCACCCCGTCCCATCCCGGGGGCTGAATTTCGGGGGACAGGCTGCTGCTGGTCCTTGTTGCACATGGACAGGCTGAATCCCACCGGTCCCCTTGTGCGGCCAGGCCCACGAGAGTGCCCATGTCACTGGAGGTGGCTACACGAGCAGAGGGGGTCTGTCTGCAGGGCCAGCCGCTCCGCGCCTGAGGCCACAACCACCTTATGAACGGGGGCAGGTGGCCCCACCTGGGCAGAGCAGCTCCCAGTGACACGGGGCCCCCACCGCACAGAGAGCCTGCAGCTCAGAGGCCCCTCTGGCCGGACGGTCACACGGCCAGGGCTTCAGAACCAGAATGGCCCCGCAGCCCATGGTCTCCGCGCGGACCCCGTTGTTTTCAAATAATTGATCCCACGTGTCCCTTGCTTGGAGGTGGGCAGCGGGCTTACTCTCCGCTTGGCGGTGGTGGGGGGGAGTTCTCGCGGGGCCGCTGGAGGAGGGACCTGCCTAGAGACGGGGAGGGGCCTTGTGTGGGCCCAGGTCACCCAGGGTCTTGATTTACTGCAGCTCAGGGCATCACAGACTGAGCAGGGGGCGGCCGGGATGGCCAGGGGCGTCTGCCAGGTCGGACCCCGTAGGCGAGGGAGCTGTCCTTTCCCTGCCCCTGGGAGACCAGGCCGTGGAGGGAGGCCTCTGCTCAGCAGGCCTGTGGCCACAGTCCTGAGCGGACCCGAGCAGGTCCTGGCACCTGACTGGGTTGGCCCGGGCTCCTGCCCTGGGCGGTGGGTGGCCTTGGGCCGGGGGTTCCTTCCCAGGGCCAGTGTCCTCGGGGCACAGCAGCGGGACTGTGGTCATGCTCGGGGCGGACATTGGAGGCACAGGCGGATGGGAAGACGGTGCTGCTGGCTGGTCTCTGGGAGTCTCCCGTTACCCCCTGAAGGGCTGGGCATTGCTGGGCGCGTGAGGCTGGAGGGCAGAGGCTGCTGTTTGGCGTGAGTGTCAGCTGCCGTGCGCGCAGCCAGGTGCCTTTTGGGGGCGTCCCTCTCGTAGTCGCTTTGCAGCAGCGCTGCTGGCGGGGAGCAGGCGTCTGCAAGCGGCTCTGGGAGTGTTAGGCCAGCCAGGGTGACGGTCAGGGGCCGTCCGGGCTCCAGCGGGTGGCTGCCCTGGGCTCCCTTCTGGGGGACCCTGGGGCAGGGCCGCCCGACCCAGAGAGCAGAGCACAAAGGGTTACACCTTGCTTTTATGAGAAAGCGGGAACTCCCTCTTCAGAGCAGAGGTCTGGTCTGTGCAGATAAGCCTGCAGCTTCAGCAGGACCAGCCGGAGAATGAGGCGCCCCGGTCCCCCGATCCATGGCCGCTTCTCCGTCTGTGGCCCCCGGCGCCGTGTCGGCCCTGGAGCCCTGTGCCGGGGGCGCTGGTGAGGGGCCCTGTCCAGGTGCCCCTGTGGCTGGGCGGGTTTGCAGGGCCGTGCTCCTGGCCGGGAAGGGGGTGAAGTGTGGGTGCCAGGTCTGCGTGGCCTCGCTGCCCGCGCCTCTGGCCAGGCTCAGCGGCAAGGCCCTGGGGCCCTGGGCTGGGTTTGTTTCCTCTTTCTTTCCTGGGGCGGTTCTCTCTTTGAGAACACAATCGGGGAGGAGAGGGAAGCTCTGTTTCTGAGCTTCCTGAGGCTTGGGTGGGCCCCGTGACCAGCTGTGAGTTCCCTGTGCTCAGGGCTGCTCTCGGGCAGTCCCTGGCTCCCTGTGCCTGTGGCGCTGGGGTCTCTGCTGGGTGTTGGGCTCCTGGGCCTGCGTTTACTGCTCGCAGCCAGAACTGCTTCCCGTCTAAGCGGCCTGCAGCCGCCCTGCAGCTGAGCCCGTCTGGGCGTCCGCGTGTGCCTGTGGCCTGGCGCCGTCTGCGAGGCGGGGGCACCCCACGAGTCCACGTGAGCGGGACGCCCCCCCAGGGTGATGGGGAGGCCTTGTGCAGGCCCCGCGCCGTCCTGGGGGTTCTCCGTGTGCCTGTCTCCCTCTCCTGGAGCCGGCCTGTCCCAGAGGTGGCCGTGTCCTGGGCCCCATCTGGTCACGGCGCCCACGGGTCAGGCCTGGGTTCTCAGGGAGGCTCTCGGGACGGTCACTGGGGAGGGAGCCTGTGGAGCTGATATCAGAGGAGAGACGCGCCGGGTGGTTCTTGGGTTTCCTCTTCCCTCTGATGGAGGGTCTTGGCCGCAGCCCGGCAGGAGCCTGAGTCGGTAACGGGAGCCGCCCCGGGAGGCTGGTGGGGCTCCCGGCTGCCCACCTCCCGCCTTTGCCCCGGCTGGGCCGGCCCTGCCGTCCTGAGCCCTTCCCCCCACCCCCAGGCTGGGATCACGACTGCCAGCTCCCGAGGAGGGAGAGGTCGGATCGGCAGCAGACCCCGAGGGGTGGCGGGGAGCCGGGTCCCCGAGTCCACCGGAGGCCCACGCCGCCCAGGAGGGAGCGCGTCCAGCCTGGGAGGGCAGGTCCTTTGGACGGGCGGGAAGTCCCTGAAACACTTACTGTTCTGGGGGAGCAGCTCACAGAGCCGTGGCCCACAGCCGTGCCCCGTGTGCCTCTGTGTGCTTGCACACGTGTGTTAACGTGTGTGGCTGGCTGGTTCCTCTGTGTTCTTGCCTCTTAGTAGCCGAGAATCCCGGTACTTTCCTTGTTGTCTCGACTGTGCGAGTGTCAGGTTTGAGGAGAAGGTGCCAGCCAGAGCTGGTGTCTTTGGCCCGACGGCTGGGCCGAAGCCCTTGGCTGGAGCAGCGGACACCGGGGCGGTGGCCGTGACCTTGGTCCGGGTTGAAGGGCGGCTGTGTCCCTCCAGTGCCCGCAGCCTTCCTGAGTCCTTGTGTGCGAGCACCCCGGTCCTTGGGGTCGCCCGGGAGAACCCTCCCCCGGGCGCGGGGTGGCGGGGGCAGCTTAGCGGGCGCAGGGGGCACGGCAGGGGCAGCTTAGCGGGCGCAGGGGCACGTCTGGGCCAGGCAGGCTCTTTCCCCTCGGTTGTGCCACCTGCTTCTGATTTTGGCTGGGACCTGGTGTCACGGGGGGCGCTGGTGGCAGGGTGCTCCCAGAAGTGAGGGCTGTGTCATTTCCGGAAGGCCTCGCAGAGGTGCTGCGATCCGGCCTTGCCCGCCTCTCCCGGCGGACACCCGCCGCGCCCCGCCAGGTGCTGGGTTCCAGGTGCCCGCACAGCACTCTCGGGTAGGGCGGAGCCGGCCTGCCGCCACCCACGTGCCCGTGGTCCTGGGCCTGGACGGTGCTGCTTCCGGCCCCAGGCAGCGGGGTCTGTGCTTGGTGAGGGCAGCTGGGGGCCAGGCGCACAGGGTCACCTGGCGAGGCCCTTGGGAAGTAGCATCTCTGGACGTCTGGGCCTCCAGCCGGCGAGGTGCCCCCGCAGGCCACGCCTGAGGGTTGGGCAAGGGCCCATGGAGGTCCGAGGGGCAGGGGCACATCCACCTCCTGCCCTCTGGGCTCTCGCCTGTGGGCAGGCAGTTCTCGCTCCAGAGGCCTGGGTGGGAGGCCCAGGCAGCCCTCCAGGAGAGGACGTTGGGAGGTGCCCCGGCGAGGGGCCGCGTCCCGCTGGCCGGGCTGTGGGTGGTTCCTGTCCTGTCAGTGTTTCCCCTGTCTTCGCCAGAGAACGGGTTTCTGTTTTAGCCAGAAACTTGCTGTGAAAGCACGGGAGCTCTCGACCTCAAGCATTTCCTTTTTTTCTGGCTTGAACGCCAAACGGTTTCTTCTCAGGCTGTGCCCCTCGGGGAGTCCACTGGCCCACGTGGCCAGGGCGCTGGATTTCAGATCCAGCATTGATCCTGGCTGCAAAGCACGGAGGGCAGGGGGCAAGGGCCAGAGGGCATTAGTTAACCCCGAGGGTCGTGGAACCTAAAAACTCCGCTGCAGTGCTGAACCACTTGGAAGGGGATGCAGCCTCGGGGGCCGTCCAGTCGGACGCACTGTTAGGTTGGCAGGTGGGAGGTGGCCCCGCGGCCCCAGGGCAGGACTGCGGGCCGCCCGCTGCCCGTGCCTCGGTGCAGGCCCGGCCCAGCTGACCCTCGGGAACGCCTCTGGCTCTGAGCCTCAGAGGTCACTCTCTGCTCCTCCCCTGGGAGCTCTTCCCGAAGAGAAAGAGACGGTGGTAGAAATCCCGAACGCTGGCCCGGGGCTGAGGGTATGGGGGAGGCTGGCGCACTGGGAGGGGAGGGCTTGTGCGCAGAGGTTGCAGTGGGGCTGGCGGAGGCTGTGACCAGAGACGGAGGACGCTGCACTCGGGACCCTCAGTGGGGTTGGGGCTCTGACCACTGGGTCCGGGCCTGCCGGGCTCCACTTGGCCCCCGAGCTGGCGCCCCCGTCCCGCCTGCCTCTCTGGCCTGGGCCGTCCCCTCCCGCCCCGAAGGCCCTGCTGCGTTCGCTCGATGCTGAGGACGCACGCGCCTCTCCTGGTGGCTTCCTGTTCCCGCCCCCTCGTCCAGAGCACCAGGTCCCACGCTGTCCCTGGTGACCACCACGTTTACTCAGGGTTAAGTTTGCATTTCATGGAGCCAGAAACCGGGCATCAAAACGGATGTGGGAGAAGCAGATCGAGGACGGGTGGAAAGAGCAGAGGCCGCCTCGGCGGGGGGCCGTGTGTCTCCGAGGGCCGGGCGCGCGGGCTGGTGGAGGCAGCGGCGCTCTGAGCTGCGTCAGGCCTGCACCGGATGGGGAGGGTCCGCTTGGACGTGTGGCCGGCGCTTGCGGGCGCGGGGGCTTCTCAGGACGCCCGTGATGACACGAGACACACGGCCTCATGCGAAGCTCGCTGCTGCCTCCCCTCACGGGGAGGAGGAGGGCTGCCCTGCCCACTTCGCCCCTTCCTGGCCACGGTTGCTCCCCGGGCCTTGGGCTCTCACTGCCAGGCACCCGCTGTTCCGCCCGTTTCTGGGGGGGCTCCTCAGTGGCCTTGGGCCGAGGCTGGTCTGCAGCTCTGGGTCCTGGGCCTGGTCTGGTCCGGCCTTGCTGGCCAGTCATCCTGGGAGCCCAGGGCAGGATGCCGCCCCGGCCCCTGGGGGCGGTGAGCTTGGTGTGCCGTGTTCAAAAGGTGCTGCAGGTTCCTGGAACTTTCTTTAGAACCTGGAGGGAGACCAGCAGGTGGGTGGACACTAAGGCCTGGCTGGGCCGCGCTGGGAGCCACCCCTGAAGCGCTGGCTTCCTCGGGCTCCTCGAGCGCGGGGGGCGCCGGGAGCACGGGTGGGGGCTTTGAACAGGCCACTCCTAGGCTGTGACGGTGTCTCAGAGCTTCCTAGTTTTTGTGATCTGGGCAGTTCTGAGGGTTGCTGGCCAGGTGTGTTGCAGGTGCCGTCGACTGGCATCTGTCTGATGGTTTTCTCGCGGCTCGGCGGGGTGTGGGTTTAACGGGAGGCCCCAGAGGGAACGTGAATTCTCATCGGCACCGGGGCTCAGCCCTGGGGTGTCCGTCAGGTTCTGCCGTGAAGCCTCTCTTTTCTGCAGCACCCCCGCCCCAGCCTTTGGAACGAGTGGATCCTGGCTTTGTGGGCGCCTCCTTTTCAGCCAGCGCCCGGTGCCGCTCTGTCCTCCTACTCAGCCTGCCGCTGCCCGCGCTGCAGGGGCGGCCAGTAAATGTACATCGTAAAGGCTTAAAAAGGTTAGTCACGGCACCTGGCTGCTGTGTCCTGGAAAAGCAAAACTCGGGTGTGCGTGCACGTCGGCAGTCCAGAGCTGGTGGTGGAGCCAGAGGCCAAGGGGCCGTAAACCGAGCGGCCGGCGCTCGGGCCATGTGGTACCTGCCCGCGGCCCCCGGGCTGTTTGAACTCACCAGCTGTGAGCGGGCTGGGGGTCACCTGTCCCAGGCTCCGGACTCCCTGGCGGGCAGCTCTGCGCGCGCGGGCGCCCGCCCTCCCCATGCCGGCGTGTGGGGCGGTGCTGTGGGCGTGTCCTGCGTGGTCGTCAGCTGTTTCTGCGCGTCACCCCCAGTTCCCTCCTGTCCCCTCGGGCCCCGGGCACCTTCGGCCCCTCTTTCCTGGTGCCGCGTCCGCAGCGTGGCCGTTCTCAGGCGTCCCCAGCACACGGGCACCCCCGCCGGTTGGACGTGTCCCGGCCATGGTGTCCCGTGGGTTTACTGGCCGAAGGATCCTTGTTTTATAACCGAATCAGTCTCCTTCCTCGGTGACGAGAGGGGTGAGTCACATACAAGGTGGCTGGGCTCTGAGGGACCTCCCAGCCTGGCAGGGCCTCCCCGCCCACTGCGCCCGCCCGGCTGGACACTAGGGGTCCGGGGGTCCCGGGCTTGTGGGGGGCTGTGACCTTGGACCGCGTCAGGCTGTGATCTCTGCGCAGTGAGCCCCACCGGCGGCGCCCCTGCTGCGTGAAACGAGCAGGCCGAAAGCCCCACCTGTGCGCGAGGCGGGGAGCCAGCTCTGCTGGTGGTGGGGAGTGTTAATCGCGTGGCCTCCAGGCCGTTTCTGTTTGACTACACAGCTGACGGCCCAGCCCTGCCCGTCCGTTAGAGCAGGTGAAAGGTGAACGAGGCCTGAGCGCTCCTGCCCGGAGACAGCAGGTGTGGGTCCTGCCCTCCCGGCCGGCGTGGCCCAGGACACCTGACCGTCGGGGGGCCCCTCCCACATGGCCCGGCAGCCACCGCTGTGCAGCGAGGGCGCCCGGTGACCTCCGGGCTGGGTGCCCGGCGGGGGCACCACGGGGGACCCACCCCAGGAGGACGGAGGCGGCGGGGCCGGTGAGGCGGGCCCTGCGCCCCCGGGATCCCCTCTGCTCGGGCTTGTCCTGGGTCCTCATTGTCATGACCAAGCAGAGTACGCAGCCGGCGCAAGCCCAGGTGAGCGGCCTCCTCCCCGAAACGTGGGGGGAGGGTCTCAGCCAGAGGAGGACCCCTGCTCTTCAGAGCCGCGACCGGGCCTGGCAGGGTTGCGCCGGGCGCCATCAGAGTCCCGGTGGAGGCGGGAGGGGTGTCCACCCGGAGCCTGAGGTCTTCAGAGCCCCCAGCGTGTACCGTGGGCTCAGGCCCTGGGGGGGTTTGTACCAGTTTCCTTTGTGAAGACTTGAGTTGTAACCTGCCCCTCCCTTGAAAAATAAGAACTGAGATTTGAGTGTTCTCCAGCGGTGAAAGCAATTAAGGGAATTTTAAGGCTCACCCGGGTAGCTTGTGACGGTTTTGCATTTTGTGGGATGGGATCGCAGGTGTGTCCCTCAGGTAGAAGCGTTTGATTTTTTTTTTTTTTTTTGCGGTACGCGGGCCTCTCACTGTTGCGGCCTCTCCCGTTGCGGAGCACAGGCTCCGGACGCGCAGGCTCAGCGGCCATGGCTCACGGGCCCAGCCGCTCCGCGGCATGTGGGATCTTCCCGGACCGGGGCACGAACCCGTGTCCCCTGCATCGGCAGGCAGACTCCCAACCACTGCGCCACCAGGGAAGCCCGAAGCGTTTGGTTTTTAACCAAGAGTCTCGGCTCCAGCAGGTCGAGGAAGAGATGGCTCCCCGAGGCTCCCACGGGAGCCTCTTCTCTCCGCTGGGTCCCCCAGCGCTTCGGAAAGCACGCCCGAGGACTGCCTTCTCAGAAATGAAGGGAAACGTGTTCTCGTTAAAGGATTAGCGATTAGGACGGTGGTTTACGATAGATAAGGAGACTCCCTGTTGGCCATAATCTCTGGTGTGGGCGGTGCAGCCCCCAAACCAGGGGAGTCGGGGTGGGGGGATTTACGGAGACGCTGGGGCGTGCGTTGCTGCTCCCCCGGTGCGTTTTGTGTGTGTCCCCCATTCTCTGTGCGAGCCGGAAGACCAGAGCCTCACGGCCTGACAGCCCAGTCCTGGCCGTCCCCGGGCTTCCTGTGCACACGTGCCCAGCACACGTGTCCCCACGGGGCGGGCCCTCCTGGCCTTTGTGGGGCGTTCACGGCACCGTTTCCCACTCCCCGGTCTCCACGGTCGTCCTGTGTGTAAATAAGCCACTGACGTCCACCTGCCTCGAATCAGTTGCTCCTGGCCGTCTCCCTGGGCCCCTCGCCCAGGCGCTTCTCGCCCATTCTGCTCCTTTCCGACCCTCGGCTCCGGGCCACCCCCCCCGGCCCTCATCGCGGCGGATGGGCCAGCTGTCTCAGCTCCTGTTTGAGGTCGTGGTTCACTTTCCCAGCCAGCAGGAGCATCACATGCTCCAAGAAAGATGTTGTCTCTGTGGATTGAACGTGGTTGCAGGTGCCCATCTGCCCCATGCCCGGTGGGCATTCAGACAGACCCCCAGAGCCCCCTGGACCAGGCTGTGCTTCCCGGGCGGGGGCGGCAGGGGCACCGGGGCAGCCAGGCCTGAGCTGAGTGGAGGCCCTGTCCGTGGTGGCCGCCTCTCCCTGGACGAGAAACACAAGACTTGGGAGCCACGAATTTGTCCAAGGTTGGGGCAGAGGGAGAACCCAACACCCCTCCCGGGGTGGCCGGCACCCTGGCCTGCGTGGCTGAAGCCTGTTGACCGGGACAGAGCCGGCCTACGTGTCCTCCAGAGTCTGGTCTGCAGAGAGCTCTCTGCGGCTTCCGTTTACACCAGAAACCCAGTCGGAAACAGGATTGTTACCACCAGAAAAATACAGTCATTATCACCAGGAAGAAGGTGCCGGGCAGGAGCCCGCTTGAAGCAGGAAGGAGGGAGACAGGCTGGCGCCCTCCCGCAGACGCCTGCAGAGCGGGGGAGGGCGCTCAGGAGGGATTTCTTGTTTAATTGAATGTGGTTGCATTTTTTAAGCTGTTTTGACCCAACTTCAGAACTTGGACTTGAGAAAACTTTCAAGAGCACGGGATCACGTGTCATCTGCCTGAGCACTGGTCCCACCTGCCTTCTGCCTCCCCCTCCCCCTCTTCACACGTTCCTTCCCGATGTGCTGAGAACAGGCAGCAGGTGCGATGCCCTTTGTGTGTTTCCTAAAACAAGCACGTTTCCTCTCATGATGCCTGTAGTACGGTTTCCAAAGTCAGGACGTTTTCATTGACTGAAGTCTTACTTAGATCTTGCCGTCAGCCCAATAATGTCCTTTATGGAAAGAATCGGGCTGCTTCCATCTTCTTCCTCTTTCCAGAACGTTCCGGAGCCGGCCCGTGTCCTCCGAGGCCTCTGAAGAGGGCCGGCGGCTCCTTTGCTTTGCTTCAAGCTCCTCATGCTGGAATCCGGGGACCCAGGCAGTCATGTCCTCCCCTGGGTGTCAGTCAGCCTGCGACCCTCGTGTTCACCTTGACCCCTGGGTCGGTGGGTGGTCAGCTCTTCCTGGCACTGCCCCTGCCCCATGGTACTGAGCAGGTGGCTCGTGGGGCCGTGGTGTGTGTGTGGGGGTCCTTGCCCCGTCCCCTCCAGGTGTCGCCCCTGGTCCCAGCATCTGCTGGTGGTTCCCTCGCCAAGCGGTTCCCTGGCCACTGGCTTCCTCGGGCCTTCTGCTGCCCCTGAGCTGGTCACTGGGGCTCGGCAGTGAGGGGCACAGGGTCCGTCCGGCAGGAGGGCAGGGCTCTGCCTGCCATGCGGCCTCCGCGGGCCGGACCCTGGGAACTTTCCGGGGGGGGGGTCTGTGGATTTCGGGGGGACTGGACAGCTGAGTGGGGGGTGAGGGGCGATGCCTGGACCCTGGTGGCTCCCGAATTTGTGTCCGTTGTGAGGGACAGGCACGTGAGTTCACAGGGGACGGACTGTGGGCTCCCCTTCCCTGTGCGTCTGGGCTCTGGTTCCTTCTGGGGGGTTGGGAGATTCCATCAGGAAGTCCCGTGTCACCTCTGGCGGGACCCGGTGAGCAGGTGATTCCCCGCTAAGGTCATGCTCCGGGTTGCCCCAGGGCCCCTGGGGGCCCGAGAAAAGCCAGTTTGGAGCGCTTTTTCCTGGTGTCCTCGCTCGGTCATTCTGATACAGGGCCACATCACACGCGGAAGGCCTGTGGGTGGGGCTGACGTGCAGGTGGGCCCAGGGTGGCTTCTGGGATGGCATTGCTCCAGGTCCGGTGGGATGGGGCAGGGCTGGGAGTCAGAGCGATGCCATCGGGTTTTTCTCTCTGCTTTGATGGGAGAACGTGGTAAGGCTCGCGTTTCAGGATCTGGGCGGAGATCCCAGGGTGAGTCGGGGCTGACCCTTCGCTCCTCTGTGGCCTGGCCACACCGAGGGCCTTGATATACTCTAGCTGGGGATGGCGGGCCAGGGCTTCCTGACAGAAACAGCCATGGAGACAGCAGCCGCGATGGGCCACCTGCCGGCCGTGCGCCTACGTGTGGGCTCCGTGGCACTCCCCGCGGGGACTGTGCTCTGAGCTAATGGGGTCGCCAGTGAGGCCGCCGTAATCCACCAGGATTGGGGGGATTGGAAAGCTGAGCTGCTGTCAGAACACAGCAGCGAACCTCTGTGCCGCCTGGTGCAAGTGCTGGTCCCTACCCCGTCCCCGCCGAGGACGGTCGCGGGCCAGCCTGTCCGGATCTGCTGGTCTCGAGCCGTTTGTCCCACGGGACCCAAAAGGGCCGGGGTGGGACTTGAGGTTCCTGGACCCAGCGCCACCTTTGGCCTTCTCTCTACCTGGCCCCTCGCCCCCTGACAGGTAACTTAGGAAAGTCCGAGGCACGTAGACAAGCGCCTGGCGGGCCCCTCCTCCTGTTCCCTCGTGGCCTTTAATTCCTTTCACATCTGAGCGAGCCCTTCCCCACAGGAGATGGAAACCCCGGGGAGAACAGCCCGTTCATCGGCAGCATGGACGTGGACGGAGAGAGAGCCTTCGAAAGGAAGAGCATGGCGCTCTTTGAGGTGGGTCACTGCCCCCTGCTCTCCCCTTCAGAGCGGAGGCGGCAGTGCCCGCGAGAGAAGAGCCCGGCCTAACGGTGCCCTGGGGTCCGGGCAGAGGCCTCAGGGAGCCCCGCGGAGGGGCTGGGCCTGGGCCGTCTGGGGAGCCCCGGGGCCCTGAGCCCTGACCGTTGACCCGCTGGGCACGTAGAGCGGGAGCCCTGCTGGGAGGTTGGTTTGGTCGGTCTGGGGCGTCTCGGGGTGGGGAGGTCACTAACTCCACGCCTCGGCCCCAAACAGGAGGAGATGGACAGCAACCCCATGGTGTCCTCGCTACTCAACAAGCTGGCCAACTACACCAACCTGAGCCAGGGCGTGGTGGAACACGAGGAGGCCGAGGACAGCCGGCGGCGCCAGGCCAAGGTGCCCCAGCCCGGCCCCGCCCCGCGCCAGGGCCGCCCTCCCCCACCGGATCCCCTGGAACCCCCCCCTTCGCTTCTCAGTCGCGGGACTTGTCCTGCTGCCACCTTCCCGGGAGCCTTATTTCTGAGGGTTTACCTCTGGGAGCCTCTCCTAAGATGCGCCCAGCTCTCCGAGGATTCTGTGCAGAGACCTTGGGGCGGTTCCGTAAGCCCAGCCTGCCGAGCTGCGTGCAGTGCGTGGGGCAGATCGGGACCCGAGCGGGCAGCTCCTGGCCTCTGTCCCCAGGGCACCCGGGAGCCTGTGCCAGAGGCTGACGCAGGCCACCCGTGACCCTCAGCACGACCGTGTGTGGCCAGGTGGGCGGGTTTGGCGGGATGACCCGGCCGCCCCGCCCCCGGGCATGGGTCCGTGGGAGCGGCCCTTGTTGTCCCTCTGACCAGGGGGCACAGAGATGGGGGCTCGGTCCCCCAAAAGTGCCTTCTCCAGGGTCTGGGCGCCTCTAGTATCTTGGGCCTCGTAACCGGCCAGGTTGATCCTTCAGAGCTGCCTTCTATGGGAGTGCCGGGGGCCCCGTCACGGCCTTTCAGGACAACTCAGGGTCATCTCGCCACTGTACAGGGCCGGGCCAGGCGGGTGGGGGCCCCGCGCCCGTGAGACTGGAGGGTTTGCTTCTGGTGTTTCACGGTCCTTGAGCCAAAGGCAGGGGCCAGAGCTGCTCTCGGCTTGTGTTGCCCTCACCCTTCTCCACCGTCCTGCACCCAGCCAGGAACCGCCATGCTTCCGTCATCCACAAACAGGACACGGGTCCGCGGGGGGGCGGGCTGCCCCGGACACTGGCGCTCAGGGCCCAGGTGTGAAAAGCCAGCTGCCGGGTGCTGTCCAGGCCTCAGGCCGAGTCTGCCCAAGGCTTCTGACCCACCTCCATGCTCCCCGGGCGCCCCCTTGGGTTCCTTCCCCGGGGTCTCTGCTCCATGCCAGCCCCATGCCAACTCTCTCGCTGCAGGCATTCCTGTGGGTCGACCTTCCATTCTCACCCTGACAAGCCCCCCGGCTTCCTTTGAGGGGGGTCCGCCTTTCGGCCCAGCGAGCGGGCTGGGCCACGTCTCCCCAGCCTCCACAGGACGCCTCGTTTCAGGCAGCCTGTCCCCTTTCACGGGAAATGTTTCCAAAGCAGATCTTTCCAGCTTTTTTTCCTTTTATTCACCTAAGTTTAAGCAGCTTCCCCATTAAACGTTCTCTTGCTCTTTTAGCCAGGTGTCCCCAAATCCCAGCTGTGTCACCTGATGCTGCCGTCACGCTGGCCGGCGGGCAGGACGGGCTGGCCCCCGGCCTCGTTCCCGAGCTCTCCTCTGGGCAGCTTTGCTCGGCTGTAGTCTGTCTGGGGTTACGGAAGACGTTTCTGTCAGGCACCCTCCTGCGGTTACCCCGCGGCGGGGTGACCCTCTCCCAGGCCGCATCTGGTCGGCCGTGCTGCGGGGCCTTCGGGAAGGGGGTCGCTCCCAGGGGGCTCGTCCTCTCTGAACTCTCGCTGGGTCCCCTCCCCTCGCTGGGCACTTCTCCAGGTGGGTCAAGACGCGGCAGATTTCTCTCTGGACTTGGTGCCTCTGCGCCCTTGCGGCCTAGGGGGTGGTGGCCGGTCCCTAACCCTTCCTTCCGGCCTCTCGTTTCCCCCCACTTCGCGCTCTCCTGAGGACCTGCGCTGCAGTCGCTGCGGGCAGAGCCCAGGTCGGCTTGCTCCTCGTCTTCTCTCCAACTTCCCCACCTTCCCGCTGTGCCCCTGATGGAGGGGGCGCCGAGCCCGTCTCTCCCCTCCCTTCCCCCGGGGCAGTGACGTGGTTTTGCCCCCGCCCCCCTGCTCCTGGGCAGTGAGGGTGTTGCCAAAATCTTGGCCCCTGTACGCCAGTGCTGAATAGAAATACGGAGACAGTTTTGGAGGAAAGAGAAAGAGTAGCTTTATTTCTTTGCCAGGCAAAGAGGGAACACAGCGGGCTAGCGCCTCAGGAACTGCCCACCCTGCAGGGGTAGTCTTACAGTGGTCAAGGAGCAGGGCGTGGTCAGCTCGTGGAGCAGGGCGTGGCCAGCTCGTGGACAGCTCTCGGATTGGTTGGCATCAAGGTGAAGTTTCAAGCATCATCCGCCTTCTGGTTTCAGCTGGTCTGGGGTCTGTGTGCTTGTGGCCAGCAGGTTCCATCTGCAGGTTCCATCTGGTGGGCATCTGCTTCCCGCAGAAACAACTTAGGAAGGTGTGTCAGGCCTTTATCTATGTGTTTCGGGGAACGGGGAGTTCAGGACTCTGAGACGCGGCAGAATTATAGTCTGAACTACTGCCAGTTCCCCAGGCCAACAGCTATTGTCTGTCTCTGTTGATACGTCTTCACGTTTCCCAATCATTCACTCTTGAGTCAGACGAGGACCCAGGGGCTTGTACACAGTTTCAAGGGTCCTACTGTGGATTCTGTCCAAGCCCTGGGCTCGCGTCAGCCGCCTTCCGCGTAACTGAAGCTGGGCCTTTGCTGGTCTTCGTTCGTCTTCCTGTCCCCTGACCTCTTCACAGTCTCTGGGACCCACGGTGTGGACTCGGCGCCCGGCGGGGGCAGGGGGGCTCTGGGGGAGGCGCTGCCGGCCCCGGAACCTGCTCCGCTCTCTTGCAGAGCCCCCGCATGGGCACCCTCATCGGCGTCTACCTGCCATGCCTGCAGAACATCCTGGGTGTCATCCTCTTCCTGCGCCTGACCTGGATCGTGGGGGCGGCCGGCGTCCTGGAGTCCTTCCTCATCGTGTCCATGTGCTGCACCTGCGTGAGTGGGGCGGGGGCAGCTGGACGTCGGGGCTTTCCGGGGTCCCCGGCCCCAAGGGCACCCCTCACCTGCGCTGGTGTGGGCGCAGGTCAGCACCCGGCTGCTGACGGGCCGGGGGCGGTCTCGTGGGCCCGCCTCCGCAGAAGCCAAGGGTCAGCGTCCCCTGGTGGCCACCACTCACGGCCATCCCGTCCTGCATTTAGACCAGGTCCCCTGCCCGCTGGTGACGCGTTCAGCCCTGCACCCGGCTCACCAGGCCCTCCTCCACATGGCCTCCGCACCCACGTCCCCGTCTGCCTTAGCGGCCCAGGAGCCTTTTCTTGCGACAGCTTGTCGTGCCTGGTTCAACCCCTAAGTGGCCCTCAGCACCTGCCCCCCCCCCCGCCTGCCTCCTCCCCTTTCTCCATCGCTGTTACGAGGAGGGTGATTCCGCTGCTCTGAGCCCCCCAAGTGCCACCTGCCTGAAAGAATCCAACGACGCAGATGAGCCAGGGTCCCCTCGACCCCAGCCTGCTGCCCTGCCTGTCCCCCAGCTGCGTCCCCCGGCCGCCCCGGGCCGCCTCTGTCCACGGCCTTCCCGCTCCCGTGCTGTCGTGTCTGAAGGTCTTGCTTGAAGGTTCTCGCTGTTCCGCACGTGCTGCGTTCGCTTAATGAGCCTGGAAGTGTCTTTGGAGCAATCACCCCGCCTCTCCCCCAATAAGAGCCGATGAAAAGCAGGAGACAGAGCAGGGCCTTTGTCAAGCTAGAAATGTCCCTGGCAGGAGCCAGTCAGGTGGGCACTGAGGCTGCAGGCTTCCCGGGGGCTGTGTCTTCCGGTCCTCGGGTTGTGAAGTAATTGCTCCCCAGCCCACAGGTGTGGCCGCTTTCCTGAGCAGCGGGTGAGAAGGCCCGCCCTGGACAGGCTCTGACAGTCCCCCAGCCCCGTGGGGTGGGGGCCTACAGGGGGTTCCCCCGCATCCCATCAGGAAGCGGGCGCCCACTGGAAGCAGGAGGCGGTCCCGAGTCGGGTGTTTCCTGGGGGCTCACGGGAGCTCGGCTTTGGGGGTTAGTGGGAGAGAGCAGGGCTGCGGTCCTGAGCATTATGGCGCCCGGTTACCCAGCAGCGCTCTGAGGTCGGCAGCCGGGAGTCGGCAGGCGGGCGCCGCCCCAGGCCTGGTGCCGTCCGCCTCCCGGGGTGGCTCTTGGAAATGCTCGTTCTTCTAAAAGGCCCCCGTCTTTCTGCAGACGATGCTGACCGCAATCTCCATGAGTGCGATCGCGACCAATGGCATGGTCCCAGGTGAGGGTGCCGCGGGGAGCTGGGAATGGCGGGGAGTGAGCGAGCGGGCTCCGCTGTGGACGGAGTGTGACGTTCACCCTTCACCCCGGGCGGCCTCAGGGGCGGCAGAGGGCGGGTCCCAGCGCGGACACGCCCTCACCCGCCTGCAGGATGGATCCCCACATCTGGAGGGGCGGACATCCCCGTGGTGCAGCCAACCCCTTCCCTTCCGGAGGCCCCGTCGGCAGTGACCCTGCCGTTGGGCAGCGGAACTCAGGCGGCTCCCGGCCCCCACCTGCACCTGACGCTCCCCCTGGCGTGCCCCCCCCATCGAGGGCACAGTGGGGCTTTTCTAAGGCCAGGGAGGGGTGACCCCTGCGGCTCGTCCCCCAGAGCCTGCCCGTGCGCTTGGGGTCCCTGAGAAATTGGGGTTCTCCTCGGGGAATCTACGTAAATGCCTCCAGGGATTTTCTTGTCGCGTTCACGCTGTCCACTACTTGCTCTTTGGGGGGGGGCTGCACCCTGAGGTGTCCTCCAGGTGCCCAGTGTCACGCACGGTCCCTGGTCAGTGTCCGAGTGGGGTCTCAGCCGGCCGACAGGACGACCGGGGACGGGCTGGCGAGGCCGCGGGTGTCACTGTGTCTGTAGGTGTGACACACAGAGGATGACCGAAGAGCTCTTGGTATTTTAAATCTTCTTGGCGAAAGCTGAGTCGAGGTTTCGGGTGCGACGTCAGCCGCAGGCTCCGTACGGGCACGGCCGTCGGGGTCCAGGCCCCTGACTGTGGCTTGCCCTCCTTTAGTCACAGCTTCCAAAGACGGCCGCCAGCAGGGGGAGGGCGCCCGTGGACGCAGGCGCGTGTCCCCACCCTCGCGGCCGGGCTCCCCGCCCCGCGGACGAGGCCGTCTGCCCCGGGAGTCTGTGCTCGCGGTCGGCGGCAGGTCCGTAACCCGCTGCTCCCGTTTGGCGTACTTGCAGCGGGCGGCTCCTACTACATGATATCGCGGTCTCTGGGGCCGGAGTTCGGGGGCGCCGTGGGCCTCTGCTTCTACCTGGGCACCACGTTCGCGGGGGCCATGTACATTTTGGGGACCATTGAGATTTTTTTGGTAAGTGCTGTGTTTCGGGCGGGTTCCCTTGTCCAGGCCGCAGACGCGCGACCTGAGGGTGTGTCCCAGAGGCGTCTGCTGGCGTGGAGGCTCACGGGGCGGGGGGAGCCCGGTGCCGCGCCCCCTCAGAGAGGGCCCGTTGGGAGGTGCAGGGGCGCGCCTGGCCCTGCGCTCCCGTGCGGTCATCTTGGGGAGGGGTGGGTGACCTCGCTTTGCCCTGCAGACCTACATCTCCCCCAGCGCGGCCATCGTGCGGGCTGAGGGGGCGGGCGGCGAGGCCACAGCCCTGCTGCACAACATGCGTGTGTACGGGACCTGCACGCTGGCCCTCATGGCCACGGTGGTCTTCGTGGGCGTCAAGTACGTCAACAAGTTGGCCCTGGTGTTCCTGGCCTGCGTCGTGCTGTCCATCCTTGCCATCTATGCCGGCGTCATCAAGACCGCCTTCGACCCACCTGACATCCCGTGAGTCCTCCGCCCGGCTCCGGGCCGGCTTCCGGCCCGGTCTGTGGCCCGGGCCTTAACCGCTGACCACGTTGGCTGGGCTGGGCATGGCGCCCTGTGCCCGCAGACGTCCCCACTCTGGCCAGGTCGAGGGCGAACAGGTCACGGTGCTCTCGTGGCCGTGCTGGCTGCGAGGACAGGACAGGTCTGGTGACTCCAGCAGCACCGAGCTCCTCCCGGCCGTGGCCCTGTCCTCATGGAAGCCCCTGAGCAGGGTCTTCTCTTGTCCCCTGCCGGGAGAGGATGCCGCGCGGAACGGGGTAGCTCCGGGTCACAGAGCAAGCGCGCGAGCCCCCGTGCGGCCCCACGGGCTGGGCCAGGAGGAGCCCGGGGTGGGGGGCGGCCGCTCTGCGCACGTGGACACGCCACGCGGGCCCTTCACTCCGCGTCAGGCGCCCCAGAGCGGAGGGCGGCAGGACGGACCGGGGCCCGGTGCTGCCGGAAACCTGCTGAGGGCCGGTCCCTCACGCGAATGCCCTTGTCGCCCTGAGTGGAGGGGGTCCGAAGCGCCTCACGAGGGACCTGCGAACTCCACTCGGTTACGGAGAAGAGCGGTGGGCGAGGCGTCTCACCCCCTGCTCCCGCCCAGGGTCTGTCTGCTGGGGAACCGCACGCTGTCCCGACGTAGCTTCGACGTCTGTGCCAAAGTCCACGCCACCAGCAATGGCTCGGTGACCACTGCGCTCTGGGGCCTCTTCTGCAACGGCTCCACGGCCAGCATCTCCTGCGACCAGTACTTCGCCCAGAACAACGTCACGGAGGTCCAGGGCATCCCCGGTGTGGTCAGCGGAGTCCTCCTGGGTGAGCGTCCGGCGGGTCTCCGCCGCGGCCGGGCCTTCTGAGCCTGGTCCCTTGGGTCCTGTCCTTCCGCCCAACCTGTGGCCACGTCACCCCACCCCCAGCTGCTGGCCCATTGGGGTCCCTCTGGGCTGATTCTCCCCAGAGCCGTAGACGCCAGGCGAATCTTGCAGGCAGCAGGTAAGGGCTTCAAAGTTGACCCTTTATCTTTAGAATTGCAAAGCGGCAGGCACGGGGGATTCGCATGTTGATAAGGGAAATAATTAACGGGTGGGGTCCCTTAGGCAGCTCTCAGGGGTACGAGATAAGTTTTTTCATCAGACTTGACTTAAGGACCAAAATCTTTCATTCAGAGATCAGGAGAGGATGGTTTTCTTAGAGGGCAGTTTCTCCGGGTCAGTCGTCCTTGTCCTGGTGTGAAGTTGGAGGCTGGGGTGGGGATGGGCACCCGATGCCGGAGCCCTGATGGCAGGTGTGGAGTCTCGTGACACGCCTGTTCCCCCCAGATAACCTGTGGAGTGCCTACGCGGAGAAGGGGGTGTTTGTGGAGAAGAAGGGCGTGCCGTCGGTGCCCGTGCCGGAGGAGAGCAGGGCGGGCGGGCTGCCCTACGTGCTCACCGACATCACGACCTACTTCACCATGCTGGTCGGCATCTACTTCCCCTCCGTGACCGGTGAGGCCTCGGCGCTCCCGGCGGGTCAGGGCCCCGTCGGCTCTAACACGCCCACCCCCGCCCCGTCTCTCTTTTCCTTTTGGCTCAAAGATGAGCTTCGGGGTCTCCGTTCCCCACGTGTCTGAGCCGGGGGCTCAGGAGCTGTGGGTGTCAAGGGGCTTGTCCGTGTTCTTGTGAGAGAGCCAGGTTATTCGGAGCGGCCCTGCGACCTTGACCCTTAGCAGTGGACCCGAGGGCCGTCAGAGGCCGGGAACTGCAGCGTCCTTGTCCTTATGAGAGAGTCTGCTGACCTCCCGGAGGGCCCCGGTGCACAGTCCCCCACACGTGCACACACACACACACACACACACTGGTCCGCACGCTCACACACGCACCCGTGGGCGCACACCTGCTCCTGGGGGCTCCTCAGCCTGGCGCAGCACAGTGGAGCCCCGGCCCCCCAGGCTGGCGCTGGCCGACCGAGGGGCCCGGGGCCATCCTCGCGCCTGGCCCCCATTCAGGCCTGTCCCCACGCTCCGGGAGGCTGGCCTGCCAGGGGCTGCTTGCCCCGCTCCGAACTTCATCTCCGCCTTCCCCGAGGCCCGGAGCTGGGGCAGGTCCCTCCCCGCGAGGGCAGGGTCATGGCGCCACTTGGACGGGCGTGGGGGGTTGTGGATCCGGCCCCTGGGGGGTCTTTCTCCTGTACTCCTGTCCCCCGCTGTCGGTGATCAGGGTGGGGACACCCCCTCTGTGGATGTGGGTCTTTCCACGCCCCGTGGCACGCCCACGGGCTCTGTGCTGGCGCGTCAGGCCGCGCCTGGGATGGGATCGCAGGTGTCGAGCGAACCTGCCGCCACCTGGATTTTCTTTGATCCCGGTAGGAATCACTTACACTTTATGTGCCAAGTGGAGTGACCGGTGCGGGGTGGGGGGCGGCGGCGGCAGAGGCGGTGGCCAGTCACCGCGTGGGAAGGAGGAGGGTTGAGGCCAGCGAGGAGTCTGTGCTGAGGCTGGGCTACGCTCTGAGCCAGGCCTGGCCCCAGAAGTGAGTCAGCACTTGGCCTCACTCTCCAGGGAGTTTCTCACTCCCGGCCGCGGGGATCAACAGATCACAGTGGGGATGCGGTCGGGGCCGATGGTCTGGTCTTGGCGTCCGTGGCGAGTGTCTGGGATGAGCCGTGCCCTGGCCTGCACCGTGGAGGCTGCTCCACAGCTGGGCTGGCTGTCCCCGTGGAGAGCGTGGGGGACATCTGAGCACCTGCCCACGTGCCCTGCAGCAGCCTGCCCAAGACGTGAAGAGAGGTCCAGCCTGGCTCTGTGCGGCCCGGCACGCAGGCTGGGGTCTCTCCTTTGCGTCGTGAGGAAGTCCCAGGCCCGTTCTGACTCTGCCCCAGATGGGCCAGGGTGGGCGGGCAGGCGGGTGGCATCTCCCACACGCCATCAGTCCCTGTGACCCATCAGTTCTCCCTCCGTCTCCGTAGGCATCATGGCGGGCTCTAACCGGTCCGGGGACCTCAAGGACGCCCAGAAGTCCATCCCCACTGGAACCATTCTGGCCATCGTGACCACGTCTTTCATTTGTATCTTTGGGGGGGTCGAGCGTGGCGGCCAGGTGCTGAGGGTCGACGGCTCTGTGCCCTTCTCCACTCACTGCCGGGCCCTCTGTGCCTCCGGGCGGGCCTCCCTGCTTTGGGTAGTTCTGGCCCAACACCCGTTCTCAGAGGGGGCTGGGCTGGCGTTGGCCTGACTTAGGAAAATAAGCACAGACTCCTGGACGCCAGCCTGGGCTGGTGGTAGAACATGGCTTTGTCCGAGAACCGCGCGTAGTAACCACACTGTGACGTGTCACTAAGGTGTAGCCACGCGTGTGCTCACGTCACGGTCTTGTCAGGTGGGCTCCTGGCTTTGAGGTGCCCATGGAGCCTTTCTCACTGAGCTCATCCCTTTCCAGCCGGCGAGGTCTCCAGCCCGGTGCCTGTGGTGGTCACCCTGCAGGCCAGGCCCATCGTGGCTGACCTGAGGTCCCCAGAGCAAGGACACGGCACGGGGCCCAGGGCGGGTTGGGCAGGGCGTGGGGTCGGTCCAGGGCTGGTTCAGCTACTGCATCGTGCCCACCGCGTCCTTGACCCGAGCCGCAGACCTGTCCTGCATTGTGCTTTTCGGAGCTTGCATCGAAGGCGTGATCTTACGGGATAAGTATGTTTCATTTATGGCTTCTGGGAACTCCTGGGGCCAGGGCTGGTTTTCTCGAAGGTGATTTTAGCTTTGAGATTGAGAACCCCAGGATTTCTAGCTTTGTCGCAGGTGGCCCTGTGGCCACGTGTTGGGGTCTGATCTGTGCGTCTGTCTCCCGCTCAAGCCTGGAGCTGGGGGCCCGCAGAGTGACCTCAGACCCCGGTAGAGCTGGGGTGTGGGAGCTCCCGGGAGAGGCTGTTCCCACTCAGCAGGTGGGAGGAGGTTTCCGTCTCCAGCTCGTGTCTGAAAGCTCGCCGCCCCTCCAGGTTCGGGGAGGCCCTGCAGGGGAACCTCGTCATTGGCATGCTGGCCTGGCCGTCCCCCTGGGTCATCGTCATTGGGTCCTTCTTCTCCACCTGTGGGGCTGGCCTGCAGAGCCTGACGGGGGCCCCACGCCTGCTGCAGGCCATCGCCCGGGACGGCATCATCCCTTTCCTTCAGGTGAGCCCGCTGCTGAGAGCGGGAACCGCCCCCCCCCCACTCCCACCCCGGAAGGAGCGCGTCAGGAGGGGCCAGAGATCCTGCCCGGGAGCGTGATGTTTACGGTTGAAGATGGTGGGACCCACATCCCCGCCTCCAGACTGGCAGCCCACCCCGAGGCCTGCATTTCTGTTCCACCCTGTGTCTGCTGCATGTTCTGAATTTCCCTTCTCAGGACTGCCGTGCAGGGGGAAGGCTGGTGGGAAAGCCTGAGCCCTGCCCTCCCGCAGGGCTGTGCTCCAGGACCCAGGGCCTGCAGCCGGGCCCTCACAGAATCCTCCCAGCGGGTGTGTGCCGTGGGGAGAGCCCCGTCCAGTGCTCGAGGGTGTCGCCTCCTTGCCTGCGCTCGATGAGGGCGTCTGGGGTCTGACGGTACCTGGGCCGCCGTCTGCCCTCTGAGTGTCGGGTTTTCTTCCCGGACGTGGCTGGGTGAGGTCCAGGCCATGTCGTGAAAAGTCCGTCTGTTTCTGCCACAACTCCGAGACCACTTTCGGGTTGGACCCGACTAGCTCGGCTTCTCGCCTGAACACGAGCTCTTTCTCCTGCGTCCTACGCCCGCCGCGGCCACCTGCCCGTGGCCCCAGCCCACCTGCCTTTCTCCTGGCAGGTGTTTGGCCACGGGAAGGCCAACGGGGAGCCCACGTGGGCCCTGCTGCTGACGGCCCTGATCTGTGAGACCGGCATCCTCATCGCCTCTCTGGACAGTGTGGCCCCCATTCTCTCCATGTGAGTGGCCACTGGCCCCGTTGGCAGCCACCCTTGGGACGTGAGGCCCCTGCTCAGGGGACGGCAGACGGGAGGGCATAGGGCAGAGGAGGGGGCCAGGTGGTGGATGACGGGGCAGGCAGACCCCACGGGAGGCGACCGCGATGTGGGCAACGGGGCTCAGGCAGCTCAGCGGGACCCTGCGGGACCTGGCCCGCCCCTCACGCCGCTGTTCGCGTCCCCAGGTTTTTCCTCATGTGCTACATGTTCGTGAACCTGGCCTGCGCCCTGCAGACCCTGTTGCGCACGCCCAACTGGCGCCCGCGCTTCAAGTATTACCACTGGTGAGTGGCCGTGGGGAGCCCGGCCCCCCCCTCCTCTGGGGCACGCGGTGCGTCTTGGGGGCCAGCTGCCACCCGGGTCCCTGGCTAGCCTTCGTGGGACCGGCCCGGTCTCCGAGCCAGGGGGCCGTTTCAGCCCTTGGGATGGTCTGGGTGGAGAAGCCGGTCCCAGCAGCCTTGCCGTGCTCTTGATGAGACCAAAGCAGGGTTTCTGCTGGGGCCCGAGGCGGCTGCTCAGGTGCCGGCCTGGGGGCCTGGGCGGTGAGGTGGGCCCCCTCTGAGCTGCGTGTCCCCCAGGACGCTCTCCTTCCTGGGCATGAGCCTGTGCTTCGCCCTGATGTTCATCTGCTCCTGGTACTACGCGCTCTGCGCCATGCTCATTGCCGGCTGCATCTACAAGTACATCGAGTACCGTGGGTGAGCTGCTGCCGGCCCCTCTCCCGGGTGAGGGCTCAGGGGCCTCTAGCGGCGGAGGGGTCAAAGCCCGTGCCTCCTGCGGGGGGCTGCGTGGATTTCTGCCTGTAGCTCCTAACCAGTGGATGGCCACGTTTACTCTTTCTAATTGACGTCGTTTGTTACGACGTTTCGTTAGGTTTATCTACGTGTATCTGTGTGTAAGTGTAACGTACTTTTCTAGCAGTGCTCCTTGTAAACTTTGAAATCTATTTAACAGTAGCACTGATGTGCAGTGGATTTTCAGAAATAGACGTTTCTGAAAGGTACACCGTAAAAAACCGAAGCAGCGGGCAGGTTAAGTGCATCTCAGAGCCCCTGGTCCGTCACTGGGGCATTTCCCCTGGACCCCCTGGACCCCCCCAGGGGGCGAGGCCCTGGGGAGGTGGGACCTGGGGTGGGCTTCTCAGGGCACGGCGGGTGGGAGGGCCTCCAGGGACACTGCCTGAAGTCCCTCCCAGCTCTTCCAGGGTGGCTTGGAAGGAGGGTCTGGGGGCCGTGACCACTCCTGCTGGTGAGCCGGGCCACGGCCTGTGAGTCAGAGTCCCCCCCCCCCACCCCACGTCCTCTCCTTCCTCTGCCCCATCGATGGCCCCGACTCTGAGATCCTGCGTGGGTGCCAGTGCCGCCGCCACCCTCCCCGTGCCACCAGGTGCCCCTCCCCATGTCCTGCTGCTTCGTACTCCCGCCCGTTCTGGGGAGCCCCCTCCTCTGTCACAGGAGCGCCGAGAGGCCCTGAGTGGCCACCTGGGTGCGCTGTGGGCGGGGCCTCACCACTGCACCCCCACCGCAGGGCGGAGAAGGAGTGGGGTGACGGCATCCGGGGGCTGTCGCTGAACGCCGCCCGCTACGCCCTGCTGCACGTGGAGCACGGCCCCCTCCACACCAAGAACTGGAGGTGAGTGTCCCCATGCCCTCTGACCCCACGGATGCCTGTTCCTAAAGGCAGGCTGCAGAGAGAAGACGGTGCCCACCCCCCCCACCCCCGTCAGGAGACGGTTGTCAAGGAAGCTGTTAGCACCTTTGTCCCTGCGTCAGCCTGGGCTGGTCAGCTCGGGTCTCAGCGCCCGCTGGTCACGCATCAGGGGTGGAGGGGGACGAGGGCGACGAGCTGACCCACCCGGGGGCCTGCCGTGGATGGAGGGCGCTGACAGTCTTCTCGCCTCTGGGAGGAGGGAGGGGAGGCCGCCCCTGCAGAACCCGAGGCTTAGCTGCACGGAAAGCCTGCTGCCCAGCAGGGAGCCTGGGGCACGTGGCCCGGGAGGGGGCTCACGCAGCTCACCTGGCGTGAGAGTGGGGGCGAGTCGCCGTGGTGACAGCTCCCTGCCCCCCACCCCGGCAGGCCGCAGGTGCTGGTGCTGGTGAACCTGAACGCCGAGCAGTGCGTGAAGCACCCCCGCCTGCTGTCCTTCACCTCGCAGCTCAAGGCCGGCAAGGGCCTGACCATCGTGGGCTCCGTGCTAGAGGGCACCTTCCTGGACCAGCACGTGGAGGCCCGGCAGGCCGAAGAGGTGGGCCAGGCGCCAGGGAGGGGGTGGCGGGGCCGCGCCGTCGCGTTTCCAGCCGTGCGCCCGAGCGCAGCCCCGCGTGTCGCGCCGCGTCCTGTCTCAACCCGGGCGGCACTTTTTCAGTTTGAAACCAGCAGGAGGGAAACCTGCGGAGGAGAGTGTGACGTGCGTGGCCCCAGGACCTCAGACGGCGGTGGGGCTCCGGGCTGTTGAGAGCAGCCTCGGGGCAGGTCTCCCGACAGGCGGGCCCCACACCTGTCGCATCTGCTCCCACGTTTGGGGCCTGTGCTGCCGGGTCAGCCCGTCCAGAGGCTCCACGGACCAGAGAGGGGGCGGCGGGTCACAGGCACCCAGGCCAGGCCTCCGTCACCCTGACTCGGATGCTCAGCTGGTGCCGCTGCGACCTCTGATCTCGGTCCGGGGCAGCCCCAGGGCCTGAGCCTCAAACCCCGTCTCGTGGGCAATTTCAGACACGTAGAAACAGCAGATGTACCACGTGGCCGTCCCAGCGTGGCCCACGTCCTGTCACCTCTGCCTGCCCGCCCCACCCCGGGAGTGTCAACACCGGCCCACCACTCACTCTTCACCCCAGACCCCGCGTGTCTGTCTCTGAAACAGGAGGCGATTCTCACAGCAGCCCCACCACGCCCGTCCGTCCACGGGCCGTGTCCAGCCTGCCGGCTGCTGGCCTCAGGCGGCTCCCGTCAGGCTGGGGCGTCGGGGTCTTGCTCTCGGGTGGGTCCTTCGTCAGCCGTCCCCACGTCAGGGTTGCCCGCTGTGCCCGGGCATCCGGGTCAGCCCTGCTGTCCAGGCGTCTGTAAACCGGGCTGCGCCCAGAGGTCTCCAGAGCACCTGGGGGAGGCACGGCTGCTGGAGGGGGTCGTGGCCTGTGTAGCCCGAGGCGTCGACAGCCCCTTCCTTGGTTGGCCGGACAGCCGGCCCCCCGGGGACCCGCCCTGGCAGCCAGCGGCACCAGCCATTCTCTCAGCATCGTCGTGACCCAGAGCTTTAACGGGGTAGTTGTTGGTGTTGGCTGGGGGTGTAGACGCCTGGGTTGTGGCCGTGATCCTGTCTGTAGACGCTGGAGTCATGGCTGTGACCCTGGGTGTAGATGCCAGTTTTGGTTGTGAGCCGTGGGTGTAGATGCCAGGGTTGTCTGAGAATTGTATCCTTCCTGTCTGGTATTCCAGTTTCATTCACTCTTGGACTGCTTTTCCCCTGCCCAACCCTTAGGGTTTACAGTTCCCTGGGTGATCTCACACATTTTCTTTGGTGACCTTGGCCATCTGTGAGCCATGGGTGTAGACACCAGGGTTGTGGCTGTGATCCTGGGTTTAGACACTGGGGTTACATCTGTGACCCTGGGTGTAGACGCTGGGGTCGTGGCCGTGATGTCGGTGTAGACACCAGGGCCATGGCTATGACCCCGGGTGTGGACCCTGGGGTTGTGGCTGTGATCCCGGGTATAGATGCCGGGCTCATGGCCGTGATCCTGGGTGTAGATGCCGGGGTCGTGGCCGTGACCCTGGGTGTAGGCGTGGTGTGTCATTCTCGCTGGTGGGACAGCCTCCTTGTGCTGGCGCCTCGACCTTCTCGACAGCTCCCTGCGTCGGTGTGAAGAAGCTCTAGACCCGTGTCCGAGGGTGGGAAGGTCCCAGCTCTCGTTGCGACGTTGCCCAGGCGCCGATGGAGCGTCTTCCCTCTCGCACACTCGCGGGTCCTCTTGTCCTCCCAGCGTCTCCGGGGATGGGCAGGGGCACAGTGGGGCTGGGGAGGTGGGCGCCAGCGCCGAGCAGGGGGTCGAAGGCTCCGGGCCCCTGCCTGAGATGGCGCTGACTCGGCTGGATTCACAGCCCTCTTTCCAGACAAGGACGTCATAGCCCGGTATGTGTCCTTTTGGACTTTCTCCTGTTGGTTTGTTTGAAACAGACGATCCCGCAGAAAGACCGTTTCACACACTTACTTCGCTCTGAACTGTTGCTTCTCCAGTCGGCCGGGTGCTTGTTTTGTTTATGACGGCCGCACGGTGTTTGTTTCGTGGACGTGCTCTGAGTTCTGTTCCGTGGAATTGCTGTCCTGGGGACGGAGGTGGTTCCCGTTGCTTCGGTGTCAGGAAGTGTGGTGTGAGCACCACTTAGATGTAGTCCACGGGGGTTGCTCTTAGGAGGGATTCTTGGGGTTAGAGCCTCCCTCCCTGGTGCCGTGCCCCTGAGGCTCTGAGCCAGGTTCCAGTTCTGGTCTGCCGGGTAGTTTACGTAAAGGCCGGTCCGTGTGGCCGGGAACAGGGGGACCCCAGACCCCTCTCTGCCGCGTCTCTTACTGGGAGGGCTCTGTCCCGTTGCTGCCATGGGAAGAGGACGGCACAGCGGGGTTTCGCCCCAGATGTCCGGCACGGATGCAGCTCAGGGCCAAGTGTGTTCCCGAGGGGAGGGGCTGGGTGGAGGCACTCACAGGGTCTCAGAGGGTGAGGACCCCAGGGATGCTGCAGTCGGGTGCAGCCCACAGCGTCTCACCCGCTGGAGGGTCACTGGGCACCCACCCGGTTTTGTAGGTCGAAGACCGGGCAGTGCACTTGGACCTTCCTCGAGTTTTTCAGCGTGTGTCCCGCCGCGGAAGCAGAGGCCTCGTGAGGGTAGAGCCCTATAGGTTCCTGCTGGTTTAGGGGGATTGAGCAGCTCACGTCAGATGGCTCAGCAGCTGAGACGTGCTGGCCGGGATGTGGGAGAGGCTGTGCTCTGCGCTCCCCTTCCTGGGGGCGTGAACGAGGCTCGTCTTCTGTGGGGCAGGGAAGGGCTCACACGTTGACTTTGAGGTCCCACAGGGCCTGGTCCTCAGGGCCCCAGGAGCTGGGTGTGGAGGTAGTGCCCGAGGCCCCGAAGATACCGCTGGGCCCTCGAAGTTCCCACGAGGCCAGGGTAGCGGGGGCCCTGACACCTCACAAGGCAGCGGAGTGGGCTTTCCAGCAGCGGGACAGAAGAACCACAAAACCCCGCTGTGTCTCCCTGAAGCCATAGCATCAGGTCAGCATCTCCACCAGTGACCTGAGAAGCTGTTGGTCTCAAAGCTAGAGCATGCGACCTTTAAGCCCCTTGAGCGACCGTGTCCTGACGGGGCCGAGCCCCTGGCCTCTGGTCTCCAGGAAGCGTGGGTCCAGGGATCCCTGAACTGCACTGCGGCTGCACCACGGCAGCCCTGGGTCACATCCAAGCACCTGTTTGGACTCTTCTTTCTTGAGCCAGCAGCCCTTCGACGTGGTGGCTCAAGTCCGGGTGGTCGAGGGGGGACGTGGCTCCAACCTTCCATATGAGGTCCTGGGGCGTCCATCCCAAGTATCAGCAACAGAGGCTTAGAACAACCAAGATTCACTCTGTCTCCGCTCTGAGGCCAAAAGTCACACATCGAGGTGCCCCAGGGCCAAGCTCCCTCCTGAGCTCCAGGGGAGGGTCCTTCCTGCCTCGTCCAGCTCCCGGGGCTCCAGGTGTCCCTGGGCTCCTGGCCACGTCCCTTCGGTCTCCATCTCTGTCTTTTTTTGTTTTGTTTTGTTTTTGTTTTTTTTTTGCGGTATGCGGGCCTCTCACCGCTGTGGTCTCTCCCGTTGCGGAGCACAGGCTCCAGACGCGCAGGCTCAGCGGCCACGGCCCACGGGCGCAGCTGCTCCGCGGCACGTGGGATCCTCCTGGACCGGGGCACAAACCCACGCCCCCTGCATGTGCAGGCGGACTCCCAACCACTGCGCCACCAGGGAAGCCCTCCACCTCTGTCTTTACGTGGCTTCTCTGTGCCTGTCTTCTCTCCTGTCCCTGACATTGGATTTGGGACCACCTGGATAATCCAAGATGGTTTCACGTCAAGACCCTTAACTTAATTACATCAGCAAAGACTTTTTTCCAATAAGGCCACATTCACAGGTTCTCAGGATTAGGAGGTGGGTGTATCTTTTGGGGGCCACCATCAATTAACCCACTGTGGTCTGTCCTCTGGCCCCCAGAATGCACACCTGCCTGATGTGCAAAGTACGTTTATCTCATCACTGCATCCTCCCAAGTCTCAACCCCTTACAACATCAAGTAAGTGAGGAATGTCATCTAAGTACCCGCAGTTCAAAGGTCCCAAATCTCGTCTTCTAAATCACCTGGCTCAGGTGTGGGTGAGATTCTGAGTGGAGTCCATCCTGGGCAGAACCCCTCTGCCCACAGCCTGTGCGACTCGGAGATAAGCAGTCCGCGTTTCAAAGTGCATTGCGGGACCTGCACGGGGGACACGTCCCAGCCGGGGAGGCACAGATCGGAGGAGCCGGGGGGTTGGACTCCAGGGGGCAGTTCCATTTGGTGTCGGGCGGCAGTGCTTCC
Source organism: Tursiops truncatus (assembly GCF_011762595.2). NCBI lineage: Eukaryota > Metazoa > Chordata > Mammalia > Artiodactyla > Delphinidae > Tursiops > Tursiops truncatus. The sequence continues at coordinate 647,934 of NC_047036.1, read as the reverse complement.
CTGTGGCTTGAGGCCCCACCCCCAAGCCAGGCCCCCGAGGGCCGGTCGGCGCGGCCGGCAGAGGACCCGCTTCACAGGTGGCGCTACCTCGACAGAAGGCCTGCCGTGGCCACGGTGTGCCGGGCTGCGCTGTGCCGCGGAGCTGCCCCAGTCGGGCGCGTGGCATGTGGCTGAGGGGCCGCAGTGCACCCGCCGGGCACTTCACTCCCGCACCACCACCTTCTAGGAAGAGCTGTGTGGTTTGATGCTTTCTGACCAAGGTTCCCGCAAGCTAGGAGTGAGGGCCAGGGTGTCCGTGTGCAGTAGGGGGTGGCCTGTGACCCCGCTCTCCTGTGGGCACGCACGCGTGTGCGCACTGGTGCTCACGTGCACACGCAGGCAGTGCCCGAGAGCGCCGGGCCCTGGCCTCGACTTCGGGTACCGAGGGGCGCCCGCTGAGCCTCTGGCCCCCACGCGTGAGGCTGTGAGCCCACCTGGGGCCCGCCCGGCCCCGTGTGGTAGGCGAGTGTGTGCTGGGACCTGCTGCCCCCAGCCCACCCCTCACCCCAAGCCCGACCCGCCTGTGTCTGCAGAACATCCGGGCCCTGATGGGCGCCGAGAAGGCCAAGGGCTTCTGCCAGCTGGTGGTGTCGTCCAACCTTCGGGACGGCATGTCCCACCTGATCCAGTCGGCTGGCCTGGGGGGCATGAAGCATAACACGGTGCTCATGGCCTGGCCCGAGGCCTGGAAGCGGGAGGACAGTTCCTTCTCCTGGAAGAACTTCGTTGGTGGGTCGGGCCGTTCGGAAGCCGCGTGACGGGAGCCCCTCCCCCTGGCCTTGCCCCCATTGGGCGGTTCCCGGGGGCGCCCCGGCTGGGCCGCAGAGTGATGAGGGGGCGTGCCCCACGAGGGGCTTCGTGGGGACCCCGGGCTCCCCTGCCCCCGTCCCGCTGGTGAGTCCAGGCCGCTCGGTTCTGCTGGGTGGGCCTGTGACCCCGTGACCTGCCCGCCTCTCCACAGACACCGTCCGTGACACCACGGCGGCGCAGCAGGCCCTGCTGGTGGCCAAGAACGTGGATCTGTTTCCGCAAAACCAGGAGCGCTTCAGCGACGGGCACATCGACGTGTGGTGGATAGTGCATGACGGGGGTCTGCTGATGCTGCTGCCTTTCCTGCTGCGCCAGCACAAGGTGTGGGCGGGGCCACGTAGGGGGCGGGGTCATGGGGGTCACGGGGGAGGGGCCACACGGGGAGCGGGGTCATGGGGAGGGGCCACACGGGGGAGGGGGTCACACGGGGGAGGGGCCACACGGGGGAGGGGGGTCACACCGGGGAGGGGCCACACAGGGGAGGGGGTCACACGGGGGAGGGGCCACACGGGGAGCGGGGTCACGGGGAGGGGGTCACACGGGGGAGGGGCCACATGGGGAGGGGGGTCACACCGGGGAGGGGTCACGGGGGAGGGGCCACACGGGGGAGGGAGGTCACACCGGGGAGGGGTCACGGGGGAGGGGCCACACGGGGGAGGGGCCCCACTGGGGAAGGGAGTGGACAGCGGGCAGGAGTGACCGCCGCCCGCCCCCCAGGTGTGGAGGAGGTGCCAGATGCGCATCTTCACGGTGGCCCAGGTGCACGACAACAGCATTCAGATGAAGAAGGACTTGCAGACGTTCCTGTACCACCTGCGCATCAGCGCCGAGGTGGAGGTGGTGGAGATGGTGAGGGAGCTGGGCACCGGGCGGACGCAACTCTCACCTGCAGGGTCCCCACGGCCCTTACAGCCCAGGGCCGGTCTGCTGGGCCGTCGCGGCATCTTCTCTGTCCTCTGGCTGTGACGGCGGCTCGGGTTCCTTCCTTCCTTTTCCGTGACCTCGACAGCTTCAAGGAGGGTCAGGCGATGTGTAGTGAGTCCCTCAGTTTAGGTTCGCCTGATGCTTTTCTCGTGGCTGGACTGGGTCGTGGGTTCACGGGAGGAGGACCCGGCTGGACCGGGCTTGACCACGGGGCTGGCCGCCTCCTGAGGAATCTGAGCTCCGGGGCCGGCGGGAGGGTTACGGTCGATCCTGTGGGGCGCGTGTGGGCCGGCCTGTGCCCGGAGCCCACGGTTGTGGTGCCTTCTCGGGGGTGTCTCGTGTGTCAGTGAATGTGGGTCCCGGGGTAGGTGGAGGGCGTTCAGTCGTGACCTGCACGCTCACACGTAGGGGTGGGGACGCCGGGGCCGGGGCTGTGAGCCACAGAGGGCGGCCCGGGGGCCCCCGGGCCCGCAGCACGCTCGCTGGGGGACGGGGGGTGAGTGGTGATCATTCTGTGCTCGGGTCTGCTTCCGTGCCTCGGAACCTGTAGGTTGAGAACGACATTTCGGCCTTCACCTACGAGCGGACGCTGGTGATGGAGCAGAGGTCGCAGATGCTGAAGCAGATGCAGCTGTCCAAGACGGAACAGGAGCGGGAGGTGCGTGGGGCCACACGGGGGTGCTGCCGGACCCCTGGACAGCGTGGGCTGTGTCCCCCGGTGCCGCACTGGCCTGTCCTTTCCCGGACCCCGTGTGACTGTCAGGACAGCGTCCCTGAGGCCTCCTCGAGCTTTTGTCCCCACACCTGGTTTTGTGAACAGCTGGTGGCGCGACTTCTGCCCCCACCTCCCCTCGCCACGTGGCTCGAGGTCACGCCCTCACAGGCCTCTGGGGTCAGGGCCCGTGTCTGCCCGGCCGTCCTGCTCGTGCACGGCCCCGTCTCTCTTACATCATATCCCGACTGGCCACCTCTTCCTGTCCCTCCATTCTCAAACCAGCAGCCACCAACTCGTTACACCCCTCCCAGCCTTGCCCCGGCTCACGTGTCCCTGCGGCCTTGCACGGCCCGACCCTGTCCCTGCCTGAGTGACCTTCGCCCTCGCCACACAGGCCGCTGCGGTTTCCTGGGGGCGCTGACCCCTCACCCCCACAGGCCTCCGGCTCCTAGTTGTCGTCAGTGCCATCTTTGCATACAGCTCCCGGGCACCTCGTGTGACATGGGAGCTCCTTCCCCCTGCACCTCCCCTTCCCCAGACTCCATGGCGCTCACAGCCCCACCCCAAGGATGTGGGCTCCCTGACAGCCCCTTTGCTGTTGACGAGTGAGGGGGGGTGAACGGGTGAGGGGAAGGACGGATGGATGGGTGGGTGGGTGGGTGGGTGGATGGATGGATGGGTGGGTGGATGGGTGGAAGGATGGATGGATGGATGGGTGGGTGGGTGAGGGGAAGGATGGTTGGACAGACGGATGAATGGACAGATGGATGGATGGAAGGATGGATGGGTGGGTGGATAGATGGAAGCATGGATGGGTGGGTGGATGGGTGGAAGGATGGATGGATGGGTGGGTGGGTGGGTGAGGGAAAGGATGGTTGGACAGACGGATGAATGGACAGATGGATGGATGGAAGGATGGGTGGGTGGGTGGATGGGTGGGTGGATGGGTGGAAGGATGGATGGATGGATGGGTGGGTGGGTGAGGGGAAGGATGGTTGGACAGACGGATGAATGGACAGATGGATGGATGGAAGGATGGATGGGTGGGTGGGTGGGTGGGTGGATAGATGGAAGCAGGGATGGGTGGGTGGATGGGTGGAAGGATGGATGGATGGATGGGTGGGTGGGTGAGGGGAAGGATGGTTGGACAGACGGATGAATGGACAGATGGATGGATGGAAGGATGAGCAGGTCGAGCAGAGCCTGTGTGTGCGGGGGGCGGGGCTATGTGCAGTGTGGAGACGTGCATGTCAACATCTCCTGTCAGCACGTCTGAAGAGGTCCTTTCTCAGGGGCTTTCAGAGCTGGGACAGGAGGAGACAGAAATGTAACGATGGGTTTGGTCTAGAAGCCCAGGAGGAGGGGCCTGGGAGGGCCGGTCCAGATGTCCCCAGGCCCCGTCGGCTGTGCTCTGTGTGGGGCCCGGGGCTGGCCGGCTCCTCGCCGCGCGCACGCGCCCTCCCCCGGGCTGGGCTCCTGCCGTCGCGGCAAGGCTGGTCACTGTCCTGCTCTCCCTCCAGGCTCAGCTAATCCACGACAGGAACACCACCTCCCACTCTGCCGTGGCCGCCAGGACCCAGGCCCCGTGCGCGCTGGACAAGGTGCAGATGACCTGGACGAAGGAGAAGCTGGTCGCCGAGAAGTACCGCAACAAGGACACCGGCGTGTCCGGGTTCAAGGACCTCTTCAGCCTGAAGCCGTGAGTGTCCACCTGCAGCAGCCCGCAGCCACGAGGGGCCCCTTTGCCTCCGCGAGGAGCGGCGGGCACATCCAGCCTCGGAGAGGCCAGAGCCGGCCCCGGGCCGCAGCCTCCTTCCAGCGCCAGTCAGCGGGGACGCGGGTGGCGGGTTGGCGGCGGTGCCACCGTCAGTGTTCCTGGTGGGTGTCCCAGCACCTAGGGGTCAGGCCTGAACCCCCGCGGTGACGTCCAGGCTCCCCGTCGGGCCGGGGCCCGTCCCCCTCCTCGGCTCTTGGCTGTGCTGTTGAGCTGAGGGCCCCCAGGGCTGGCACAGGTGCCCGTCGGTGGCGTGGCTGGACCTGGGGAGGGGTCCCGAGTGGGAGACTAGGACAGTATCTCCCGGGTCTTCGGTGGCGGAGCAGAGCCCTGGAGCCCTGAGTCATCAGCAGGGCCTGGGGGGCCCGAGGGGGCCCGAGGGGTCAGTGTGCTTGAGGAGGGCCACAGTCAGATGAGAGGGGCAGCGGGGATGAGCCGAGTAGCGGTTCAAAGCGTGTGTCGTGTTTCCGCTTAAAGTAACGTGCTCTCTGTTTTTTCTTCCATGTAGAGAATGGGGAAGCCTGTAAGTCACTCCCTTTACGCGGGACCTCGTAGCCGTGGTTGCCTTGGCATGCGCTGCACGCACAGCCCCCGTGAACCGTGTGTGCATGTCCGAGTGTGTGCACAGCCCTGTGTGTGTGCAGGGCCCCATGTGTGGGTGTGCCCGTGAGTACATGTGTGCGCACGTCCCGGTGTGTGTGCATGTGTCCATGCATACGTGCTCGGCCCTGTGTGTGTGCCCGTGTACACGTGTGTGCCAAGTTCTGTGTGTGCACGCACGTCCCAGTATGTGTGCTCAGCAGGTGTGTACGCGTGTCCGTGTGTGTGTGCCTCGGCCGTGTGCGCATGTCTGTGTGTGCGTGTTCACGTATATGTGCCTGGGCCACGTGTATGTGTCCGGGTGTGTGTGCACGTCCTCGTATATGCGTCTGGCCCGTGTGTGCGTGTCCGTGTATATGTGCCTGGGCCACGTGCGCATGTCCGCGTGCAGGTGGCGCTCGCCTGTTTAGTTTGCTCACTCTGTCTGGAGCGGCTCAGGGCGCACCCCAAACCCCTTCTCTGGGCAGCACGTGAGGACTGAGGTTGGAGGGAGGTTGGTCCTGAGCGGCTCTGCAGCGGAGCAGAGCGTGTGCTGTGCCTGTAGCTGGTAGCAATCGTTCACCCACATCCCT